>NC_059271.1:187500-302500 GCF_017591435.1 Portunus trituberculatus
TGCGCCACCCATCCTCCCTCCTCTGGTGCATTGCATTTGCCTCCTTTGGGCTGCTTGTCCTCCCTACAGGAAACCAGATCGGATTGTAACGCTGTTCAAAGAAATTACAAACTTGCTCATTAGCATGGTAAGTTCCAGTACATCTCTCCACATTGTTTTGATATAATGATATTTATTATGAGGCATAGTTTTAAACTCTTTGTTCATTCCTCCTCTGCTTCAAAGCAATTACAAAAGTCTGTGATTCTGTTTGAGTGTCTGAATTCCTTAAGGTCTTTGAAATTATCTGGCTGGCTGTTTACTCTTAGCCAGACTGGGAAATGGTGTTACTATGCTCTCTACTATGTATTGCAAGACATAGCTTGTAAAGGATGAGGCAAAGGGGCTGAAAACTTCCCTTTACTGTATTGTCATTTGTACAGTGAGACAGGGCACAATGCTTTGTCTTCGATAGCTACCTCTATCCTGGTATACAGATATTGATATCAACATCCTACATTTTTCCTAGCCAGAGATTGTTCATACATTTTAATTCCATAATTATTTTTATATCTTAGATTAATCTCAAATTTTTCCTCTTGACAGTGTGGTTGGTGTATGAATTCATATTATATTGACATTATTTTTCCTCAGGGTCAGCTCTTCATAGGTACTGTAGGATTCCAGGCTGAGACAACAGAGCCTCTACAAAAAATCAACACATGTGTCTCTGTTCTCAGAAAGTTTAGGTATGCATAACTTTGCTTAATTAGGATCTGCTTAGTGGTGAAAGTCAGCAGTGGTGTTACCTTCAAAAGGTTGTGTTTTACTAAAGAGCATTACTCAGGCAAGGCTGGGAAATTGTTTTATTTGCAGTATATACACAATAATGAATTAGTTACATTCAGAATTTTGCATGGATGTTATAGCTCTGCCAGATGAGATAAAAGGGCCAGTGAGATGACTTCCATGGATCTCTTCATTCACAGGCATGCAACGTGTAGAACTCTCTCATCACATGCATAGACATTCATTTGCAGAAACTGCTTGTTATGCCCACATGTGCTATCCTAATACTAGGTTCATTGAATTGTGTCATTTATAGTTTTGCATGATTCTTTTTCAGGCTGTGATAGAATGAAGCAGTTATGCATTTCATACTTAGCAGACTCTTTATATGTGACTCATAGATTCATGTCAAATTATAATTTCATATGAGAAGAAAACTATTACATAAATTGACTCATCCACTTCCTCAGAGAGATCTTTGAGGAGCACAGAGCCAAAGTGGAGAATTACTTTCCTGAGGGTGAGAGGCAACGTTCCTGGGAGTTCCATCCCACCCATGCCTTCTCTAGGATGGACCAATTTCTGGAGCGTCTTGCCAACATCAAGGCAAGGAAGTGATCTCAAACTTTGTTAACTAAGTAACTTTAAAAATTATATCATATTCTAACAAAGATCATATTTTTTATGGATATAATTAAGTAATTTTTTTCTTTCTAGCTCATGATGAACTTCATGCATTATAAGGCTGCTTATCATAAGAACCTTTGAAATGTGTGTTTTTGTGTTTATAGCAATGTTTCTCTTTCTAAAGGGCCTTGACTTACAGACAGACAGATGCACACACACACACACACACACACACACACACACACACACACACACACACACACACACACACTATATCTGGATTTAAAAAAGGCCTTTGATAAGGTACCACACCGGAGACTGATCTGGAAACTTGAAATGGTAGGAGGAGTGCATGGCAGTTTACTAAAATGGATGGAAGACTTTTTGGTAGGAAGAGAAATGAGAACAATAATTAAGGACAGACCATCAGAATGGGGCTTGGTGGAGAGTGGAGTTCCACAGGGATCAGTGTTGGCACCAGTAATGTTCGCGGTCTACATAAATGACATGGTGGATGGGGTGTCCAGTTATGTGAGCCTATTTGCAGACGATGCAAAATTGTTAAGAAAAGTGAGATGTGACAAAGATTGCGAACTACTCCAGGAAGACTTGGACAGAATATGGAAATGGAGCTGTACATGGCAAATGGAGTTCAACACGACAAAATGCAAGAAAATAGAGTTTGGCAAGAGTGAAAGAAGAATCAGGAGTATGTACAAGATAGGAAATGAAGACATAAAACCAGTCATGAAGAAAAGACCTTGGGGTGACAATTACCAATGACCTATCGCCAGAGAGACATATAAACAAAATAATTGGAGAAGTATTGAACTTATTGAGGAACATAAGAGTGGCGTTCGTATATTTAGATGAAGAAATGATGAAGAAAATAATTACTGCAATGATAAGACCGAGGCTTGAATATGCAACAATACAGTGGGCTCGAACTTAAAGAAACACATAAGGAAACTAGAGAAAGTACAGAGGGCTGCAACAAAATGGTGCCTGACTTAAGAGATTTGACTTATGAAGACAGACTGAAAAGAATGCAACTTCCGACCCTGGAAAACAGAAGAGAAAGGGGAGACCTGATAGCAATATACAGAGTGATGATTGGCATGGAAAAATGGATAGGGAAGATCTGTGTATGTGGAATGAAAGAATGTCGAGAGGGCATGGGAAAAACTAAAATGGCCACTTATAGGAGAGATGTGAAAAAATATAGCTTCCCTCATAGAAGGGTGGAAGCATGGAATAGTTTAGACGTGGAAGTGGTCAACGCAAGGAATATTCATGATTTTAAGGAAAAGCTGGACATTAATAGATATGGAGACGGGACAACACGAGCATAGCTCTTTTCCCGTATGTTACAATTAGGTAAATACAATTAGGTAAATACACACACACACACATACGGTGACCTAGTAACAATGTATAAAATAGTAAATGGCATTGAAAAGATAGACAAGGAAAACCCGGTGCTGGAATCTAGAAGGACAAGAAGACATGTAAAGAAGATTAGGATGAGGCAGTGTATGAAGGATATTGAAAATTACAGTTTTCCACATAGAACAGTAGAAAAGTGAAATGCATTGAATGACGAAGTTGTTACAGTACATAATGTGCATAACGTTAAAGAAAAACAGGATAAATGGATACATGGAGACAGGACACTATGAGCCCTGCTTGAACCCTGTACAATACAACTAGGTAAATACAACTAGGTAAATACAACTAGGTAAATACACACACACACACACACACACACAGGTGTGTTGGGAGGACTGGTCAATGGAAGGATCAGAGACAACATGGGGAAATACACTATTGACACTGGCAATGGAAAATGTGTTAACTCAGTGGGTCAAAGAAGATACTAGGTTTGGAGGAGAGGGAGCATCGTCAAGACTGGACTTGGTCTTTAGTACAGAGCCAATGGTCATTGAGGAGATGAGGGTGGAGTGCCCTTTAGCAAAGAGTGATCATGCAGTTTTGGAGTTCAAGGTGATAGATGAAGAGAAATCTAGAAGAAATGAAGAATATAAAGTGGGAAGATGGAATTATGCCAAGACAGATTTTGGAAACCTAAAGAAATTCTTTCAAGAGACAAATTGGATGAAATTCAAGAGTGCTAAGGAGCAAATGAAAAGTGGAAGGAATTTATAAAATATACAAAGAAGGTGAGAAAAATTTGTACCAATAAGACAACATAGAGAAGTTGGAAAGCAGGACTGGTTTAACGATAGATGTGAAAAGGCTAGAACAAGAAAAGAGGATGCATGGAAGAGGTGGAGAAGGAAAAGACGGATTAAGCAGTGGGAAAGTTACAAAAGAGCAAGAAATGAATATGTGTTGATTAGAAGAGAAGAAAGAAAGAAACAAGAAAAGGATATAATTGATAAATGTAAAGACCAACCAAGGCTTTTTACAGACATGTGAACAACAACATCAAAAATAGAGAAAGTATTGAAAGTTTAGAAGTAAATGGAGTATGCAGTGAAGATCCCAGGAAATGGCAGAGGCTATGAATGGATGCTTTCGGAAGGTATTCACAAAGGAGACTGCTTTTGACAAACCACTGGTAATGGAACAGAAAGGGATTATGAAGGAGTTTCAAGTAACTGTGGAGGAGATCAAGAATATGATGGGGAGTTTAGAAGTGAGAAAAGCTGTGGGACCTGATGGGGTATCAGGATGGATTTTAAGAGAATGCAGGGAGCAACTGGCAGAAAAAGTTTGTGAAGTAATTGATGCCTCATTAAGGGAAGGTGTAGTGCCCCAAGACTGGAAAAGAGCTAACATTGTCCCAATCTATAAATCAGGTAACAAGAGAGACCCATTGAACTATAGACCAGTGTCACTTACAAGTGTGGTAGCTAAGATGTGTGAGAGGGTGGTGAAGAATAGATGGACAGACTTCTTGGAGAAAAATGACATACTTTGTGAGTGTCAATTTGGTTTTAGAAAAGGGCGTTCATGCACGACAAACCTGATATGTTACTATTCGAGGGTGATAGATGTAATACAGGAAAGAGATGGTTGGGCTGATGGAATATATCTGGATTTAAAAAAGGCCTTTGATAAGGTACCACACCGGAGACTGATCTGGAAACTTGAAATGGTAGGAGGAGTGCATGGCAGTTTACTAAAATGGATGGAAGACTTTTGGTAGGAAGAGAAATGAGAACAATAATTAAGGACAGACCATCAGAATGGGGCTTGGTGGAGAGTGGAGTTCCACAGGGATCAGTGTTGGCACCAGTAATGTTCGCGGTCTACATAAATGACATGGTGGATGGGGTGTCCAGTTATGTGAGCCTATTTGCAGATGATGCAAAATTGTTAAGAAAAGTGAGATGTGACAAAGATTGCGAACTACTCCAGGAAGACTTGGACAGAATATGGAAATGGAGCTGTACATGGCAAATGGAGTTCAACACGACAAAATGCAAGAAAATAGAGTTTGGCAAGAGTGAAAGAAGAATCAGGAGTATGTACAAGATAGGAAATGAAGACATAAAACCAGTCATGAAGAAAAAGACCTTGGGGTGACAATTACCAATGACCTATCGCCAGAGAGACATATAAACAAAATAATTGGAGAAGTATTGAACTTATTGAGGAACATAAGAGTGGCGTTCAGATATTTAGATGAAGAAATGATGAAGAAAATAATTACTGCAATGATAAGACCGAGGCTTGAATATGCAACAATACAGTGGGCTCGAACTTAAAGAAACACATAAGGAAACTAGAGAAAGTACAGAGGGCTGCAACAAAAATGGTGCCTGACTTAAGAGATTTGACTTATGAAGACAGACTGAAAAGAATGCAACTTCCGACCCTGGAAAACAGAAGAGAAAGGGGAGACCTGATAGCAATATACAGAGTGATGATTGGCATGGAAAAATGGATAGGGAAGATCTGTGTATGTGGAATGAAAGAATGTCGAGAGGGCATGGGAAAAACTAAAATGGCCACTTATAGGAGAGATGTGAAAAAATATAGCTTCCCTCATAGAAGGGTGGAAGCATGGAATAGTTTAGACGTGGAAGTGGTCAACGCAAGGAATATTCATGATTTTAAGAAAAAGCTGGACATTAATAGATATGGAGACGGGACAACACGAGCATAGCTCTTTTCCCGTATGTTACAATTAGGTAAATACAATTAGGTAAATACACACACACACACACACACACACACACACACACACACACACACACACACACACACACACACACACACACACACAGTTTCTTTATATTTAGAGCTTTGAGTCAATATGTAATGTTCATTATTATCTTCTTACAGGAAATATTTGATGTAGCAAAAGAATTTCTGAAGATAGAGAAAGTAGAATTTGGTGGACCTAAGGGAAAAGTCCTTGGAGCAAATATATCATCTGTGTACAGGTGAGGTGACTCCTCCTCCTCCTCCTCCTCCTCTTCCTCCTCTTCTATTGAAATAATACATGTATATCCATATAAAAAATATCTAACAAGTATTTCACAAATTTTAGAGGTCAGCATTGAATTGAAGACTAAGGTCCTTTAAGATATTAACAAACCCACCCATTAATACGCAGACCAATAGCTACTAGTTTAAAAAAAAATATGTACTAATATATATATTTATATATATATGAAATTTGAAAATCAGTGAGTTCAATGAGGCGTACACAGCATTCTCCATCCTGACCTACGACTGTTTGGACCCCGCTGAGGATGCCTTCAATGAGGGACACCAACATTTCAAGAAGAAAGTAACCGAACTTGAGCAGCGTCTCAGCCTCATTGTGAAGAATGCACTGCAGGAGAGCCAGAGTCCTGAGGCATATTTCAAGGCAAGAAAGTGATGAGAATGATGATGATGATAATGATTAGGATTTATTCGTGAAGGAGGAAAGGAAAATTGAAAGAACGTAAAAAAATTAAATGGATGAAAGTGAGATGACAAAGAGTATCTGTGACAGTGAAACAGCCTGACAGGTGCCATAGCTATTAGAGGAAAGGCTTCTTGCAGAATAGAGGAGTACAAAGTGAGAGAGAGAGAGAGAGAGAGAGAGAGAGAGAGAGAGTGAGTGTGTGTTTCACTGTTTGATCTGCTGCAGTCTCTGACGAGACAGCCAGACGTTACCCTACGGAACAAGCTCAGAGCTCATTATTTCCGATCTTCGGATAGGCCTGAGACCAGGCACACACCACACACCGGGACAACAAGGTCACAACTCGATTTACATCCTGTACCTACTCACTGCTAGGTGAACAGGGGCTTCACGTGAAAGGAGACACACCCAAATATCTCCACCCGGCTGGGGAATCGAACCCCGGTCCTCTGGCTTGTGAAGCCAGTGCTCTAACCACTGAGCTACCGGGGCGTGTGTGCAAGAATTGGTGCATGTACTGTACTAGTGGAAGGGATGTTTCTGCAGTGACTATCCTAGATTAGAGTAAGTTACACTCTTTGTAATCTGGAAGTTCTTTGTCAGGATGGTCATGATGCAGCCTCAAATATATTTTATAATTAATTTTTCTTTATTCCTTCAGGTAGTGGAGTTGCTAGGAAGCATCCTGGAACGGCCTATAATCCAGGCTGAGTACACCAACTGCCTCCCACACCTTATTCACCTCTTGAAGCAAGAAATTGATACAGCCAAGGCAAGTTAGTTGTAATAATATCCTTTTAAATACGTAACCACCTTCACAATATGCTATGTTTCTTATTGGATTAATCTCAGTTAGTTAAAAGATTAATTGTTTGCCTGATTGCTTTTGTTGAGAGTTTATTGCAATGGTTGTTATATGCCTTTTATTTGATTTCTTTAGGAACTCTTTGAACGGTGGCAGAATGGAGAGGGCAATGATATGCAACAAGATGAGACAAAGACAGAAGAGGAAGATGTGGCACTTGAAGGAGAAGAACAAAGAAATGAAAGACAGGAGCTGAGGGACTGCAGTTTGCTTCACCGTTACTTTCCTCCTGTGGTGGGCAAGCTGAAGTGTTTGAAAGAGGTGCGGGACCGTGTGGCGGGCAACATGCAATCATTCTGTCAGCTTAATCACCCGTAAGTCAACTTTATTTCTCGTATACACTCACTCTGACCTTTGCATGTCTATGTAAAATGTACACATTAGTGTTGGATTATGTTTTAGTATGTGTTTGAATGAAATTATATGATCATTTTATTTTAAAAAATCACATTATTTCCTTTAATTACAGATTTGTAAGCAGTGAAGATGGAATGGTTCTGCAGCGGCAGTGGCAAGAAGTTGCTAATGATGTTCAGGAATACATTGATAAGGTGGTGGCTGAATGGCAAAATGTTGCAGGTGCTGACTACACCCCTGCTCTCAGCCAGCCACTCCTCCAACGTCGACATGATTCCACCATTGCGGTCAACTTCAGTGCTGAGGTACTTTGGTCTATGTTATAATCAATACCTGCAGATGCTCTCCTTCCATAAGTGAAGTGGCTTGTGCAGCATAAGAAAATATTTATGTGCACCAATTTTGTTCCATGTAGAGATGCATCTATTTCTAGTATGTTATGATGAGATATTGCAATGAATTTAGGTTTGAAGTGAGATTTACCTGACAATCTCTTGCTCCACACAGCTTGTTCGGGCACTACAGGAACTAAAGTATGTGTGGGTTGTGGGTGTGGTATTAAAAGAGGGAGCTGAACTAGCAGAGCGACGAGAAACTTTCAGGAAGTACACTGCAAACTTACAACTGGTGGCTGACTGGTGTGTACCACATCTCAAAGTTGAGCAATTTTGTTATTGCTTTATGCCTAAAAGTTGGGGATTAGATTTAGTTTGTTTTCAGGGAATGCATGCAGATATGAATGTAAAAAAAGATAACTAGATATGTGCACATGTAGGCATAGATATTGATAGATGGATTGATGGATAGATAGAGGTAAATAGATAGAAAGATAAGGAAAGAGAGAGAGAGAGAGAGAGAGAGAGAGAGAGAGAGAGAGAGAGAGAGAGAGAGAGGGAATATTCGTCCTACCCCACAAAAATATTGCTTTTCAGGTACAACCACATCAAGACCAACACTAATGATGTGGAATTCAATTTGATTCGCAAAGAAATGGAAGATATTGATACAAGTATTCTGAAGGCTGAGTCTGATCTGACATGGAACTCAGAGGGTGAGATGTTAGAAGGATTGAGTGGAATAGCATAAATTTGCATATGCTTTGTAAGTAGAGTTACACAATAAGGCAATTAATTTTTGCATAAGGTTATTGCTAAATCTAAGTTTTATGAGACTTTGAGTGCTAATTCATTATAACATGTTTATCACTTTCAGAAGCCCAAAATTTACATCTTCGTCATCCCTGAAATACTGCAACTGGATACCATGAAATATAAAGACATGTTTTTAAAATAGATAATATTAATAATGTTAATAATTGTGCAGTTTTCCACCTGTACATATTACTAATTTTCTCCAATTGCTTTAATTTTTTTTCTTTTAGGTGTATGGGATTATATTACAAATTTACGTGACACTGTAAGCAATTTGGAAAACCGTGTTCAGAAGGCCCAATCCAACATTAAAGTGATGGATGGCATTCTGGCTAGCTGGGTGCTGAAGCCAATCTTTGAGAGGAAGGATGGAAAGAAAGATGCACTTCTAAACCTTGAAGACAGAGAAGACAGGCTCAAGAAAGTGTATGTAGATATATAAAAAGATCTTATATGTATATGTACACACACACACACACACACACACACACACACACACACAAAGAAGATACTAGGTTTGGAGGAGAGGGAGCATCGTCAAGACTGGACTTGGTCTTTAGTACAGAGCCAATGGTCATTGAGGAGATGAGGGTGGAGTGCCCTTTAGCAAAGAGTGATCATGCAGTTTTGGAGTTCAAGGTGATAGACGAAGAGAAATCTAGAAGAAATGAAGAATATAAAGTGGGAAGATGGAATTATGCCAAGACAGATTTTGGAAACCTAAAGAAATTCTTTCAAGAGACAAATTGGATGAAATTCAAGAGTGCTAAGGAGCAAATGAAAAGTGGAAGGAATTTATAAAATATACAAAGAAGGTGAGAAAAATTTGTACCAATAAGACAACATAGAAGTTGGAAAGCAGGACTGGTTTAACGATAGATGTGAAAAGGCTAGAACAAGAAAAGAGGATGCATGGAAGAGGTGGAGAAGGAAAAGACGGATTAAGCAGTGGGAAAGTTACAAAAGAGCAAGAAATGAATATGTGTTGATTAGAAGAGAAGAAAGAAAGAAACAAGAAAAGGATATAATTGATAAATGTAAAGACCAACCAAGGCTTTTTACAGACATGTGAACAACAACATCAAAAATAGAGAAAGTATTGAAAGTTTAGAAGTAAATGGAGTATACAGTGAAGATCCCAGGGAAATGGCAGAGGCTATGAATGGATGCTTTCGGAAGGTATTCACAAAGGAGACTGCTTTTGACAAACCACTGGTAATGGAACAGAAAGGGATTATGAAGGAGTTTCAAGTAACTGTGGAGGAGATCAAGAACATGATGGGGAGTTTAGAAGTGAGAAAAGCTGTGGGACCTGATGGGGTATCAGGATGGATTTTAAGAGAATGCAGGGAGCAATTGGCAGAAAAAGTTTGTGAAGTAATTGATGCCTCATTAAGGGAAGGTGTAGTGCCCCAAGACTGGAAAAGAGCTAACATTGTCCCAATCTATAAATCAGGTAACAAGAGACCCATTGAACTATAGACCAGTGTCACTTACAAGTGTGGTAGCTAAGATGTGTGAGAGGGTGGTGAAGAATAGATGGACAGACTTCTTGGAGAAAAATGACATACTTTGTGAGTGTCAATTTGGTTTTAGGAAAGGGCGTTCATGCACGACAAACCTGATATGTTACTATTCGAGGGTGATAGATGTAATACAGGAAAGAGATGGTTGGGCTGATGGAATATATCTGGATTTAAAAAAGGCCTTTGATAAGGTACCACACCAGAGACTGATCTGGAAACTTGAAATGGTAGGAGGAGTGCATGGCAGTTTACTAAAATGGATGGAAGACTTTTGGTAGGAAGAGAAATGAGAACAATAATTAAGGACAGACCATCAGAATGGGGATTGGTGGAGAGTGGAGTTCCACAGGGATCAGTGTTGGCACCAGTAATGTTCGCAGTCTACATAAATGACATGGTGGATGGGGTGTCCAGTTATGTGAGCCTATTTGCAGACGATGCAAAATTGTTAAGAAAAGTGAGATGTGACAAAGATTGCGAACTACTCCAGGAAGACTTGGACAGAATATGGAAATGGAGCTGTACATGGCAAATGGAGTTCAACACGACAAAATGCAAGAAAATAGAGTTTGGCAAGAGTGAAAGAAGAATCAGGAGTATGTACAAGATAGGAAATGAAGACATAAAACCAGTCATGAAGAAAAAGACCTTGGGGTGACAATTACCAATGACCTATCGCCAGAGAGACATATAAACAAAATAATTGGAGAAGTATTGAACTTATTGAGGAACATAAGAGTGGCGTTCGTATATTTAGATGAAGAAATGATGAAGAAAATAATTACTGCAATGATAAGACCGAGGCTTGAATATGCAACAATACAGTGGGCTCGAACTTAAAGAAACACATAAGGAAACTAGAGAAAGTACAGAGGGCTGCAACAAAATGGTGCCTGACTTAAGAGATTTGACTTATGAAGACAGACTGAAAAGAATGCAACTTCCAACCCTGGAAAACAGAAGAGAAAGGGAGACCTGATAGCAATATACAGAGTGATGATTGGCATGGAAAAATGGATAGGGAAGATCTGTGTATGTGGAATGGAAGAATGTCGAGAGGGCATGGGAAAAAACTAAAATGGCCACTTATAGGAGAGATGTGAAAAATATAGCTTCCCTCATAGAAGGGTGGAAGCATGGAATAGTTTAGACGTGGAAGTGGTCAACGCAAGGAATATTCATGATTTTAAGAAAAAGCTGGACATTAATAGATATGGAGACGGGACAACACGAGCATAGCTCTTTTCCCGTATGTTACAATTAGGTAAATACAATTAGGTAAATACACACACACACACATGATGTATACGGACATAGATGGGGTTTTATCAAGTAAATTAGAATTAAGAGATTACATAAGGAAAGAAAATCCAGATATTGTATGCCTGGCTGAAACAAAACTAAATAAGGCAATCAAAATAGACTTGGACAATAGGTATAATGTATGGAGAAGAGACAGAGTGGGTAAAGGAGGAGGAGGAGTCATGATTATGTTAAGGAAAGAGATAGTGATAAATGAAATGGAATGTGGGGAAGGAAAAGCAGAAGTATTGTATATTAAGATGCATATTAATAAAAAAGAGATAACAATCATTGTAACATATGTGCCACCAAATTCATGGACCAATCAAGAATATAAAGACATGATAGATGACACAATAAGGAGTCTAATGAGAATCGTTAAAGAAAGGAGAAAAGTGATATTAGTAGGAGATTTCAACTGTAAAGAAGTGGACTGGGAAAATTATGAAAGTGGTATGGGGGAAGAAGCCTGGGGAGAAAGATTCTTGAACCTAATGATAGACAATATGATGGACCAGAGAGTAAAGGAATGCACAAGATTCAGAGGAAATGACGAGCCGGTGAGATTGGACCTAGTTTTTACAAGGGGTATACAAATGAATGATGATATAAGATATAAGTGCCCATTGGGAAAGAGTGACCATGCAATATTAGAAATAGATATAGAAGAGGGAAAGGAAGATAGAGACGATTCATACAAAGGAGACCGATTAAATTACAGAAAGGCTGATATTGAGAATCTCAAGAACTATTTTAAAAATGTAGACTGGGAGGAGATGGAAAACTCAGAGACAATGCAAGACAAATATAACTTATTTTTGGAAATATACAAAACAGGAGTCAGGGAATATGTCCCAAAATATAGACCTAAAGAAGAAGGAAAGAAAGATTGGTTTAATGCAAGGTGTGCCAAGGCAAAGGAGAAAAGAGATGGAGCATGGAAAAGGTGGAGGAGAAATAGAATCCAGCAAATAAGGAAAACTTCAAGGCAGCGAGAAATGAATATGTTAAGGTGAGGAAGGAAGAGGAAAAGAACTTCGAAAAAGACATTGTCGAAAAATGTAAGGAGCAACCAAAATTGTTCTATAGATTCATAAATGGAAAAATTAGGCAAAAGAAACAATAGAAAGGTTAAAAGGAGAGAACAGGATGGTGGAAGACCCAAAAAGTATGGCAGAACTATTAAATAAAAAATTCCAGGAGGTCTTTACTAAGGAATCCAAATTTGAGAGGCCACAGAGTAATAGAGAGACAATCTATATGAAAGAGATTAAAGTAACCAAGCTTGAAATAAAAGAGTTAATGAAGAAACTGGATGAAGAGAAGGCAATGGGACCGGATGAAGTCTCAGGCAGAATACTGAAAGAATGTAGGGAAGAACTAGCAAGTCCTATATACATCATAAAATGCTCAATAGAAAATGGAACAGTGCCAGTAGAATGGAAAAGAGCTGAGTAGGTTCCCATATATAAGAGTGGAAGAAGGAAGAACCTTTAAATTACAGACAGGTATCACTAACTAGTGTAATATGCAAGATGTGTGAAAGAATAATAAAGAAACAATGGATCGAGTTCCTCGAAGACAACAAATTAATATCAAATAGCCAATTTGGTTTTAGAAAAGGACGGTCTTGTGTAACTAATTTATTGAGTTTCTATTCTAGAATAGTTGATAGAGTACAAGAGAGAGAGGGATGGGTTGACTGCATTTATTTGGATTTAAAAAAGGCGTTTGACAAAGTGCCACATGCAAGATTACTGTGGAAGTTAGAGGAGAAGGGTGGCTTAAAAGGAAGCACATTGAGATGGATAGAAAATTATTTGAGGGGGAGAGAAATAAGGACGGTAGTTAAAGATATGAAGTCAAGTGGAGAGCAGTAGAAAGCGGAGTGCCACAGGGGTCAGTATTGGCACCAATACTTTTCCTCATTTATATTAACGACATGCCAGAAGGAGTGAACAGCTACATAAAATTGTTTGCAGACGATACAAAACTGTGCAGAGTTATAAAGCAAAAGGAGGATTGTGAAATACTGCAAGAAGACCTAAATAAGATCTGGGAATGGAGTAAGAAGTGGGAAATGGAATTCAATGTGAACAAAAGCCATGTCATGGAAATGGGAAAGAGTGAAAGACGACCTGTGGGAATCTATAAGATGGGAGATGGAGTAGAACTGGAGAAAGTCAAAAAGGAAAAGGACTTAGGAGTGACGATGGAAGAAAACAATCAACCAGTAAGCCATATTGATAGAATTTTTAGAGAAACATAATTTGCTAAGGAATATTGGAGTAGCATTTCACTACATGGACAAAGAAATGATGAAGAAATTGATAAGTACTATAATAAGACCCAGATTGGAATATGCAGGAGTAGTGTGGACCCCTCATAAAAGAAACACATAAGGAAATTGAGAGGCTACAAAAATGGCTACAAGAATGGTTCCAGAATTTGAAGGGATGACATATGAGGAGAGACTAAAGGCTATGGATCTACCAACCCTGGAACAAAGAAGGAGAGAGGAGACCTGATACAAGTTTATAAATTGATCAACGGAATGGACCAAGTGGATAATGAGAAACTGATCCTGAGAGAAGAATATGACATCGAAGCACAAGATCGCATAGTAAAAAGCTGAGAAAGGAAGATGTCTGAGAGATATTAAAAAATAGTTTCCCGCAGAGATGTATTGAGACGTAGAACAGTTTAGATGAAGAAGTAGTGTCTGCAACGAGTGTGCACACTTTTAAAGTAAGATTGGATAAGTGTAGATATGGAGACGGGGCCACACGAGCATAAAGCCCAGGCCCTGTAAAACTACAACTAGGTAAATACAACTAGGTAAATACATACACACACACACACACACACACACACACGAGAGAGAGAGAGACGCAGTCGAGGAAGGACGCAATGCTGTCGCTCCCGAGAATCAGCTGATCTTCACTACCTTTGTTTGGGTTTGCAGTGGTCTGTCTGGGCGAGTGTAGTGTGGACTTTTCATGAATACAATGTTACAAAATCATGAGTGAGAAAGAGATTCCACCTAAATGCAGGTATGAGACACAGGAAAGAATGAAAGCTAATGATGACTATGTTGGTGAGGGAGAAAGAGCATTCGAAGGCTTTGATACGGCGCATACTTCACTATTTGATAGAGTGTTGACTATCGAATGTAAATTAGATAAATTGATAAAGGAGAGCATGGGAATGAAAGAGAATGAAGAACAGGATAAAGAGCTCCAGAAATTGAAAGAAAGGATAAAAAGAGTGGAAGAAAACAAAATTAGGCTAAGAACAGAAAATGAAGAATTAAAAGTTGAATTAGCTAACTACAAGAAATTGATGGAAGAAGGACTCAGTAAAGCCGAGGAAGGAAAAGAGAAGCTGAAAGATCTAGTTAACAAAGAAGAAGAAAGAGTACAAGACGTGATTAAAAAAGAAGTACAGGCATGGAGAATCCAAGATAAGAAAGACAAGGAATCATTTCAGGAAGTATTTCAAGAACAGTTAAAAGAAAGAGATGAAAATATGACAAACAAAATGATAGGACTCCTGAAGAAAAAAGAAAATTTAGTAAGAGAAATTGCAGAAAATAAAGAGTGTAATTATTTTTGGACTGAAAGAAAAAAATGTTAAATATAGACCAAGAAGGGAAAAGGACGAAATGAAATCAGTAAAAGACCTACTAAAACATCTAAATGACGAGGATAGACAGAACATAGAAGAAGAAGTAGAAGAAATCCATAGAATGGGACCATATCAAGAGAGAACAGTGAGACCAATTAAGATATTACTAAAATCACAAGCAGCAACAGAAGAAGTACTATATAGAAAAACAAAACTCAGAGAAACAGAAGGTTGCAAAGAAGATATATATAATATAAAAAAAATATAATAATATATATAAATAAAAATATAAATAAAAAAATATATATATATATATATAATATATATAAAATAATATATATATAAAAAATATATATATATAATATAAAAAAAATAAATATAAATAAAATATATATATATATATATATATATATATATATATATATATATATATATATATATATATATATATATATATATATATATATATATATATATAATATAAAGAAAAATAGAAACAAAGAGGAAAGGAAGAGACACAACGAACTGGTGGCAGAAGCAACAGAAAAAAATAATGGAAGATCAGAGGAGGAGAAGAAGGCATTTTTTTGGAGAACTATAGAAGACAGGATAAGGAAATGGTATATAAAAGAGAAGAAAGAGAAAAAAATGGAACAAGTTTAACTAAAAATGATAAGAACAAGAGATTAAAAATGATGTATACAAACTTAGATGGGATTTTATCTGGTAAATTAGAATTAAGAGATTACATAAAGAAAGAAGAACCAGATATTGTATGCCTGGTGGAAACAAAGTTAAATGAAGCAATAAAAATAGGCATAGATAAAAGGTATAATATATGGAGGAGAGATAGAGTGGGTAAAGGAGGTGGAGGAGTCATGATAATGTTAAGGAAAGAGATGGTGGTAAATCAAGTGGAGTGTGGGGAAGGAAAATCAGAAATACTGTACATTAAGATACATATTAATAAAAAGGAGTTAACAATCATTGGAACATATGTGCCACCAAAAACAAATTCATGGACTAATCAAGAATATAAAGACAAGATAAATGACACAATAAGGAGTCTTACAAGAACATTAAAGAAAGGAGAAAAGTGATATTAGTAGGAGATTTCAACTGTAAGGAGGTAGACTGGGAAAATTATAAAAATGGTATGGGGGAAGAAGCCTGGGGAGATAGATTCCTGAACCTAATGATAGATAATTTGATGGTCCAAAGAGTAAAGGAAAACACAAGATTCAGAGAAAACGATGAGCCGGCAAGATTAGACCTAGTTTTTATAAGGGATATACAAATTAACGATGACATAAGATATAAGTGCCCATTGGGAAAGAGTGACCATATAATATTAGAAATGGATATAGAAGAAGGAAAGGAAGATAGAGATGAATCATACAAAGGAGACTGATTAAATTACAGAAAGGCTGATATTGAGATTGAGAACCTTAAGAGCTATTTTAAAAACGTAAACTGGGAGAAGATGGAAAACTCAGAAACGGTTCAAGAGAAATATAACTTATTTTTGGAAATATACAAAACAGGAGTCAAGGAATATGTCTCGAAATATAGACCTAAAGAAGAAGGAAAGAAAGATTGGTTTAATGCAAGATGTGGTCGGGCAAAGGAGAAACGAGATGGAGCATGGAAAAGGTGGAGAAGAAATAGAAATCCAGAAAATAAGGAAAACTTCAAAACAGCAAGAAATGAATATGCTAAGGTGAGAAAGGAAGAAGAAAGGAACTATGAAAAGGACATTGTCAAAAAATGTAAGGAACAACCAAAATTGTTCTACAGATTCATAAATGGAAAAATAAGACAAAGAGAAACAATAAAAAGGTTAAAAGGAGAGAACGGAATGGTGGAAGACCCAAAAAGTATGGCAGAACTGTTAAATAGTAAATTTCAGGAGGTCTTTACTAAGGAATCCAAATTTGAAAGACCACAGGGTAATAGAGAGACTGTCCATATGAAAGAAATTAAAGTAACCAAGCTTGAAATAAAAAAGTTGATGACAGAACTGGATGAGGAAAAGGCAATGGGACTGGATGAAGTCTCAGGCAGAATACTGAAAGAATGTAGGGAAGAACTAGCAAGTCCTATATACAGTGGAACCATGCGTGCTTTGGGATCTTCTCAGAATCCTGTCCACGGTCCGAGTGTAGGTTGAATCACTGAGAAAAGAGCGGGTGGGCTTTGAGATAGGAGGTAAAAAGTAGCCCATAAACTCCCATGAATAGTCCACATGGTATAAAAAAAAAAAACATAAAATGCTCAATAGAAAATGGAACAGTACCAGTGGAGTGGAAAAGAGCTGAGGTGGTTCCCATATATAAGAACAGAAGGAAGGAAGAACCTTTAAATTACAGACTGGTATCACTCACTAGTGTAATATGCAAGATGTGTGAAAGAATAATAAAGAAACAATGGATCGAGTTCCTTGAAGACAACAAATTATTATCAAATAGCCAATTTGGTTTTAGAAAAGGTTGGTCATGTGTAACAAATTTATTGAGTTTCTACTCTAGAATAGTTGATAAAGTACAAGAGAGAGAGGGATGGATTGACTGTATTTGTTTAGATTTAAAAAAGGCGTTTGATAAAGTGCCACATGAAAGATTACTATGGAAGTTAGAGGAGAAGGGTGGCTTAAAAGGAAGCACATTGAGATGGATGAAAAATTACTTGAAGGGGAGAGAAATAAGGATGATAGTTAAAGATATGAAGTCCAAGTGGAGAACAGTAGACAGCGGAGTGCCACAGGGGTCAGTATTGGCGCCAATACTTTTTCTTGTATACATAAACGACATGCCAGAAGGAGTGAACAGCTACATAAATCTGTTTGCGGACGATGTGAAACTGTGCAGAGTCAAAAAGAGGATTGTGAAATACTACAGGAAGACTTAAAGAAGATCTGGAAATGGAGTAAAAAATGGGAGATGGAATTCAATGTGGACAAAAGCCATGTCATGGAAATGAGAAAAAGTGAAAGACGACCAGGGGAAATCTATAAGATGGGAGATGGAGTAGAACTAGAAAAAGTAAAAAAGGAAAAGGACTTGGGAGTGACAGTGGAAGAAAACAATCAACCGGTAAGCCATATTGATAGAATTTTCAGAGAGACGTATAATTTGCTAAGGAATATTGGATTAGCATTTCACTATATGGACAAAGAAATGATGAAGAAATTGATAAGTACTAAATAAGACCTAGATTGGAATATGCAGGAGTTGTGTGGACCCCCATAAAAAGAAACACATAAGGAAATTGGAGAGACTGCAAAAAATGGCTACAAGAATGGTTCCAGAATTTAAAGGGATGACATATGAGGAGAGACTAAAAGCTATGGATCTACCAATCCTGGAACAGAGAAGAGAGAGAGGGGATCTGATACAAGTTTATAAATTGATTAACGGAATGGATCAAGTGGATAATGAGAAACTAATCCTGAGAGAAGAATATGACATTAAAAGTACAAGATCGCATAGTAAGAAACTGAGGAAGGGAAGATGTCTGAGAGATGTAAAAAAATTTAGTTTCCCGCAAAGATGTGTTGAGACTTGGAACAGTTTTGAGTGAGGAAGTGGTGTCAGCAAAGAGAGTACATAGTTTTAGAGAAAAATTGGATAAGTGTAGATATGGAGACGGGACCACACGAGCATAAAGCCCAGGCCCTGTAAAACTACAACTAGGTAAATACAACTAGGTAAATACACACACACACACACACACACACACACACACACACACACACACACACACACACACACACACACACACACACACACACACGGGACACCGTCGATGGCGGATGTGGTCGCTGAGCTCCAGAGCAATCATCTCTAATTCTACAGTTGCCATTGCCTAAGAGTAACTAAGGTGGGAAAGGAGCTTGTAATGTTTGTCCCGTCTCCATATAGTCATGTTACTGTTGATTAGCAAAATAATGTCCAGGGAAGGTGAATATAAACTGTAGCCTGCGTTTGAGCCATCAGCTGAAGTTTGTTTACATCTGCGCAACATGGCGGCCGTGAACTCGAAAGATGAATCAGACTTCACAGGATTTCAAGGAATAATGGAGAAGAGCGTTTATGTGAAGAAAATTCTGGAGTTGGAAGGTAAAATTGAAAAACTGTTTGAAAAGTATGGGGCCTGGAAACGAGTTATGACAATGTAATGAAAGAGTGCGCTGAAATGAAGAAGAAAATGCAGTACTGAAAGAGGAAGTTAAGTTAATTAAAGTGAATTGCGACAAATGTGGAGAATCTTTAGGAAAAGTGATGGAGAAGCAGGCTGAATGGAAAAAAGTCAGGAAGTGGAAAGAAAGGAGGTAAATTACAAAGTTGCAAGTCTGGAAAAGGAAATCAAAGAGTCTGGGAGAAAACTTTGGGCCTTGCTGAAATTATAGATCAACAGATCATAGAAGAGAAGATTGCTGAGAAAGTGGTGAAGGTTATTAAGTCAAATGAGACATTGGTGAGGAAACTGTAGACAAAAGAGATGTGTGGTGATATTTGGTGTGGAGGAGGATAAGACACCGAGTAAAATGGAGAGAGAAAAACATAAAAAGGTGATAAATAATATCATTAATGTGGTGCAGGAGGAGGAAAAGACCTAGTACAAGAAATAGAGGACTTCCATAGAATTGGAAAGTTCACAGGAGAAGGTATGAGGCCAATAAGAATCAAACTTAAGTCACAAAAGGATGTAGATGAATTGGTGGAGAAGTCATGGAGGCTAGCCCAGCAGGAAACAACAAGGAAGATTTGGTTGAGAAGAGATCTCGGTGAAAAGGAAGAGAAATGTTAAATGAGTTGAGAAAGGAGGCTTTGAAAAAAATGAAGAGAGGACAGAAGAGGAGAAGAAAGAGTTTTCTGGAGAATCTTGGATATGAGACTGAGGAAGTGGTTCATAACCCAGAAAAGTACAGCAAGAAAGGACTAAAGAAACTTACGTATGAGCGGAATGTAATGTATTCCAACATAAATGGAGTGATATCGGGATTTTAGAACTCAACGATTACTTGAGGGACAAGAACCCAGATATTGTGGGTCTTACTGAAACAAAACTGAGAGAGGAGAAGACCTGATGATGGTTGGAGAAGGAAATATAATGTTTGGAAAAGAAATAGAGTAGGTAAGATGGGAGGAGGAGTGATGTTGCTGGTTAAAAAGATATAAAGGTGGATCAAGTGAAAGAAGGTATGGGAAAGGCAGAAGTGCTAAAGATCAGAGCAGAAACTAATGAAGGAAAAAGAGGCACTACATAGTGGTGTACGTACCACCTAAGACAAATGCATGGTCAGTACAGGAATATGAAGAAATGATAAGTGATACAGGAACATGTCTGGAAGAAATGTTGGGTGGCTGTGAACGAACTATAATGATGGGAGATTTTAATTGTAAAGAGGTGTGTTGGGAGGACTGGTCAATGGAAGGATCAGAGACAACATGGGGAAATACACTATTGACACTGGCAATGGAAAATGTGTTAACTCAGTGGGTCAAAGAAGATACTAGGTTTGGAGGAGAGGAGCATCGTCAAGACTGGACTTGGTCTTTAGTACAGAGCCAATGGTCATTGAGGAGATGAGGGTGGAGTGCCCTTTAGCAAAGAGTGATCATGCAGTTTTGGAGTTCAAGGTGATAGATGAAGAGAAATCTAGAAGAAATGAAGAATATAAAGTGGGAAGATGGAATTATGCCAAGACAGATTTTGGAAACCTAAAGAAATTCTTTCAAGAGACAAATTGGATGAAATTCAAGAGTGCTAAGGAGCAAATGAAAAGTGGAAGGAATTTATAAAAATATACAAAGAAGGTGAGAAAAATTTGTACCAATAAGACAACATAGAGAAGTTGGAAAGCAGGACTGGTTTAACGATAGATGTGAAAAGGCTAGAACAAGAAAAGAGGATGCATGGAAGAGGTGGAGAAGGAAAAGACGGATTAAGCAGTGGGAAAGTTACAAAAGAGCAAGAAATGAATATGTGTTGATTAGAAGAGAAGAAAGAAAGAAACAAGAAAAGGATATAATTGATAAATGTAAAGACCAACCAAGGCTTTTTACAGACATGTGAACAACAACATCAAAAATAGAGAAAGTATTGAAAGTTTAGAAGTAAATGGAGTATGCAGTGAAGATCCCAGGAAATGGCAGAGGCTATGAATGGATGCTTTCGGAAGGTATTCACAAAGGAGACTGCTTTTGACAAACCACTGGTAATGGAACAGAAAGGGATTATGAAGGAGTTTCAAGTAACTGTGGAGGAGATCAAGAATATGATGGGGAGTTTAGAAGTGAGAAAAGCTGTGGGACCTGATGGGGTATCAGGATGGATTTTAAGAGAATGCAGGAGCAACTGGCAGAAAAAGTTTGTGAAGTAATTGATGCCTCATTAAGGGAAGGTGTAGTGCCCCAAGACTGGAAAAGAGCTAACATTGTCCCAATTTATAAATCAGGTAACAAGAGACCCATTGAACTATAGACCAGTGTCACTTACAAGTGTGGTAGCTAAGATGTGTGAGAGGGTGGTGAAGAATAGATGGACAGACTTCTTGGAGAAAAATGACATACTTTGTGAGTGTCAATTTGGTTTTAGAAAAGGGCGTTCATGCACGACAAACCTGATATGTTACTATTCGAGGGTGATAGATGTAATACAGGAAAGAGATGGTTGGGCTGATGGAATATATCTGGATTTAAAAAAGGCCTTTGATAAGGTACCACACCGGAGACTGATCTGGAAACTTGAAATGGTAGGAGGAGTGCATGGCAGTTTACTAAAATGGATGGAAGACTTTTGGTAGGAAGAGAAATGAGAACAATAATTAAGGACAGACCATCAGAATGGGGCTTGGTGGAGAGTGGAGTTCCACAGGGATCAGTGTTGGCACCAGTAATGTTCGCGGTCTACATAAATGACATGGTGGATGGGGTGTCCAGTTATGTGAGCCTATTTGCAGACGATGCAAAATTGTTAAGAAAAGTGAGATGTGACAAAGATTGCGAACTACTCCAGGAAGACTTGGACAGAATATGGAAATGGAGCTGTACATGGCAAATGGAGTTCAACACGACAAAATGCAAGAAAATAGAGTTTGGCAAGAGTGAAAGAAGAATCAGGAGTATGTACAAGATAGGAAATGAAGACATAAAACCAGTCATGAAGAAAAAGACCTTGGGGTGACAATTACCAATGACCTATCGCCAGAGAGACATATAAACAAAATAATTGGAGAAGTATTGAACTTATTGAGGAACATAAGAGTGGCGTTCGTATATTTAGATGAAGAAATGATGAAGAAAATAATTACTGCAATGATAAGACCGAGGCTTGAATATGCAACAATACAGTGGGCTCGAACTTAAAGAAACACATAAGGAAACTAGAGAAAGTACAGAGGGCTGCAACAAAATGGTGCCTGACTTAAGAGATTTGACTTATGAAGACAGACTGAACAGAATGCAACTTCCGACCCTGGAAAACAGAAGAGAAAGGGAGACCTGATAGCAATATACAGAGTGATGATTGGCATGGAAAAATGGATAGGGAAGATCTGTGTATGTGGAATGAAAGAATGTCGAGAGGGCATGGGAAAAACTAAAATGGCCACTTATAGGAGAGATGTGAAAAATATAGCTTCCCTCATAGAAGGGTGGAAGCATGGAATAGTTTAGACGTGGAAGTGGTCAACGCAAGGAATATTCATGATTTTAAGAAAAAGCTGGACATTAGTAGATATGGAGACGGGACAGTACGAGCATAGCTCTTTTCCCGTATGTTACAATTAGGTAAATACAATTAGGTAAATACACACACACACACACACACACACACACACACACACACACACACACACACACACACACACACACACACACACACACACACACACACACACACACACTATGCGATCTTGTGCTTCTAAAGTCATATTCTTCTCTCAGGATCAGTGGATAATGAGAAACTGATCCTGAGAGAAGAATATGACTTTAGAAGCACAAGATCGCATAGTAAGAAACTAAGGAAGGGACGATGTCTGAGAGATGTTAAAAAATCTAGTTTCCCGCAAAGATGTGTTGAGACTTGGAACAGTTTGAGTGAGGAAGTGGTATCAGCAAAGAGTGTACATAGTTTTAAAGAAAAATTGGATAAGTGTAGATATGGAGACGGGACCACACAAGCATAAAGCCCAGGCCCTGTAAAACTACAACTAGGTAAATACAACTAGGTAAATACACACACACATGCATACACAGCAGGACCTCTGTTGCTGAATTTAATTAGTTCTCGAAGGCTGTTTGCGAACTAAAATGTTAGTGAACTAAAACCATTTTCCCCATAGGAATCAATGTAAAATAGATTAATCTGTTCCTCTAGACCATGATTGCATGAGAGAGCGACTTGACACACATCCTGCAGTTCTTACAGCACATATCCTCTATGAAATGCTTTTGTGCACTTCTCTGCTCTAGTAAACAAAGGATCATCTTTGCTATAGTAATGGCGTCTACCTGACAGCCAGATTGCATACGCTGATCTTCCTGGCAACGTTCATCATGCCTCACTATCTGTCCTAGAGGTGAAGTGCCTCTGTGTGTGCTGCGATCGGTTGTGATGACAAATATATAGCAGTCCAAACAAATATCTCTCAGAAACTCGTGACTCCCAAGACTTGATATACCAACAAATTATCTTGGAAATACTTATATTTTTTGTAGTGTTCCACATTAAATTGTAATGAAGTTCTCATTTTCTGTTAGTCTTTGTGTGATTGAACATTAGTATTATTTTCAAGGCACTTTGCTGGTATGGCTTTCTTTATTTCCACTGTAATATGCTTCAGGTTTTTAACACCATTTCACTACCTTGGGAAGCATAACTAGGATCAATTTAATGAAAAAAATATATAATAATGGCATTACAAGAAATACACAACAACAAACGCACTCCTTATAATACTATCTTGCAACAAATGCAGCGACTCTGTTCCTGGACCAAATTTTTGTTCATGGACCAAGACAAAACATGTTGAAATAAACTGATTTGTTCGTGCACTGAGGTGTTCGTGAACTGAGGTTCCACTATATATATATATATATATATATATATATATATATATATATATATATATATATATATATATATATATATATATATATATATATATATATATATATATATATATATATATATATATATATATATATATATATATATATATATATATATATATATATATATATATATATATATATATATATATATATATATATATATATATATATATATATATATATATATATATATATATATATATATATATATATATATATATATATATATATATATATATATATATATATATATATATATATATATATATATATATATATATATATATATATATATATATATATATATATATATATATATATATATATATATATATATATATATATATATATATACAGGCAACCCCGTTTAACGAAGCTTCACACAACGAACCCTTGGCTATCGCGACTTCAGCTATTGCGTTTTATTGCTATCACGCACCCATGAAAAGCTGCTAAAATTTCATTATCGTGACCTCAGATGCCTGCTATCGCGCGCCCAGCCATGACGTCATAGGATATATGAGCGCTTATTGGCCAAAACTGCCTTCCCGCCAAGATCAATTCGGCTATCGCGTTTTCGGGTGAGGCGCTGCTATTTTGGCCCCAATTGGGCGCGATAGCCGAGGGTTAAGTGTATATAAAAAAATCATATGTTAGGGCCATTGTATGTCGAAGTACCACTATATATATACAGGCAACCCCGTTTAACGAAGGGATTACGTTCCTAAAAAACACTTCGTTAAGCAAAACTTCGTTAAGCGAACCGATTATAACAAGTTTAACTCCTGATTTGAACTTCCATTGAGAGTAAGCAAAGTGAGAGTGCATCATAATACAATAAAAGGTTTAATGAAAGTAAAAATTATGAAGTTAAACATTTAGGTAGTTTAATTTAAGTCATTATAAGGTACACTAATGTATGTATGTACGTAACTTTATAATGTTGATGATCTTAACTTTATGAAGGGAGGGAGAGTGAAACGGGAAATACACTAACTGGCAACCTGTGGAATGTAAACAAAAAGCGCATCATGGTACCGCATACAAAACTTATGTACCACATTTCCACAAGGCTTTCCATTTTATCTATTGTAGAGTCACGAGTTCTGGTGGTTCTTTTAGTTTGCAAGGAAGATGAGGTCTCACTAGCCTTCTTAATAAAGTCTCTTGACTTGAAAATAGTAGACAGTAGATGGAGTCAAGCCATGGTGGGAAGCAATGTTATTAGTTTTCTGGCCTTTCTCTTGTCTGTGAATAATACCCAGCTTCACTTCGAGAGTAAGACACTTCCTGATCTTCTTAGGAACGTTAGGCCACATTGCAGGGCGTTTTGGTGGTAAGTTGAACTAAGGAAGATGAGCTGCTGGTGACGCTGTTATGTTTTGACTGGGCAGTGAGTGGTGCGTGTGATCTTGATCTTGATGCTACAGGTGACACAGAATTTCTTCTGAGTCAGGCCTTTGTATCGGCAGAGCCTGTGTTGTCCACGAGAGGCTTGATCTTGATCTTTATTCTACAGGTGTCTCAGGATTTCTCCTGAGGCAGGCCTTAGTACCAGCAGCTCCTGATGTATTCAAAAGCCTGTCAGCTTGCATGATACGGTGGGGCTTTCAAATTTGGAAAAAAAATTACCTGGATAAAACTTCGTTAAAGCGAGTTTGGTGTTCGTTAAATGAGCAGATGGTAGTAAAATGAAACCTTCGTTATAGCGAAATTTTGTTGTGTGAACCTTCGTTAAACGGGGGTTGCCTGTATATATATATATATATATATATATATATATATATATATATATATATATATATATATATATATATATATATATACAGTTAGGTCTCTGTTTACGTCAGAGTTACGTTCCTGAAACATGACGTAAGTCAATTTTGTACGTAACTCGAGTTTCCGTACACTTCAAAGCATATTATCGAGTTTTCAACCAATCATTGTTTATGGTCATTCAGGTAAGTTAAAGGTTATATTGTTATATTATTTACAACTATGTAGGAATATGAAACACAAGCTTGTTTTTGTTGTTGATTAGGGCCACGAACGCGAAGGACTGCAGGTTGCCGAGAGGGGTGGATGCCTGAGGCTGCCAGGAGGGTGGGCAGGTCGAATGTTGTGACGCCCAGGGCGGACAGCTGGGAGCGTAGTGCAGTGCGGTGGGAGTAGAAGCGTGGGCAGCGGGGCAGGAAATGCAATAGGAAAGGGCAATAGGGATCAGCAGACAGGCGCAGACGGTGCAAGTCAGCTGTGAGTGTCGCGTGGCCCAGGCGAAGGCTCCAGAGTTGTTATTGTTGTGATGGGTGTGCGAGCCCTCAAGGTCGTCAACCTCCCCATTGTCATGGTAACGGGCTTCCCATTTTCTTGTTCCCTCCCTCACACACAGCTGCTGCCTCCCTTCTCATGTCTTTTAATTATGTCCTCTTTTTCTTGTAGCATAATGGTTTTCCTTTTCTTAGCATCACTGCTGTCACTAAGAAGTTTTCTCTTTGGTGCCATTGAGCAAGATACTAAGAACTTGAGTCAGTAAACGCAGAAGTAGGATAACACTCTTGCCAGGGGCGATGGTGTGGTGGAACTGAGGCAGGGTGTTATTGTATTCAAGTGTGAGACGGGCAGTGTGGCGGGCAACCACCAACAATAACAATAAATCCCGCATTTTATGATTTATAAATTTTAAATTTTTTAAATCTTAAATTGCCTTATAGTGGACTGACGTAACAACGAGTTTGATGTAACCCGGGACCTTACTATATATATATATATATATATATATATATATATATATATATATATATATATATATATATATATATATATATATATATATATATATATATATATATATATATATATATATATATATATATATATATATATATATATACACACTTTATCCTTGGGTATCGCGCCCAATTGGGGCCGAAATAGCCGCGCTATAGCTGAAAACGTGATAGCCGAATTGATCTTGGCGGGAAGGCGGTTTTGACCAATGAACACTCAGATATCCCATGACGTCATGGCTCGGCGCGCGATAGCAGGCATCTGAGGTCGCGATAATGAAATTTTAGCAGCTTTTCATGGGTGCGTGATAGCAATAAAACGCGATAGCGGAAGTCGCGATAGCCGAGGGTTGACTGTATATATATATATATATATATATATATATATATATATATATATATATATATATATATATATGTATATATAATGTTTGTTTATAGCATCTTTTTAGAGTAATATCTGTTTCTATGAAGTTCCATGAATAAGTGATGTTTCCCTTCCTTTTGTTCTCATGGAATATATTTCTTTTCACAAGTATAATCAAGAAAATACAATGTTTGTAATAAAGACCGGTTTGCTGTGTAGTAATCAAATGACTTCTTATCACATCATCTTGGAGTTTGTCATTCAGTCAGTTTATTCATCTGGTGTGTGTGTATTTGCCTAGTATTTACCTAGTTGTAGTTTTACAGGGCCTGGGCTTTATGCTCGTGTGGCCCCGTCTCCATATCTACACTTATCCAATTTTTCTTTAAAACTATGCATACTCGTTGCAGACACCACTTTTTCACTCAAACTGTTCCACGTCTCAACACATCTTTGTGGGAAACTATATTTTTTAACATCTCTCAGACATCTTCCCTTCCTCAGCTTTTTACTATGCGATCTTGTGCTTCGAATCTCATATTCTTCTCTCAGGATCAGTTTCTCATTATCCACTTGGTCCATTCCGTTGATCAATTCATAAACTTGTATCAGATCCCCTTTCTCCCTTCTCTGTTCCAGGGTTGGTAGATCCATAGCCTTTAGTCTCTCCTCATATGTCATCCCTTCAAATTCTGGAACATTTCTTGTAGCCATTTTTTGTAGTCTCTCCAACTTCCTTATGTGTTTCTTTTTATGGGGGGTCCACACTACTCCTGCATATTCCAATCTGGGTCTTATTATAGTACTTATCAATTCATTCATCATTTCTTTGTCCATGTAGTGAAATGCTATTCCAATATTCCTTAGCAAATTGTATGTCTCTCTGAAAATTACTGGTTGATTATTTTTTTCCATCGTCACTTCCAAATCCTTTTCCTTTTTTACTTTCTCCAGTTCTACTCCATCTCCCATCTTATAGATTTCCCCTGGTCGTCTTTCACTCTTTCCCATTTCCATGACATGGCTTTTGTCCATACTGAATTCCATCTCCCATTTTTATTCCATTCCCAGTTCTTATTTAGGTCTTCCTGCAGTATTTCACAATCCTCCTTTTGCTTTATAACTCTGCACAGCTTCGCATCGTCTGCAAACAGATTTATGTAGCTATTCACTCCTTCTGGCATGTCGTTTATATATATGAGGAAAAGTATTGGTGTGTGTGTGTGTGTGTATTTACCTAGTTGTATTTACCTAGTTGTAGTTTTATAGGGCCTGGGCTTTATGCTCGTGTGGCCTCATCTTCATATCTACACTTACCCAATTTTTCTTTAAAACTATGCACACTCGTTGCTCATTATTTCCGATCTTCGGATAGGCCTGAGACCAGGAACACACCACACACCGGGACAACAAGGTCACAATTCCTCGATTTACATCCCGTACCTACTCACTGCTAGGTGAACAGGGCTACGTGAAAGGAGACACACTTCCACGTCAACTATTCCATGCTTCCACCCTTCCTATATTTTTCACATCTCTCCTATAAAATATCTCCATCCATTTTTTCCATGCCAATCATCACTCTGTATATTGCTATCAGGTCTCCCTTTCTCTTCTGAATCTTAAGTCAGGCACCATTTTGTTGCAGCCCTCTGTACTTTCTCTAGTTTCCTTATGTGTTTCTTTAAGTTCGGAGCCCACTGTATTGTTGCATATTCAAGCCTCGGTCTTATCATTGTTTATATGTCTCTCTGGCGATAGGTCATTGGTAATTGTCACCCCAAGGTCTTTTTCTTCATGACTGGTTTTTATGTCTTCATTTCCTATCTTGTACATACTCCTGATTCTTCTTTCACTCTTGCCAAACTCTATTTTCTTGCATTTTGTCGTGTTGAACTCCATTTGCCATGTACAGCTCCATTTCCATATTCTGTCCAAGTCTTCCTGGAGTAGTTCGCAATCTTTGTCACATCTCACTTTTCGTAACAATTTTGCATCGTCTGCAAATAGGCTCACATAACAGGTTTGTCGTGCATGAACGCCCTTTCCTAAAACCAAATTGACACTCACAAAGTATGTCATTTTTCTCCAAGAAGTCTGTCCATCTAGTCTTCACCACCCTCTCACACATCTTAGCTACCACACTTGTAAGTGACACTGGTCTATAGTTCAATGGGTCTCTCTTGTTACCTGATTTATAGATTGGGACAATGTTAGCTCTTTTCCAGTCTTGGGGCACTACGCCTTCCCTTAATGAGGCATCAATTACTTCACAAACTTTTTCTGCCAATTGCTCCCTGCATTCTCTTAAAATCCATCCTGATACCCCATCAGGTCCCACAGCTTTTCTCACTTCTAAACTCCCCATCATGTTCTTGATCTCCTCCACCGTTACTTGAAACTCCTTCATAATCCCTTTCTGTTCCATTACCAGTGGTTTGTCAAAAGCAGTCTCCTTTGTGAATACCTTCCGAAAGCATCCATTCATAGCCTCTGCCATTTCCCTGGGATCTTCACTGTATACCAAACCTAGTATCTTCTAACCACTGAGCTATCATTGCCAGTGTCAATAGTGTATTTCCCATGTTGTCTCTGATCCTTCCATTGTGTGTGTGTGTGTGTGTGTGTGTGTGTGTGTGTGTGTGTGTGTATTGACATTCTTAGATTAAGGAACCAGTAATCACATATTTATCCATTTTTCTCAGATTTAACAACATGCAGCGAGATGGAGGCAAGCTAAAGGCAATGGTGGATGAGAATCAAGCCTTACTAAAGGTGCCTGAAGGATCTCGTCACTGGGACCGGTATCTTCTCTTTCTTGACAACATGATCACACGGGGCCTTGTTGATGCTGTCAGCTGCAGGTATGTAAAATCTAACCAGTGACCTGAATTTTTTTTTTTGCACTGATAAAATTTTTTCAAACCTAAATATTAATTTGGTAAAACTGTGTTACATCAACCTGTTTATATTTTGCTGTTTAAAGAGACTGACTTTTGTATATACAACAGAATGACAAATTAGTGCATTGTATTTTTTACTGCAGTGTATTTTACCTGCTGGATAACTGTGAGCCTCGTGTGAACCAATTTCCACTACTGGAGGCACGTTTGGAGCTGAGAGAACCCAACCTTGTCATAAGTCCCTCACCCGAAGAGCTCGTCAGCCTGGCAGAGTCTCTGGTTAATGATGTTGTGCACATTTCAACTCTTGTTCCTCGCCTCTCCACTCATGACCATGCAACCTACCTTGTAAGTCACTCAGTATCTAATCATTTTTTTTATATGGACATTAGAACCAAGAGGTAAGCAATGAATACCAGTTGCAAAGCTCTCACTAAAGGAGTGAGGGGATTAGTTTAACTGTAAACTGAAGGCTCTTACTCAAATTATCATGCTAGATGATGATTGCTTATTTTCTGCTTACTCAGTAAATAAACAATAGACACACAGCGACACACACACACACACACACGCACACACACACACACACACACACACACACACACACACACACACACACACACACACACACACACACACACACAAACCTTGGAGGAGATGAGGAGGAAGTGGTGGGTGTGGTGGTGACTGATGGAAGGCATGATATCAATATTGTAACTGTGTATGTACCACCAAAAACAAGTGCATGGTCAAATGATCAGTATAATAGCATGGTGGAAAGCACATTGGAAAGAATGAAAAATGAAGCTGCAAAGAAAGCAAAAATCATTATAGTGGGAGATTTCAACTGTAAAGACATCAATTGGGAAGAATTTGAAATGGGGAATGGTGGAGAATGGGGTGAGCAGCTATTAAATTATGCGGTGGGAAATTTGATGACAGTGGGTGAGGCATCCAACAAGGGGAAAGAGGGGTGATGCCCCGTTGAGACTGGACTTGATATTCTCAAAGGGAGTAAATCTAGAAAATGAGATTGAGCATGAGTGTCCTTTGGGGAAGAGTGATCATGAATTATTGAAATTTGAGGTAAAGGTGGGGTTCAGCAAAGATAATGAAGTTGGATACAAGGAGGAATGCCTAAATTATGCTAAGTGAAGATATATGGAGTTGAGAAATTTCTTTTGAAATGTGGATTGGTCTGAAATGTACCAGGAAACAAACATGCAGTTAAAATATGAAAAATTTATGGAAATATATAGTGAGGCCGCAGAGAACTTTGTGCCAAAATATACTAAGAAAATCTTAAAGGGAGATCATTGGTTTAACAAAACCTGTGACAAGGCAAAAAGGGAGAAGGAAAAGGCATGGGAAAAATACAAGAGAAATAATGAGGAAGTGGAGAGAGAAGCATATAGGAATGCAAGAAATAAATATATTCAAGTGAGAAGAAGGGCACAACAAGAATTTGAACAGAGAATAGTGGAGAATTGTGAAAGTGATCCCAAAATGTTTTATAAATTCATTAATGGTGAATTACAGAAAAAAGAAACAGTTGATAAATTAAAAGTTGGAGATTATATATATGAAGATACAAGTGTCATTGTTGAAAAATTAAATGAGAATTTCTGCAAAGTATTCACAGAAAAAACACAATTCAATCGACGGATGTTACCTGTGACAAGATGGATGCAAGAAATTATAGTAACAAAGAGTGACATTGCAAAAGTTTTGAGTCAATTAGATGTTAACAAGGCAATGGGACCAGATGGTGTGTCTGGAAGAGTGTTATAAGAATGTCAAGAGCAGTTGCTAGATCCAATTTTAGATTTAACAAGAACATCTATCAACACGGGACAGGTGCCAGTAGAATGGAAAAGGGCAAATGTAGTACCAATTTACAAAAGTGGATGTCGCATGGACCCATTGAATTATAGACCTGTTTCTTTGACCATCATTATGTGTAAGATATGTGAAGAAGTGATCAAAAGCAAGTGGTGTGAGTTCCTGGGAAACAAAGAAATACTAAGTGAGAAACAGTTTGGCTTTAGAAAAGGGAAATTGTGTGTATCAAATTTGCTATGTTTCTACTCAAGAGTGGTGGATATTTGACAAGAGAGGGATGGATGGGTTGATTGTGTATACCTAGACTTAAAAAAAACATTTGATAAAAGTACCACATAACAGATTGATGTGGAAGTTAAGTAGTATCGGAGGAATAAGGGGAAATCTGACGGAGTGGATGAGAAATTATTTGACAGGTAGAGAAATGAGGACGGTAGTGAAGGGAGTGAAGTCAGAGTGGAGGAAGGTAACCAGTGGAGTTCCCCAAGGTTCGGTGCTTGGTCCCATCATGTTCCTGATCTATATAAATGACATGCCAGAGGGAGTGAAAAGTTATATGAATATGTTTGCAGATGATGCAAAGATTATGAGGACAGTGAGGAATATGCATGACTGTAATATACTGCAGAAGGACTTGGACATGGACAAAATATATGAATGGAGCAAGACGTGGCAAATGGAATTCAATACCAACAAAAGCTGTGTAATGAGAATGGGTAGAAGTAAATATAGACCATATAAAGACTACCAGCTTGGGAGGAGACTGTAATTGAAGTCAGTGAAGAAAAAGACTTGGGAGTGACTGTACAGAGTAATCTGTCTCCAGAAAAGCACGTTAAAAGAATATTTGGAAAAACGTACAGCATGCACCAAAGTATAGGATGGGCATTTAATTACCTGGACGGGAACATGATAAAGAAAATATTGACCACCCTGATTAGGCCACAGTTGGAACATGCATCAGTAATTTGGTCACCATACATGAAGAAACATGTCAATAAACTGGAAAGAGTACAGAGGTTAGCAACAAGAATGATACCAGACTTTAAGGAGGTACCATATGAGGAGAGGTTAAATAGGCTGGAATTAAGCATGTTGGAAGAAAGAAGAGTCAGAGGGGATATGATAATAATGTTCAATATAGTACATGGAGTGAACATATTGGATAGGGAGAACCTGATCATGATGGCATTCAGTAATTACCTAAGAGGACACCTTAAGAAAATACTGAAGGACTCCTGCACAAACGACATCAAGAAGTATAGCTTCCCGTATCGGAGCATTGATGCATGGAACAAACTGAGTGTAGATGTGATGTGTGCGGCGAGTGTCAGTCAAATGAAGGAAAAATTGGACAAGTGTGGACAAAGAGACAGGACATAGAGAGCTACAGCTCGGGCCCTGTAATCACAAATAGGTAAATACAAATAGGTAAATACACACACACACACACACACACACACACACACACACACACATGGCAGATGTGGTCGCTGAGCTCCAGAGCAATCATCTCTAATTCTACAGTTGCCATTGCCTAAGAGTAACCAAGGTGGGAAAGGAGCTGGTAATGTTTGTCCCGTCTCCATATAGTTATGTTAACTGTTGATTAGCAAAATAATGTCCAGGGAAGGTGAATATAAACTGTAGCCTGCGTTTGAGCCATCAGCTGAAGTTTGTTTACATCTGCGCAACATGGTGGCCGTGAACTCGAAGGATGAATCAGACTTCACAGGATTTCAAGGAATAATGGAGAAGAGCGTTTATGTGAAGAAAATTCTGGAGTTGGAAGGTAAAATTGAAAAACTGTTTGAAAAGTATGGGGCCTGGAAACGAGTTATGACAATGTAATGAAAGAGTGCCGATATGAAGAAAGAAAATGCAGTACTGTAAGAGGAAGTTAAGTTAATTAAAGTGAATTGCGACAAATGTGGAGAATCTTTAGGAAAAGTGATGGAGAAGCAGGCTGAATGGAAAAAAGTCAGGAAGTGGAAAGAAAGGAGGTAAATTACAAAGTTGCAAGTCTGGAAAAGGAAATCAAAGAGTCTGGGGAGAAAACTTTGGGCCTTGCTGAAATTATAGATCAACAGATCATAGAAGAGAAGATTGCTGAGAAAGTGGTGAAGGTTATTAAGTCAAATGAGACATTGGTGAGGGAAACTGTAGACAAAAAGAGATGTGTGGTGATATTTGGTGTGGAGGAGGATAAGACACCGAGTAAAATGGAGAGAGAAAAACATAAAAAGGTGATAAATAATATCATTAATGTGGTGCAGGAGGAGGAAAAGACCTAGTACAAGAAATAGAGGACTTCCATAGAATTGGAAAGTTCACAGGAGAAGGTATGAGGCCAATAAGAATCAAACTTAAGTCACAAAAGGATGTAGATGAATTGGTGGAGAAGTCATGGAGGCTAGCCCAGCAGGAAACAACAAGGAAGATTTGGTTGAGAAGAGATCTCGGTGAAAAGGAAGAGAAATGTTAAATGAGTTGAGAAAGGAGGCTTTGAAAAAAATGAAGAGAGGACAGAAGAGGAGAAGAAAGAGTTTTTCTGGAGAATCTTGGATATGAGACTGAGGAAGTGGTTCATAACCCAGAAAAGTACAGCAAGAAAGGACTAAAGAAACTTACGTATGAGCGGAATGTAATGTATTCCAACATAAATGGAGTGATATCGGGATTTTAGAACTCAACGATTACTTGAGGACAAGAACCCAGATATTGTGGGTCTTACTGAAACAAAACTGAGAGAGGAGAAGACCTGATGATGGTTGGAGAAGGAAATATAATGTTTGGAAAAGAAATAGAGTAGGTAAGATGGGAGGAGGAGTGATGTTGCTGGTTAAAAAGATATAAAGGTGGATCAAGTGAAAGAAGGTATGGGAAAGGCAGAAGTGCTAAAGATCAGAGCAGAAACTAATGAAGGAAAAAGAGGCACTACATAGTGGTGTACGTACCACCTAAGACAAATGCATGGTCAGTACAGGAATATGAAGAAATGATAAGTGATACAGGAACATGTCTGGAAGAAATGTTGGGTGGCTGTGAACGAACTATAATGATGGGAGATTTTAATTGTAAAGAGGTGTGTTGGGAGGACTGGTCAATGGAAGGATCAGAGACAACATGGGAAATACACTATTGACACTGGCAATGGAAAATGTGTTAACTCAGTGGGTCAAAGAAGATACTAGGTTTGGAGGAGAGGAGCATCGTCAAGACTGGACTTGGTCTTTAGTACAGAGCCAATGGTCATTGAGGAGATGAGGGTGGAGTGCCCTTTAGCAAAGAGTGATCATGCAGTTTTGGAGTTCAAGGTGATAGATGAAGAGAAATCTAGAAGAAATGAAGAATATAAAGTGGGAAGATGGAATTATGCCAAGACAGATTTTGGAAACCTAAAGAAATTCTTTCAAGAGACAAATTGGATGAAATTCAAGAGTGCTAAGGAGCAAATGAAAAGTGGAAGGAATTTATAAAAATATACAAAGAAGGTGAGAAAAATTTGTACCAATAAGACAACATAGAAGTTGGAAAGCAGGACTGGTTTAACGATAGATGTGAAAAGGCTAGAACAAGAAAAGAGGATGCATGGAAGAGGTGGAGAAGGAAAAGACGGATTAAGCAGTGGGAAAATTACAAAACAGCAAGAAGTGAATATGTGTTGATTAGAAGAGAAGAAAGAAAGAAACAAGAAAAGGATATAATTGATAAATGTAAAGACCAACCAAGGCTTTTTACAGACATGTGAACAACAACATCAAAAATAGAGAAAGTATTGAAAGTTTAGAAGTAAATGGAGTATGCAGTGAGGATCCCAGAGAAATGGCAGAGGCTATGAATGGATGCTTTCAGAAGGTATTCACAAAGGAGACTGCTTTTGACAAACCACTGGTAATGGAACAGAAAGGGATTATGAAGGAGTTTCAAGTAACTGTGGAGGAGATCAAAAATATGATGGGGAGTTTAGAAGTGAGAAAAGCTGTGGGACCTAATGGGGTATCAGGATGGATTTTAAGAGAATGCAGGGAGCAACTGGCAGAAAAAGTTTGTGAAGTAATTGATGCCTCATTAAGGGAAGGTGTAGTGCCCCAAGACTGGAAAAGAGCTAACATTGTCCCAATTTATAAATCAGGTAACAAGAGAGACCCATTGAACTATAGACCAGTGTCACTTACAAGTGTGGTAGCTAAGATGTGTGAGAGGGTGGTGAAGAATAGATGGACAGACTTCTTGGAGAAAAATGACATACTTTGTGAGTGTCAATTTGGTTTTAGAAAAGGGCGTTCATGCACGACAAACCTGATATGTTACTATTCGAGGGTGATAGATGTAATACAGGAAAGAGATGGTTGGGCTGATGGAATATATCTGGATTTAAAAAAGGCCTTTGATAAGGTACCACACCGGAGACTGATCTGGAAACTTGAAATGGTAGGAGGAGTGCATGGCAGTTTACTAAAATGGATGGAAGACTTTTTGGTAGGAAGAGAAATGAGAACAATAATTAAGGACAGACCATCAGAATGGGGCTTGGTGGAGAGTGGAGTTCCACAGGGATCAGTGTTGGCACCAGTAATGTTTGCAGTCTACATAAATGACATGGTGGATGGGGTGTCCAGTTATGTGAGCCTATTTGCAGACGATGCAAAATTGTTAAGAAAAGTGAGATGTGACAAAGATTGCGAACTACTCCAGGAAGACTTGGACAGAATATGGAAATGGAGCTGTACATGGCAAATGGAGTTCAACACGACAAAATGCAAGAAATTAGAGTTTGGCAAGAGTGAAAGAAGAATCAGGAGTATGTACAAGATAGGAAATGAAGACATAAAACCAGTCATGGAGAAAAAGACCTTGGGGTGACAATTACCAATGACCTATCGCCAGAGAGACATATAAACAAAATAATTGGAGAAGTATTAAACTTATTGAGGAACATAAGAGTGGCGTTCGTATATTTAGATGAAGAAATGATGAAGAAAATAATTACTGCAATGATAAGACCAAGGCTTGAATATGCAACAATACAGTGGGCTCGAACTTAAAGAAACACATAAGGAAACTAGAGAAAGTACAGAGGGCTGCAACAAAATGGTGCCTGACTTAAGAGATTTGACTTATGAAGACAGACTGAACAGAATGCAACTTCCGACCCTGGAAAACAGAGAGAAAGGGAGACCTGATAGCAATATACAGAGTGATGATTGGCATGGAAAAATGGATAGGGAAGATCTGTGTATGTGGAATGAAAGAATGTCGAGAGGGCATGGGAAAAAACTAAAAATGGCCACTTATAGGAGAGATGTGAAAAAATATAGCTTCCCTCATAGAAGGGTGGAAGCATGGAATAGTTTAGACGTGGAAGTGGTCAACGCAAGGAATATTCATGATTTTAAGAAAAAGCTGGACATTAGTAGATATGGAGACGGGACAGTACGAGCATAGCTCTTTTCCCGTATGTTACAATTAGGTAAATACAATTAGGTAAATACATACACACACACATACACACCTTCGCTGTCGCCGAGTGAGGACAGCTCGTCTCCGGCTGTGGACGGGAAGAGGAGAAACTACCTATGGTGTTACAGGTCCCGGGTATCTCTGTGTTAATGTCCTATTAATATCCTACTGTCGCATAGTGTAGAAAGTGGGCCATTTTCAAGCAGGATATGGAGAGTGGTCCCTGAGCGGAGAGTGTGGGTGGTGATTGTTTTGGCCGTAATCAGCTGATGACAAGCCCGGGACTTTGAAGGGTTTGTGATTACTCCAAGAGACTGGAGAAATTAGATATGGATGCAAGAATTCAGGCATTAGAAAGTAAGTTCCTAAACATTTTATCCATAGAAGAAAAACTGGATAGAGTCATAGCGGAGAACGATTCCTTCAAAAAAGAGATCTATTTGTTAACGATAGAGAACAAAGAGCTATTGAGGGAAAAAGTAGAAATGGAGAAAGAAAACCAACAACTAAGGAAACAATGTGAAGAGATGAAGGCTAAACTCCTAGAAATGGAGAAGAATATATCCGAAGGGGGCTTGAGGAAGGAGAAATGCCTTAACCTAATTGATGCCAGGATGAAAGAAGTGAACCATGAACATCAGGAGGTACAAAGGTTCTTTAGGGAGATAGTGAAAAAGCAGGAAGAGGAAAATAAAATGATTACGCAGAGTGAAATGGTAAAGGCACTAAAGGAAAATGATTATGTGGTGAGAGATATTGCTGAAAAGAAAAAATGCATGATCATAACAGGATTGAGGGAGGAAACTAACAGGAACTGGCAGGATAGGAGGGATAAGGAAAATGACAGGATTAAGTCTTTACTGAATAAGATCTCAGTAAAGGAAGAGGGCCTATATGCTGAGGTAGAAGAAAGTGTGAGATTAGGAGCTTTAGAGGAAGGCAAGAATAGACCATTAAAATTGAAATTAAAGTCTCAGGTGGCAGCTGATGCCTTGCTGAGGAGGGGTTGGAAACTTAAGGACTCTGAGGAAACCAAAACAATTTACATAAGAAGAAATATGTCACAGGATGAACGAATGAAAATGAAAGAGCTTGTAACTGAAGTGAGAGAGAGGAATGACGAAAGAACAGAGGAGGAAAAGACCAAGTTTTTTTGGAAGATGAGAAATGGGAGGCTAAAGAAGTGGTGGATAAAACAGACGGAATAGACATTACATGGAAGAAAGAGACTAGGAATGGAATACAAGTGACTTGCATGAATATGGATGGATTTCTGTCTAAGAGGCTAGAATGTATGGATTACCTAAGAAATAATGAACCGGACATAGTGTGTGTGGTGGAAACAAAGCTAAGGCCCGAAATAAAGCTAGATTGGTTTGTTGTAAAACACTACAAAGTATGGAGAAATGATAGAAAAAATAAAGGTGGTGGTATAATGGTTCTTACTAAGGAAGATCTGATAGTGAAGGAGGTGAACTATAATAAGAGAAATGAGGAAGTGATAAGTATGCTTATAACAGATGGTAAGAGGGACATTAATATTATAACAGTATACATACCACCCAGAACCAGTGCTTGGGAATATGAACAGTATCAAATGGTGATGAGAAATACTCTAGACAGAATGAAGCAAGAACTCATCAGAAAGGATAGAGTGATGATAGTCGGGGACTTTAATTGTAAAGAAATAGTGTGGGAGGACTACGAAGTGGTGAACGGTGGTGAGTGGGCAGAGGAATTGTTAAATGTAGCAACAAATAACTTGATGACACAGTGGGTGAGATCACCAACAAGGTGCAGGGGACAAGATGTTGCAGCAAGGTTGGATTTGGTATTTACCAGGGGCATCTCTCTAAAAGAGGAAATTGAACATGATCATGATGTCCTAAGCTTTGAGCTGGATACGGAATTAAGCACGAATAAGATTGTGGAACGTAGGGAGGAAAAATTAAATTATATTAGGGCAAATTATAACCATATAAGGGAGTTCTTTAATGAAATTGACTGGTCCGTGGTATACCAGGAAAGGGATATGCAATTGAAATATGAAAAATTTATGGATTTATATAACTCTGCTGCGAAAAAGTTTGTGCCATATCATAGAAAGAAGACTTTAAATAATAAACAGTGGTTTAATAGAAATTGTGAAGAAGCAAAAAAGAACAAAGAAAAGGCATGAAAGAAACTTAAGAAAAACAGTGATGTATTATCAAGAGAAGTTTACAAAACAGCAAGGAAAAGATATGTTGAAGTAAGGAGAACAGCACAAAGGAATATGAACAGAGGGTGGTGGAAAACTGTGATAGTGACCCAAAATGTTTTACAAATTCATAAATGGAAAACTAAATATAAGGGAGGCAATAGAAAAGGTAAAAATGGGAAGAAGTATATGAGGATGCTGGAGATATAGCTGAAATTTTGAACGACAACTTTTGCAAAGTGTTTACAAAGGAGGAGCATTTTATAGGAGAAAGGCCTACGGAAATAAAGCAAATGCAAAACATCATGGTTACGAAGGAAGATGTAAGGAAAATTATAAGCAATTTGGATATTAATAAATCAATGGGGCCTGATGGCATATCTGGGAGGTTGCTAAAAGAATGTAAGGATCAATTGTTGAACCCGTATATGATATTGTGGAAATCTCCATACGAACAGGAATAGTCCCGAAAAAGTGGAAAAGAGCTGACATTGTGCCTATATATAAGAATGGTAGTAGAATGGAACCGCTAAATTATAGACCAATATCGTTGACTAGTATATTGTGCTAGGTATGTGAAGAAGTAATTCAAGCTAAGTGGAGTGAGTATCTAGAAAGTGAAAACATTCTGAGTGAAAGGCAGTTTGGTTTCAGAAAAGGAAGATCATGTGTATCCAATTTATTATGTTTTTATTCAAGAGTGACTGACATACTACAACATAGAGGGTGGATGCTATCTACCTGGACTTAAGAAAGGCCTTTGATAAAGTACCACGCAATAGACTGATGTGGAAACTAAAGAAGATTGGAGGAGTAAATGATAAACTAGCAAAATGGATGGAAAATTACTTAGTGGGAAGAGAAATGAGAACAGTGTGAGAGGAAGGAAGTCCGAGTGGAAGAAGGTAACCAGTGGAGTTCCACAAGGGTCAATGCTTGGTCCCATCATGTTTTTATGTTAATGATATGCCAGTAGGAATTGACAGTTACATGAACATGTTTGCGGACGATACTAAAATTATGAGGAGAGTAAAGAATGTGAAAGATTGTAACAAGTTACAGGAAGATCTTGATAAAATATATGAGTTGAGTAAAGAGTGGCAGATATAATTTAATATAGAGAAGAGCCATGTTATGAAAATGGGAAGAAGTAGATACAGACCAAACAGGGATTACAGGCTAGGTGATGAGAAAATTAAAGAGACCAATGAGGAGAAAGACTTAGGAGTAACCGTGCAAAACACTTTGTCACCGGAGAAACACATTAACAAGATTTTTTGGAAAACATATAACATGCTTCAAAATATTGGCCTTGCATTCCACTACCTAGATGAAGGAATGATGAAGAAGATATTATGTACCTTAATAAGACCCCAGTTAGAATATGCAGCTTGTGTCTGGTCACCGCATATGAAGAAAAATGTGAAGAAGGTGGAAAGGGTACAGAGGCTGGCAACAAGGATGGTACCAGGACTCAGGAAGTTAGACTATGAGGAAAGACTGAGGAAACTGGGGCTGACCACATTAGAAGAGAGAAGAACAAGAAGAGACATGATAACTATGTATAAATTGGTGAACAAGATTGACATATTGGACAGAGAGTTGATAAAGATGACCACAAGTAATCATCTCCGGGGACATGGAAAAAAAAACTAATAAAAGACATCTGTCTAAATGATGTGAGAAAATACAGTTTCCTGCATCCTAGTATTGATTAGTGGAATAAACTGAGCAGTGATGTCGTTGACACGGTGTGTGTCAATCAGATGAAAGAGAGATATGACAGGAGTGGACAAGGAGACAGGACACAGAGAGCTTAGCTCGGGCCCTGTAATACACAAATAGGTAAATACACACACACACACACACACACACACACACACACACACACACACACACACACACACACACACACACACACACACACACACATACACGGCCCGGTAGCTCAGTGGTTAGAGCGCTGGCTTCACAAGCCAGAGGGCCGGGTTCGATTCCCGGCGGGTGGAGATATTTGGGTGTGTCTCCTTTCACGTGTAGCCCCTGTTCACCTAACAGTGATTAGGTACGGGATGTAAATCGAGGAGTTGTGACCTTGTTGTCCTGGTGTGTGATGTGTGCCTGGTCTCAGACCTATCCCAAGATCGGTAATAATGAGCTCTGAGCTCGTTCCGTAGGGTAACGTCTGGCTGTCTCGTCAGAGACTGCAGCAGATCAAACAGTGAATTACACACACACACCTATACATAATATTTATATTATTCAGCCGGGTGTGGAGAAGGATGATGAGGTTGTGGAGCTGAAGGAAGCACTGGTGGGAAGATTCCAAGTTGCATCAGGCAAGATTGCTGAGCACAGAGATCAGTTCCTGCAGCATCAAGCTCTGTGGAGAGATAGTCGGCAAGATGTCCTTGCAAAGTTCCTTACTTCAGGGGAAGGTGATGCTCAGCCTTCCTTGCAACAATTCAAGCATCAGGTGAGATTTGTGTGTTAGTTTTCTCTTGTTGTAATAAGTTTGATCACATGAATTTTATTCTTATTAGTAGTATTCATATACAACATTTTTGTTGCTTATATTTTTTATTTCAGATTGATCGATATGAGGCTTTGTACACTGAACTTGAGGCTATTGAAACCACTGTGCTGTTTGACAAGTGGTTCCGCCTGGATGTGCGGCCTTTCAAGCACAGTCTCCTGGAAAACACAAAAAAGTGGGCAAGAATGTATAAGCAACATTTGATCAACCAAGTTACAAATAGGTAAAGAAAAGTGAACTGTTAATAATTTTCATACGAGTTACTCATTGATATATGCATGTACAAGTAAGTCATTATAGAACATTATGCAACATACTTGTACACACTTGTACTTTGTAGAGAGCACCATTACCTTCTTGTTGCTTTTCTCTTGTCTTAGTCTTACAGAGCTTGACAAATTTATCAAGGAAGCTGAGGTGGGTGTGGCACAAGACCTTGGTAACGGGGACTACGACATACTCGTATCAATCATGGGTCATCTTGTTGGTGTGCGTGAGAGGATTCACTCTACAGATGCCATGTTTGAACCGCTCAAGGCCACCATTGCCCTCGTCAAGCAATACGGGGATGACTTGCCCGAAACAATGCATCTCAAGCTTCAGGTGATGCTCACCACTGAAGTGAAGGAAGAGATCTTAGGGATACTGAAAACAAAACAAAATAAAACAAAACCATAAATTGGAAAAATATAAGTGTGAAAGCAAAATAGGATATAAGAAATAGCATTATCTTTCTCATTTTAACCTGCATCACAGAATATGACAGTCATGAATACATGTAATTTTTGCTTTGCAATATGCATTTATAGTAAGTGTGTGTGTGTGTGTGTGTGTATTTTTGATTTCTTTATACAAAGAAAAATGGATTGTTGCAGGAGTTGCCAGAACAGTGGGAATCACTGAAGAAGCAGTGTGACTTGATCCGGCAGCATGTAGCACCACTCAAAGCTAGTGAAGTCTCAGCAATCAGGAAAAAATGCATCAAATTTGAAACACGCCAAGCTGTTTATCGTGAAAAGTTCAAGAAGTATTCCTTTTTCAAGTAAGTTCATGTCTTTATGTTTGTTCTTCAAGATGTTGCATCATAATGTTTGACAACACTTTTGCAAGCAGTCTACAGAGGCACCACTGTTGATACATGTGGTTGCCTTGGCACACACTGTCAAAAATAAGAAGATTAAATATATATATGAATATGTAGATAAAGAAAATTAAAAACTTAATTGATTGAATATGAGGAAATACATGTAACTTAACACTAAAATAAGGAAAGAAGAATTTAGTATACAGAAGATTAGAATTGGTGTTATTCTTATCCAGCTTCTCTTGTGAGCTGCCATACTGGAGGCTGGAGCGGGTCAACATGAGGCTACAGCGTTTGGAAGAAGAGATGCATCAGTTGCAAGATTCTGCTGTTTTGTTTGAAGTGGTCATTCCAGAATTCAAGTACATGAAAGCTTGTAGGAAGGAACTTCGCATGCTAAAGGTAAACAACACTGATGTAAAGAACTTGTGAAATCATGTAAATGTAACAGTAGGAAATTAAATTATTTGATAGGTAGCTTTTATTATGAGGTCTTAAATGTCATTCTCTATTTTTTCAGCAATTGTGGGACCATATTTGTCTTGTGAGGGCATGTGTTGACTACTGGAAGACAACACCATGGAGAGAAGTTGATGTTGAGAATATGGACATTGAGTGCAAAAAATTTGCTAAGGACATAAGATGTAAGCAGTAGATAATGCCCCCTCAGACCTTATGTGTGTCTTTATGTAAAAGTACATTTGATGTGTTTAGTATTTTGCAAAACTTATTTAATCTTTGACTTGTCTTTTCAACTCAGCCTTGGATAAGGAGATGCGCTCCTGGGATGCTTACATAAATCTGGATGCAACAGTCAAAAATATGCTCACTTCACTACGAGCAGTAGCAGAACTACAAAACCCATCTCTAAGAGAAAGACACTGGGGCCAGCTTCTCATTGCAACCAAATCTGAGTCTTCAACCAAGTCATTTGTGGTAAGGAAAGAAACTGAGACTTTTAAGTTTACATTCCTTGGAGAGCTGTAGGTTAAGAGGGGACTGGATAAAACATGGATAATGAAAGTAAATTTCTCAGTATAGAAAAAAATAATAATGAGTTAAAGCCTGAAAAAAGTTGGAATTGGTTCTAAGATAGAGTGGCAGATGAATAGAATGGACAGAGTCAGCAGGTTGTTATTGCTGAGTTTTATGGGAGCTAGAAATAAGATTAGACTAATATATGGATTGTGATGATAGGTGGAAATAGGTAGTAAGTACATACAGGGAGTGCCACATGTAGCCCAGATGCCTTCTTATCACTCCCATAATTTCTTTATATTCTTATATCATGTTCTTAAGTTGCAATAGGATGATGGGTGAATGAAAGAGGATATTAACATTTTTAAACGTTCTTATAAAAGAAGTTGAATATATCCCCACTTTTTACCATTTGTACACATTCTCAAAACATTTGGCTTGACAGCAAAACATGTTATACAAGGTTGCTATTACAGTTGACCAAAGATATTTCATTGTTATGTGGGTTGTGTGATAAATGCTTTATGAAAACTTTAGTGCTGTATAATTATGGCTCTACTCTGACAGAGAGAGAGAGAGAGAGAAAGAGAGAGAGAGAGAGAGAGAGAGAGAGAGAGAGAGAGAGAGAGAGAGAGAGAGAGAGAGAGAGAGAGAGATTAAGATTACTTTTATACCTGCAGGCAAACTTTGTTGACAACCCCAAAACCACCCTGGCAGATCTCCTTCAACTGAACCTACATACATATGAGGATGAGGTGAAAAATATTGTTGACAAGGCTGTGAAGGAAATGTCCATGGAAAAAATTATAAAGGTTTGTATTTGCTTGTAGAGGAGACCACTGTATAGATTATGTATTGATATAAAATTTGAGCCACTGGTAAAACGATAGATTTAACAAATGTTAACATATTTTAAAACAATGGCCTTTCTAATGTACCTGTACATACATTCTAAATCACTCATCTAAGCCTTGCACAAATGTAAATTTTGTTATTGTGGTAAATTAAAAGCTTTCTATACCTAAGTGTACTCTTGTATTTTTGCAGCACTATGCACACATGTATGTTGAAATAGTGGCATAACATACCCATACAATTGGAATATTCAATATGTGCTTAACAGGAGTTGGAGCTGACATGGGCCAACCTAGAGTTCCTGATTGACAAGCACCCGAGAACAGGAGTTGCTCTTATTAGAATGTCAGAAGAGATGATTGAAACACTTGAGGAAAACCAGGTGTGTAGAGAGGCACTGTTGCATATGTCTGCTGTGCACATCTGGTATATGTCAGGGGTTGACACTAGTGGCCTTGATTATGAAAAATAGATGGTGTTGCAGAAAATAGGAAGAACTTAAAGATCTGGTTTATTTTGTGAAAAGACCATTATCATTGATCTGTAGGGTATATTTTACATTAAGATGATAATTTTACATTACTATATCACCCACAGGTCCAACTACAGAACTTGATGACTTCAAAATACATTGAACACTTTTTGGAAGAAGTTTCTCTGTGGCAGAACAAACTCTCTGTGGCGGATCAAGTCATTACTTTATGGTAAGCGATAGGTTGCAAGTTGCAGGATTATCTTCTCCTTAACTCTGTAGTATGTATCTATGCAATAGCAGTAACTCTTCCTATGTCAATTTTTTGCTTTGTTTTTGTGGTCATATTGAGGCTCTTAAGAATAGATGCTAAGAAAAATAATTAACACAAAACTCTAAAAAAATATTTTGAGTAAAATGGATACTATCTCACAATCATACATATGAAATGAATGATATCTAAGATGGAGGGAAACAATGTGCTCTATATTCCTTAGTTTGTTTATGATGGGAGTGTGTGTGTGGATCCTTGCTTCCATATTGGAAGGCTGGCAGACAGGTAACATCCTAGTAGGAATGTGGACCTGTCTGGGTATTCAAAAATATTTGATTGTCATTATGCACTGATTACAAGAGAGAGAGAGAGAGAGAGAGAGAGAGAGAGAGAGAGAGAGAGAGAGAGAGAGAGAGAAACAGTTAACTCTTTGCAGTTATTATTATTACTTTGTTCATGTCAGACCCTTACACTATGTTCTGCCTGCAGGTTTGAGGTTCAGCGCACGTGGAGCCACCTGGAATCAATATTTATCGGTTCTGATGATATTCGCCGACAGCTGCCAGAAGATTCTGCAAGATTTGATCAAATTGATATCGACTTCAAAGTAAGATAGATATCTAATGTTCGGGGTATTTGAAGACAAACAAAATTTGTTCATGAGGAATATTTTCCTTCTACATTCTCTTTTCTGCATTTGATTCACAATCAGCCCACCCGAGAACACAGTGCCTCCTAGGAAATTTTGGACCTCAGAATTGAAAGGAAATGTGGGACTTTATTCTGGAGGTTGACTAAGAATAAAAAATGCTAGCAATATCTGAAATATATGACAACATTGTGTTTAGATATTGTAATGTTTTGATGAAATGCAGAAAAGTGTACACTCAATGCCCTGAGGAAAAGCTGCTAAAAGTTGGTAATGCTGTGCTTGGATGACTGACCACAAGTTGCCCAGTGAGAGTTGTGAGAGAACATGTAAATGTTAGATGGATGAATGGGTTAGGGGAAAGAGTTAATACTTCCCACATACTTTTGTTATCATGTGGTTAGGATCTTCCACTGTTCTGAAATGAGCTTCTGCAGATTCTTTACAATAATAATAAGAAGAAAAATGTACATTTGTTTTTCAGGAGCTGGTAGCTGAGATGGTTGCTAACCCTCACGTGCTGAAAGCCACCAATCGCACTGGCCTGTTCCCCAGACTGGAAGCATTGCAGGCGGAATTAACACTTTGTGAAAAAACTTTGGCAGAGTATTTGGAGACAAAGAGACTTGCCTTCCCAAGGTTCTACTTTGTTTCAACTGCTGACCTTCTTGATATTCTTTCCAATGGGAATCAGCCAGTGAAGGTCACAAGGCAAGTTGCTGGTGAAGATAAGTTTCTTTCATGGGCAAGACAGACAAATGAGACCAAGATGGTTGGTTTCTACTCTTAGAGATGAGTTGATGGAGTGATGGATTTCTGATCTGTAAATTTATGAGTTCTCTTTTCATGTCAATATCTTCAGAACTCTGATGACACATTTTAGATGAAATGTGTCTAGATATTCATATTGCATAAATGCTGGCTCTTATAACTGAGCTTACTCAAACTTCATCTTTGTACAAGGCTGACATCTTTCATGAAGGGGAGACATCAGAAATAATAGGGTATAAGTACACACATTTATACAAACTTACCTCTAATTTCTTTACTCAGGCATCTCACCAAGCTGTTTGACAGCATAGCTGGATTGAAGTTTGCTGAAGAGGAGTCAGGTGAAGGCACAGCAGCAGTGGGGATGAAGGCCAAGGATGGCGAGTACGTTGAATTCTCCAACATCACAAACTGTGTTGGACCTGTATGTACTGATTGATCTTTTGTAACCACTGATAAATGTTGTCTTTGTTTTTCATTTTTACTTATACATATTTGAAAACACAAGCATGCTTGTATATTCATCTGCAAATTCAATTAATTTCTTTACCATCTCATTAATAACTGCCATTTATACCAATTGTGATATATGTAGTTTGCTTTGTCAAGATAACATTTTATATTCTTACTTCATAACTTTCTCAAACAACAGTTATTCCATTTCTTTTGACATGCTTTTTTTTTTTTTTATTCATGAAGACATATTATTGTCATTGCATATCCAATCAATTAAAGATCACAAAATAGTCACTTTCACACTTGAATGCATGCACTAAGAGTCCTGAATAACCTTGCTATCAAGTGTTGAAATGAAGTTCTGTTTGAATTTTATGAAATTTCCAAGAATAACCTCTGGGCAGATGGTATGGCCAGTTCTAGTTCTTTCTTTTTCCAAATGGTGATTTCTGTAGATTAGTGTTTTTTCTTTTTATTCAACTCTTGTTTTGTATGTATAGACTTGATAGTTTTCTGCTTTGGTCTGCCACATCAGAACATTGAAGGTGTTGTGGTGTTGCAGGTGGAGAAGTGGCTGATGAGTGTGCTGCAGGTGATGCGGGACACAGTGCGCGCCAGAATGACTGATGCAGTGGTGGCCTATGAAGACCGGCCACGGGACCAGTGGATTGGAGACTATCCAGCACAGGTGACTCCTTCCTGCAACATGTGCTATGGTTTGTACACACACACACACACACACACACATATTTGGATTAATATATAAAAATGTTGACTAATATTAGAGTGGCATTTCAATTCATGGACAAAGATATGATGAAAAAAATTATCACAAGCATGATACATCCTAAGCTGGAATATGCAGCAGTGGTGTGGTCACCAAGCTCAAAAAAAGATATAAGAAGATTAGAATGGATTCAGAAGATAGCTGCAAAGATGGTGTTGGAACTAAGGACTTCAAATATGAAGAAAGGCTGAAGGAACTGAGACTGCTAACCTTAAAATATAGAAAGGAATGAGGAGACCTAATAACATTGAATAAAATAATAAATGGCATTGAAAAAATAGACGAGGAAGACCTGGTGCTGGTGACAAAAGAAGCTACAAGGACAAGAGGACATGTCAAGAAGATTACGATTAGGCAGTGTGTGAAGGATATTGGAAAATACAGTTTTACACATGGAATGGTGGAAAAGTGGAATGCATTGAGTGATGAAGTTGTTACAGTACATAATGTGCCTAACTTTAATGAAAAATTGGATAAATGGAGACATGGAGACATGACACTATGAACCCTGTTTGAACCCTGTACAATACAACTAGGTAAACTAGGTAAATACACACACACACACACACATGTGTGTGAATGTGCTTGGAGTGAGAACCGTCACTAGTACAAAAGGGCAACCAGAGCGAGTGAACGAGTGTACAGAGTGAACATAGCCTGGTGGCGTGTACATGAGAGTGATCGGAGGTGTTGGAACCTCTGCACTCCAAACGACAGTGCCGAAACCACACAAAGGCCAGCCATAAACAGCCGCCAACGCATCCCACCACACACACAAAGCTACTAGGCCTGACCGCCAGTGCACACCACCACACACCCACACACTTCCAGGAAGAGTGAAATGAAATGGATAGACTAGTAAGAAATAAGTTACCAAATTCAAAATATGCCAATGAGGCCCAGGGAGCAAAACCAAAAGTAACCATTCAAAATATGAGTCCATCTTCAACAGGGGCAACAATGCAAGGAAGATTGGTAATGCTAGAAAATAAATTTGAGGAGTTGGTGAAGGAATTAAAAGTTCAGAGGAGTGAGGAGGAGCAGGATAGAGAATTCTGCAAGGCTTTGAAGGAAAGAGTCAAGAGACTGGAGGGAAATGAAAAACGATTGGTGGATGAGAATGCATACTTGAGAGTGGAGGTTGAAAAATATAAGAGACAGTTGGAGGAGAAAATGGAGAAAGTTGTAAAGGAGAAAGGTGACTTTAAAGAAATGATCAGTGAGCAAAGTGAAAGGTTTAAAAGGGAGTGGGAACTGAAGAAAACACAATGGACTGAGTCGAGGGAAGCTGAGATGGTTGGATTACAAGAAATAATTAAAGATCAGTTGAATGAAGACAAAAGAGAAAGGTCTAAGGAACTGGTTAATGTTATGAAGAATAAGGAAACATTGATAAAAGAAATAGCAGAAAAGAAGAGTGTGTTAATATTTGGAATGAAAGAACAAAATATAACATATAAGCCTAAGAGAATTAAAGAAGAATTAAAAACGGTAAGAGATCTGTTTAAAAATCTAAATGATGATGAAAAAAAGACCTACAAGAAGAAGTGGAAGAGATCCATAGACTGGGTCCGTATAAGGAGAGAGTAAGGAGACTGATTAAAGTAGTACTGAAGTCACAACAATCTGCGGAGGACATTTTATATAGAACATCAAAATTAAGAGAGGTAGAAGGTTGTAAAGAGGTGTGTAAGAAAAATAGAAATGAGGAAGAGAGGAGAAGATATAAGGAATTGTTGGAAGAGGCGAGAAGGAAAAATGATGAATGGTCTGAAGAGGAAAAAGAAAAGTTTTTTTGGAGAGTTATAGGAGAGAGAGTCAGAAAATGGTATGTGGAAAGAAGGAATGCGGAGGAACCCCTAGAGGGAGCAGTAGGTGGACCGTAATGTATACTAATATAGATGGGATACTGTCAAGTAAATTAGAATTGCAAGACTATGTGATGGTGGAGAAGCCTGATATAGTGTGTTTGACTGAGACAAAATTACATGAAAAAACAAAGGTAAATTTGGATAATAAATATAATATATGGAGAAAGGATAGAGAGAGTAAAGGTGGAGGAGGAATTATGATTATGATGAAGAAGGAGATAAATGTGGATAAGGTTTGGTATGGGAAGAACAACGCAGAAGTGATAAGCATAAGGTTAAAAAGTGATGGAAAAGAATTAATAATCATGGTGACCTATGTACCTCCTAAAACAAATTCTTGGACATTAAGGGAATACGACAATATGATCAAGGATACTTTACAGAGTTTGGAAAGTGTATTAACTGGAAAAAGAAAGGTGATACTAGTAGGAGATTTTAATTGTAAAGAAGTGGATTGGGAAAATCTAGTAAGTGGTGTTGGAGAGGAAGCATGGGGAGAGAGATTCCTTAATCTAATGATGGAAAATATGATGGAACAGAGGGTGAAAGAAAATACTAGATATAGAGGAGATGATGAACCGGCTAGACTGGATTTGGTGTTAACACGAGAAGTGTACCTATATGGGGATATACAATATAAATGTCCATTGGGGAAGAGTGATCATGTGGTTATGGAAATGCAGATGGCAATAACACAGCAAAGGAGAGATGAGACATACAGGAGTGGTAGATTGAATTATAGAAAGATGGACACAGAAAATTTGAAAAATTATTTTAGAACATTAGATTGGGAGAAGATGTTACAAATCAGAGAAGTGCAAAAAAATATGAGATTTTTATGAAATATTATAAAGGAGTTATGAAATTTGTACCAAAGTATAAACCAAGAGAGGAAGGAAGAAAGGATTGGTTTAATGCAACTTGTGTTAAGGCTAAAGAAAAGAGAGATGTGGCTTGGAAAAGATGGAAAAAGAGGAGGAATATGCTAAATAAGGAGAATTATAGAGTGGCGAGAAATGAGTATGTGAGGGTAAGGAGGGAGGAAGAAAGAAAATTTGAAAAAGATATTGTAGACAAGAGTAAGGAACATCCAAAATTGTTTTACAGGTTCATAAATGGTAAACTTAAAAAGAGAGAGTCCATTGAAAGATTAAAAGGAGAGCAAGGGATAGTAGATGACCCTAAGAATATCGCGGAATTGCTAAATAATAGGTTTCAACAAGTATTTACTAAAGAAACAATGTTTGTAAAGCCTCAAAATGTAGAAGGAAATGTGCACATGGATGACATTAAGATACCTAAAAAGGAGTTATATAAAATGTTGGAGGAACATAAAGATGATAAAGCGATGGGACCAGATGAAGTTTCAAGCAAATTATTGAGGGACTGTAGAGAAGAATTGATAGATCCATTATATGATATTATAAGGTGTTCATTAGAAACCAGGGAAGTACCGGTAGAGTGGAAAAGAGCTGAAGTGGTGCCCATTTATAAGGGAGGCAGTAAGGAAGAGCCTCTTAACTATAGACCTGTGTCTTTAACAAATGTGGTCAGTAAGATTTGTGAGAGGCTGATAAAGAAATATTGGATACAGTTCCTGGAGGATCATAAGTTATTATCAGATCATCAATTTGGCTATAGGAAAGGGAGGTCATGTGTAACAAATCTACTGAGCTTTTATTCAAGAGTGGTTGACAAAATACAAGAGAGAGAGGGATGGATGGACTGTGTATATTTGGATTTAAAGAAAGCTTTTGACAAGGTACCTCACATGAGACTGCTATGGAAATTAGAGATTTATGAAGGACTGAAGGGAAAAGTGTTAAAGTGGATGGAAAACTACTTGAGATGGAGGGAGATGAGAACGGTAATAAGGGATGCAAAGTCGGACTGGTTGGTGGTGGAGAGTGGAGTCCCACAAGGTTCAGTTCTGGCACCAATACTTTTCCTTGTCTATATTAATGATATGCCAGAGGGAGTAAACAGTTATATTAATTTGTTTGCGGATGATGCGAAGTTGTGTAGGTGTGTGAAGAGTGAAGAAGATTGTGAAATTTTACAGGCAGATCTGGATAGGATTTGGGAGTGGAGCAGGAGGTGGGAGATGGAATTTAATCTGAGCAAAAGTCATGTAATGGAGATGGGGAAGAGTGGAAGATGGCCAAGAGGGTCTTATAAGATGGGTGAAGAAGTAGTGTTGAAAAAGGTGGAAAAGGAAAAGGATTTGGGAGTGATAATACAAGACCATGGGCAGTTTGAAGCTCATATTGACAAGATGTTTGGAGAAACAAATAATTTGATTAGAAATATTGGATTAGCCTTTCATTATATGGATAAAGATATGATGAAGAAATTAATTAGTACAGTAATTAGACCAAGATTGGAATATGCTGGGGTGGTTTGGTCCCCTTATAAAAAGAAGCATATAAGGAAGTTGGAGAGATTGCAGAGAATGGCAACAAAAAAGGTTCCGGCATTGGCAGAAATGACCTATGAGGAGAGATTAAAAGAAATGAATTTGCTTACCTTGGAACAAAGAAGAGAAAGAGGGGATTTAATACAGGTTTATAAACTGCTGAACGGTTTGGATGAAGTGGATAATGAGCAAATGATGTTGAGAGAAGAAAATTTAAATCAAACTACGAGATCGCATAGTAAAAAGATAGCCAAGGGAATATGCTTGAAGGATGTGAAGAAATATAGTTTCCCACAGAGATGTGTGGAGGTGTGGAATAGTTTGAGTGAGGAGGTGGTGTCAGCGAGGAGTGTGCATAGTTTTAAAGGAAAGTTGGATGTGTGTAGATATGGAGGCGGGGCCACATGAGTATGATACCCACGCCCTGTAAAATTACAACTAGGTGAATACAACTAGGTGAATACACACCAGACCGCCGAGCTGACAAGACGTCGGAGAGGGGGCTCCATCCACGGCATCAAATATCTACCTATACGTGAATATACAGGGCCCGAGCAGTAATAGGAATGTCTCTATGGTCCAATGAGGTGATGAGTGGGGGAAAGTGAGGAATGTCACAAAATAGGAAGAGGTGAAGTGTGTGAAAAGTTTTGTTTGTGCGGTCACCAACCCACAAACAGCTGATACCCGTAAACATGGCGGAAGCGAGAAGGGAATCATTTGTAGGTTTTTTGGATTCCCCAGGACTGAGGGAGGTGAGTTTGGACAGAAGAATTGAGAATATGGAAAAAAGAATTGGAACAATAGTGGTAATAGAGGAAAAGTTGGATAGAATCCTAAGAGAAAATGAGGCCTTCCGTAGGGAAGTCATAATGCTTACCAGGGAAAATGCCAAGTTGTTGACACAAAAGTTGGAATTGGAAAGTAACAATGTTCTCCTGGGAAAACAGTGTAAGGAATTAACTGTAAAAATAACTGAGATGGAAAGAAAACTAAAAGAAGGAGAGGAGAAAAGTAAACAAAGAGACACTAGGCTGGAGGAGGTGAAAAAAAACAATGAAGAAGCGCATAACAGTTTTACAGACATAATTAAACAATAAGAAAAAGAAAAGAGTGAGTTGGCCCAATGGGAGATTGTTAAAGTTTTACAGCAAGAGGAGACAATGGTGAGAAACATTGCAGAAAAGAAAAAGTGTGTGGTAGTGAGTGGATTAAAGGAAGATAATATAAGAAACTGGCAGGAGAGAAAAATTAAGGAGGAAGAGAAGATTAAGACCATGCTGAATAAGATCTCGGAAGAAGAAAATGCATTTGGAGAAGTTGAGTAATATATGAGATTGGGAAAGTATAAAGAAGGAAAGTCTAGAGCCATGAAGATAACATTAAAATCCCAAATAGCTGCTGAGCATGTATTGAGAAATGCATGGAAGCTGAAAAATTCTCAAGAGACAAACATGATTTATGTAAGAAAAAATATGTCGCAGGAGGAAAGGGCTAAGATGAGAGAAATGGTGACAGAGGTGAGAAAGGAATGAGGCAAGAACAGAAGAAGAAAAGAAGTTTTTCTGGAAAATAAGAAACGACAAAGTGTGGAAGTGGTGGACAAAAGAGAGGGAGTAAAAGACCAGACAAAGGAGCAGATAAGGAAGAAAGACATAAGAGTATCATATACTAACATAGACGGCCTCCTATCAAAAAGATTAGAGTGTATGGACCATCTGATAAGGGATAAACCAGATATTATGTGTATAGTGGAGACTAAATTGAGACCGAATATACAAATAGATTGGTTTGGAGGGGGAAATTATAGAATGTGGAGAAAAGATAGAGTGAAGAAAAGTGGAGGTGGAATAATTGTGAAGAAAAGTGGAGGTGGAATAATTGTGTTAACAATTATTTAATTATGTACCACCAAAACAAGTGCATGGTCAAATGAATTTGATGACACAGTGAAGGTGGAGGCATCCAACAAGGGGAAGGAGGGGTGATGCCCCGTCAAGACTGGACTTGATATTCACAAAGGGAGTAAATCTAGAAAATGAGATTGAGCATGAGTGTCCTTTGGGGAAGAGTGATCATGAATTATTGAAATTTGAGGTAAAGGTGGGATTCAGCAAAGATAATGAAGTTGGATACAAGGAGGAATGCCTAAATTATGCTAAGGGAAGATATATGGAGTTGAGAAATTTCTTTGGAAATGTGGATTGGTCTGAAATGTACCAGAAAACAAACATGCAGTTAAAATATGAAAAAAATTATGGAAATATATAGTGAGGCCGCAGATAACTTTGTGCCAATATATACTAAGAAAATCTTAAAGGGAGATCAATGGTTTAACGAAACCTGTGACAAGGCAAAAAGGGAGAAGGAAAAGGCATGGGAAAAATACAAGAGAAATAATGAGGAAGTGGAGAGAGAAGCATATAGGAATGCAAGAAATAAATATGTTCAAGTGAGAAGAAGGGCACAAGAATTTGAACAGAGAATAGTGGAGAATTGTGAAAGTGATCCCAAAATGTTTTATAAATTCATTAATGGTAAATTACAGAAAAAAGAAACAGTTGATAAATTAAAGGTTGGAGATTATATATATGAAGATACAAGTGTCATTGTTGAAAAATTGAATGAGAATTTCCGCAAAGTATTCACAGAAAAAACACAATTCAATTGACGGATGTTACCTGTGACAAGATGGATGCAAGAAATTATAGTAACAAAGAGTGACATTGCAAAAGTTTTGAGTCAATTAGATGTTAACAAGGCAATGGGACCAGATGATGTGTCTGGAAGAATGTTAAAAGAATGTCAAGAGTAGTTGCTAGATCCAATTTTAGATTTAACAAGAACATCTATCAACACGGGACAGGTGCCAGTAGAATGGAAAAGGGCAAATGTAGTACCAATCTACAAAAGTGGATGTCGCATTGAACCATTGAATTATAGACCTGTTTCTTTGACCAGCATTATGTGTAAGATATGTGAAGAAGTGATCAAAAGCAAGTGGTGTGAGTTCCTGGAAAACAAAGAAATACTAAGTGAGAAACAGTTTGGCTTTAGAAAAGTTAAATTGTGTGTATCAAATTTGCTATGTTTCTACTCAAGAGTGGTCGATATTTTACAAGAGAGGGATGGATGGGTTGATTGTGTATACCTAGACTTAAAAAAAACATTTGATAAAAGTACCACATAACAGATTGATGTGGAAGTTAAATAGTATCGGAGGAATAAGGGGAAATCTGATGGAGTGGATGAGAAATTATTTGACAGGTAGAGAAATGAAGATGGTAGTGAAGGGAGTGAAGTCAGAGTGGAGGAAGGTAACCAGTGGAGTTCCCCAAGGTTCGGTGCTTGGTCCTATCATGTTCCTGATCTATATAAATGACATGCCAGAGGGAGTGAAAAGTTATATGAATATGTTTGCAGATGATGCAAAGATTATGAGGAGAGTGAGGAATATACATGACTGTAATATACTGCAGAAGGACTTGGACAAAATATATGAATGGAGCAGGACGTGGCAAATGGAATTCAATACCAAGAAAAGCTGTGAAATGAGAATGGGTAGAAGTAAATATAGACCATATAAAGACTACCAGCTTGGGGGAGACTGTGATTGAAGTCAGTGAAGAAAAAGACTTGGGAGTGACTGTACAGAGTAATCTGTCTCCAGAAAAGCACATTAATAGAATATTTGGAAAAACGTACACCATACTCCAAAGTATAGGATGGGCATTTAATTACCTGGATGGGAACATGATAAAGAAGATATTGACCACCCTGATTAGGCCACAGTTGGAATATTCATAAGTAATTTGGTCACCATACATGAAGAAACATGTCAATAAACTGGAAAGAGTACAGAGGTTAGCAACAAGAATGATACCAGACTTTAAGGAGGTACCGTATGAGGAGAGGTTAAATAGGCTGGAATTAAGCATGTTGGAAGAAAGAAGAGTCAGAGGGGATATGATAACAATGTTCAATATAGTACATGGAGTGGACATATTGGATAGGGAGAACCTGATCACGATGGCATCCAGTAATTACCTAAGAGGACACCCAAAGAAAATACTGAAGGACTCCTGCACGAGCGACATCAAGAAGTATAGCTTCCCGTATCGGAGCATTGATGCATGGAACAAACTGAGCATGGATGTGGTGTGTGCAGCAAGTGTCAGTCAAATGAAGGAAAAATTGGACAAGTGTAGACAAAGAGACAGGACATAGAGAGCTACAGCTCGGGCCCTGTAATCACAAATAGGTAAATACAAATAGGTAAATACACACACACTCACACACACACACACACACACACACACATAATTGGAGAAGTATTGAACTTATTGAGGAACATAAGAGTGGCGTTCGTATATCTAGATGAAGAAATGATGAAGAAAATAATTACTGCAATGATAAGACCGAGGCTTGAATATGCAACAATACAGTGGGCTCCGAACTTAAAGAAACACATAAGGAAACTAGAGAAAGTACAGAGGGCTGCAACGAAAATGGTGCCTGACTTAAGAGATTTGACTTATGAAGACAGACTGAAAAGAATGCAACTTCCAACCCTGGAAAACAGAAGAGAAAGGGGAGACCTGATAGCAATATACAGAGTGATGATTGGCATGGAAAAATGGATAGGGAAGATCTGTGTATGTGGAATGGAAGAATGTCGAGAGGGCATGGGAAAAACTAAAATGGCCACTTATAGGAGAGATGTGAAAAATATAGCTTCCTCATAGAAGGGTGGAAGCATGGAATAGTTTAGACATGGAAGTGGTCAACGCAAGGAATATTCATGATTTTAAGAAAAGCTGGACATTAATAGATATGGACACAACACGAGCATAGCTCTTTTCCCGTATGTTACAATTAGGTAAATACAATTAGGTAAATACACACACACACACACACACACACACACACACACACACACACAAATAATCTTATTGTACTATTGCCTGGTTGCTCAGGTGGCACTAACAGGGACACAGATCTACTGGACAGTGGAGGTGACGGCTGCCTTTGCTCGCCTGGAGGAGGGCTATGAGAATGCACTGAGGGACTATTACCGTAAACAGGTATGTAATGAATGTATCTCATTAACATAGAGAGTCTCTTTGGTATACAACTATCTTCAGTAAGAAGTACAGTACCAAAAAATTGCATTGTACAGGCAGTCCTCATTTTACTCAATGATTGGATATTTAGACTATTATTGATGTTCCTCTTCTTGTTTTCAGGTGCAGCAGCTAAATGCTCTCATATCACTTCTGTTGGGAGAACTCACACGGCAGCAACGCCAAAAAATCATGACCATCTGTACCATTGATGTTCATGCACGAGATGTGGTTGGGAGGCTCATCAGTGGACGAGTGGAGAGCGCTGCAGAATTTGCATGGCAGTCTCAGCTACGCCACAGGTAAGGCACTTCTGTTAATATTCATTGCATGAGGCCATGGCCATCATTGTGTATCCTTCACTAAGGTAAGTCACTTTGACTCTGATTGATTGAGGTGGTTTTATCATATAGAGTTAATATGGATTGTGTGTTACTTGAAGGTGGTAAATATAATGTTAGGTGATAAACTAAGGAAGTTATTTTTGTGATGAGAAAATCCAAATCTGTAGAGATTGATGCATAGCTCATCAGTTAACAGTTGACTACTATGTTTGTATTACATTGAATATGACGTTCAAATTTGTCAGGAGTTATGATGATGTGAGCATTCATTTTCAGATGGGATGAACAAGAATCAGACTGCATTGTGGATATTTGTGATGCGAGAATGAAGTATGATCATGAGTACCTTGGAAACACTCCTCGTCTTGTCATCACGCCCCTCACTGATCGTTGCTACATCACTCTGACACAGGTGTTGTTCTCACTTGGAAAGAACATTCATGATTTGACATAATATTTTCCCTCTTCTTTCATTGTGCATGAGATGTTCTTTTTATAGTAGTGAAGCATGTAACTGATGCCATGTATTATTTTGTATAGCTGAAATGATGAAGGAAAACCACAACAGTAATAAAATGTTGTGTTACAGTCCCTTCATCTGGTGATGGGTGGTGCTCCCTCTGGCCCAGCTGGTACTGGCAAGACAGAAACCACCAAGGATCTTGGTCGTGCTCTTGGAATGATGGTGTACGTCTTCAATTGTTCGGAGCAAATGGACTATAAGGTGAGCACAGATAGACCAATGAATATAGAAATAATCAAGTTAGATGACTGATATGTTATTGACATGGCAGTGAGAGGTGTGACAAATAATTTCAGTCCGTTTCAAGATTTCTCCATAAATGTGATGAACATATTTTTGTTAGCCTTTATTTCAAGGGAGAGAACAAGATAGATTCATGAAAAGAAATATTTCAGCCAAATCTACTCTGGGTTTTTATTAAAGGAAACTTAAGAATGTTGAGTGTGGAGGAAGGAATGCATTGTGTGTCACTGAAGAACAAATAATTTTTTTTGTAGATTATGTCTTTTGGATGAGTCAATGAGCTACTGAGGTCAGAGGCACAGAACACCACAATATTTGCTCTGTTGTATTCTGAAATTATAGAAAGATTAGAATTTTGCAACTCTTGATATTTTGTTGTGATTATTGTTAAGTAATTGGAACAATATTTTTATTTTTATTTGCAGTCTTGTGGCAACATCTACAAAGGTCTGGCTCAGACTGGTGCATGGGGCTGCTTTGATGAGTTCAACAGAATATCTGTGGAGGTGCTCTCTGTGGTGGCTGTGCAGGTGAAGAGTGTCCAGGTGAGCTGTGTTGACCACCACCTCAGTTTTCTGTGTCATGTCATTACCTAAGAGAGCATTTGAAAAGATTTTTCTTATTATATCAAAATATTTTTATGCATAGTTTCATTCATTGCATCTGATTCCTATTTTTCCAGGATGCCATCCGCAATAAAAAGAAAACATTTGATTTTATGGGAGAGAACATACGGCTCACAACTACAGTGGGCATTTTCATCACAATGAACCCTGGCTATGCAGGTCGCACTGAGTTACCAGAGAATCTCAAAGTACTCTTTAGGTGAGACACCATCACCGTTTACTTGCTTATCTTGCAGTATGGAGTTAATCAAGGTTTTTATTATTCCAGATAAATTCAGTTAAACATTTGAATTCACTTAAAAATGATAAAGAGAGTTTGGTTCTCATGTTATTTGTGACTATGATATAGCAAAAGTGACATGTTTTTTTACTGTATTGTACATGATAAACAGATGATATAGTAATTATTGTGCTTTGGTCACAGCTGAGAATATTTCATTAGTATTATATAACTTTGATTTTTTACTGATTTTGTCTCCGTCCTTTTGAGACCTTGTGCCATGGTTGTGCCTGACTTGGAACTGATTTGTGAGATCATGCTGGTTGCTGAGGGATTCATTGAAGCCAAAGTTTTGGCAAGGAAGTTCATCACACTCTATAGACTTTGTCGGGAGCTGCTCTCAAAACAGAGTCATTATGATTGGGGTCTGAGAGCTATCAAGAGTTTGCTAGTTGTGGCTGGATCTCTCAAGGTAAGGAACTCAACACATTATAATACTTAAAAATAATTGCATATGCTACAAGTCTAATTGTTGTCTGTGGAAAGGGGACATATGACTTTGCTGCTTACTTTGTGGCTAGGCTTGAGCTTGAGCTTGAGATTATTTTGTTGTAATACTGGCAGCGTGATGACCCAGAGAGGCCTGAGGATCAAGTGTTGATGCGTGCCTTGAGGGACTACAATGTGCCCAAAATTGTGACGGATGATGTGCCTGTCTTCATGGGTCTTATTGGAGATCTTTTTCCTGCTTTGGATGTGCCACGGAAGAAAGATCAAGACTTTGAGAAGGCTGTCAAGGAGGCAGCAGTGGACTTGAAGCTTCAGCCAGAAGACAGCTTCATTCTTAAGGTAAAAAGAAATGTTATGAGAAACTACTTTCATTAATAGTGTTGTTGTAACGTACTTAGAATTGAAGTTCATAAATTTGTATAGTCAGTTGAAATTTCTGATAAATTCCAACTGCTATAAGGCATTTTTTTTTTGTGTAGTGTGTGCAGAAACTATCTTTATTTGCCTTTCAAAAATGTATTTACTTGAGAAACAAACTTCTTGAGATTGCTTCTATTTTGCCTAACCTCCACTTTTCCCATGTATAGATGTACTGTACTGACCATAGCCTTTAGAATGTACCACTTAGTACTGATAACAAGACAAAATATCACTGATTTGTTTTGATTCACCTAGAGAGAGAGAGAGAGAGAGAGAGAGAGAGAGAGAGAGAGAGAGAGAGAAATAAAGTTGGAGATTAGATTAATTTATGGGTATATCTGTAACAATATTAACTTATTGTATTGCTTGTTGTTTTGTGTTTTGGCAGGTAATACAACTGAAGGAACTGCTTGAAGTGCGGCACAGTGTGTTCATCATTGGACAAGCAGGCACTGGCAAGACTCAAGTTTGGCGAACACTTTTCAGGACGCTGCACAACATGAAGAAGAAGCCGACGTGCTTTGACCTCAATCCCAAGGCAGTAACCACAGATGAACTTTTTGGTTACATTAATCCATCCACTAGAGAATGGAAAGATGGTGAGCTCATACAACACAGATACTATTGCCTCTTCATATATATATATATATATATATATATATATATATATATATATATATATATATATATATATATATATATATATATATATATATATATATATATATATATATATATATATATATATATATATATATATATATATATATATATATATATATATATATATATATATAGTGTATGTGTATGTTGGTGTTAGATATTGATATTTGTGTATTAGTAATGATTTGGTGTGAATACATGGGTGTGTGTACTGCAGGGCTATTCTCCAGCCTGATGCGTGATCAGGCCAACATGCCCGGCGATGCTCCAAAGTGGATAATTCTTGATGGTGACATTGATCCTATGTGGATTGAATCCTTGAATACACTAATGGATGACAACAAGGTGAGGCAGAAGTGATAGTGGTCCAGTATGTTGCTTTTCTCATGTCCAGTGTGTACTTAGCAAAATCATATGATGAATTCATTAATAAGTGGATTTTTAATATGAATTTATTTACCATTATTCTTTCATGCAAGTAAAGGAACTGTATATAGTAGTAGTTTTACAATGTGTTCAAATTTGTTTATGCTATAGTAAAGAATGATTACTTTTTTAGTAATTTGCACTGCATGTATATAAAAGAAGAATAATAATTTAAAAAATTTTGTCTGACAGATTCTGACCCTGGCCAGTAATGAACGCATCTCTCTCACACCTTGCATGCGTCTGCTGTTTGAAATCAGCCACTTGCGCACAGCCACACCTGCCACAGTCTCCCGGGCTGGCATTATTTACCTCAACCAGGGAGACCTTGGCTGGAACCCGTGAGTCAAGCTTGCATGCATTACTCCATGCATGTCAATATCCATCAGTCTATCTATCCATCTATCCTCAGATCAATCTCATGGTTACAAAGCCAAAGTTACAGGAGTCATTGGCTACAATTTTCACTCTCTTGCTTTCTTTCCCCAGTTATGTCACCAGCTGGATAGACCGGCGAGAGGTGCAGAGTGAGAAGGCCAACTTAATGGTGCTCTTTGACAAGTACATCCCAACGTGTCAAGACATACTAAGAGTTCGTTTTAAGAAGATCACACCAATGCCAGAAATTAGCCATCTGATGATGCTTTGCCAGCTCCTGGACTGCCTCCTCACACCAGAGAATGCTCCGCCTGATAGCCCTAAAGAAGTCTATGAAGAGTACTTTGTCTTCGCACTTGTGTGGGCTTTTGGATCTGCTCTCTATCAAGATGGGGTAAGCTAGCAGAGAGAGAGAGAGAGAGAGAGAGAGAGAGAGAGAGAGAGAGAGAGAGAGAGAGAGAGATTTTTCAATATTTTTCATCATTGAGACTAATCTATTTTGATGTTTTGATATATAGATTATGATTACTGTCTCAGAAACACTTAAGATTTTCCACAAATGATAGAGTAGATTTTTGCTCAATTATTTTATTTTGATTCCTCAAGTGACAGCATAGGTCGGCTAGATGAGGTAATGAACAAAATGTGATGTGCAATGCCTTGGAGACATGAGAATGGCTGATACAAATCTGATTATGGGAGATTTTTTTTTTGACACACACTTGCATATATATATATATATATATATATATATATATATATATATATATATATATATATATATATATATATATATATATATATAAGATGACACATAAGTTAACAATAAAAATGGGGACTGCATAGGATAACTTTATGAGCATTCATAAAAATTCACAAAAGACACATGCAGTGATACATAACACCTGTTTTCTCTTGTCTCTACTGTGCCAAATTCCTATGGATGGTTTAAACTCATTTCTTTTTTGCCACCACTATAACACTTTTCAAACCTTTCCTTTTTATATTACTCACTTATTACTCATTTTCATAGAATATTGACTACCGAGTGGAATTCAGCAAGTGGTTTCAGCAAGAGTTTCGCACTGTCAAGTTTCCAACAACTGGCACTGTGTTTGACTACTACATTGAGAGGGAGAGCCTCAGATTTGCCCCCTGGACTGAGAAGATACCAAAGTTTGAGTTGGACCCTGACATGCCGCTGCAGGTCTGTAGCTTTCTGTGTGTCATACTTTAAAGATAAGCCATCACTTTCTATTCTTCCATCTATCTCTCTCTATGTGTATATGTGTCTGTGTCCATCTATCCATCTGTCTGTGTGTCTGTCTGTCTGTCTGTTTGTCTGTCTGTCTGTTTGTCTGTCTCTGTGTCTGTGTCTATTTTATGTTGGTTAGTTTGTGTCTGTTGGTTGGTTTGTGTCGACTTGTTTGTCTCTTTCTAAATCTCTCTCTCTCTCTCTCTCTCTCTCTCTCTCTCTCTCTCTCTCTCTCTCTCTCTCTCTCTCTCTCTCTCTCTCTCTCTCTCTCTCTCTCTCTCTCTCTCTCTCTCTCTCTCTCTCTCTCTCTTGTATTTATGTTTAAGTTTTACTGTACATATCTACTCAAATTAAACATTTTCTTTCTGTATTTGAATATATAAAACTCATAGAACTGACTGGTACATGACCTCTCTTCATTGAGATCACAGTTTTTTTTGTTGGCTATGATTGATGTTCGCAAAACCTGTCTGGCACAAGTTGACTGTCAGCAGTGTGCACAGAGCCTGTCTGACATCAAAGAAGTGTTGGAGCTATGCATCAATTGGTCATCACAAGAACTCATTGCTTGAAGTACAGATCTCATTGGAGTCATGTTTCACAGTTGTCATATTTCCTTTGTAAGACACACATAGGTACATATATGGAAGCACGCATGTATTCATGCATACATGAATATAGATACACAGGTGCTTTCAATTCACATCCTAATTATAAAACATCAGCTAATACTGGTTAAACAGTACTGCATACTAATGTTTACTGAACCATTGTATGTGGCTCTGTGTTGGAATGATAGAAAACATGTTTAAAATAGAGTAATCTCACGGATATATGTAATATGTAATTTTCTCATGTATGTATTATTTTCTTAACAACTTAAAAGTGAATTTAACACTGGAACAATGGATGGCAGACCATCTATTTTGCCATCAGTTAATGACTTGTTGGTAAAACAGTGAATACTATTAACCTGCAAGGTTAATAGTATTCACCATATATAGAGGAATTGCTCCATCAGAGATACATTACTTGTTGTGCAGTAGATGCATATTAAGGTTGTTTATGTATTTTGCTCAATAGTGATGGTGTTATTACCTTTAACTTCAGAAATGCGTATCCTATCACTGCTGAGTTGTAGTGCATCATAGTGGAGGGAAACTTGGATTGACTTACAGGCAGCGAGCACATGGAAGGTTACAGATAGGTAATTGTTTTGCAGAAGAAAGAGTTAAGAGTTGAATTTTACTCTACACACACACACACACACACACACACACACACACACACACACACACACACACACACACACACACACACACACACACACACACACACACACACACACACACACACACACACACTTACGTATGAGCGGAATGTAATGTATTCCAACATAAATGGAGTGATATCGGGGATTTTAGAACTCAACGATTACTTGAGGGACAAGAACCCAGATATTGTGGGTCTTACTGAAACAAAACTGAGAGAGGAGAAGACCTGATGATGGTTGGAGAAGGAAATATAATGTTTGGAAAAGAAATAGAGTAGGTAAGATGGGAGGAGGAGTGATGTTGCTGGTTAAAAAGATATAAAGGTGGATCAAGTGAAAGAAGGTATGGGAAAGGCAGAAGTGCTAAAGATCAGAGCAGAAACTAATGAAGGAAAAAGAGGCACTACATAGTGGTGTACGTACCACCTAAGACAAATGCATGGTCAGTACAGGAATATGAAGAAATGATAAGAGATACAGGAACATGTCTGGAAGAAATGTTGGGTGGCTGTGAACGAACTATAATGATGGGAGATTTTAATTGTAAAGAGGTGTGTTGGGAGGACTGGTCAATGGAAGGATCAGAGACAACATGGGAAATACACTATTGACACTGGCAATGGAAAATGTGTTAACTCAGTGGGTCAAAGAAGATACTAGGTTTGGAGGAGAGGAGCATCGTCAAGACTGGACTTGGTCTTTAGTACAGAGCCAATGGTCATTGAGGAGATGAGGGTGGAGTGCCCTTTAGCAAAGAGTGATCATGCAGTTTTGGAGTTCAAGGTGATAGATGAAGAGAAATCTAGAAGAAATGAAGAATATAAAGTGGGAAGATGGAATTATGCCAAGACAGATTTTGGAAACCTAAAGAAATTCTTTCAAGAGACAAATTGGATGAAATTCAAGAGTGCTAAGGAGCAAATGAAAAGTGGAAGGAATTTATAAAAATATACAAAGAAGGTGAGAAAAATTTGTACCAATAAGACAACATAGAGAAGTTGGAAAGCAGGACTGGTTTAACGATAGATGTGAAAAGGCTAGAACAAGAAAAGAGGATGCATGGAAGAGGTGGAGAAGGAAAAGACGGATTAAGCAGTGGGAAAGTTACAAAAGAGCAAGAAATGAATATGTGTTGATTAGAAGAGAAGAAAGAAAGAAACAAGAAAAGGATATAATTGATAAATGTAAAGACCAACCAAGGCTTTTTACAGACATGTGAACAACAACATCAAAAATAGAGAAAGTATTGAAAGTTTAGAAGTAAATGGAGTATGCAGTGAGGATCCCAGGAAATGGCAGAGGCTATGAATGGATGCTTTCGGAAGGTATTCACAAAGGAGACTGCTTTTGACAAACCACTGGTAATGGAACAGAAAGGGATTATGAAGGAGTTTCAAGTAACTGTGGAGGAGATCAAGAATATGATGGGGAGTTTAGAAGTGAGAAAAGCTGTGGGACCTGATGGGGTATCAGGATGGATTTTAAGAGAATGCAGGAGCAACTGGCAGAAAAAGTTTGTGAAGTAATTGATGCCTCATTAAGGGAAGGTGTAGTGCCCCAAGACTGGAAAAGAGCTAACATTGTCCCAATTTATAAATCAGGTAACAGGACCCATTGAACTATAGACCAGTGTCACTTACAAGTGTGGTAGCTAAGATGTGTGAGAGGGTGGTGAAGAATAGATGGACAGACTTCTTGGAGAAAAATGACATACTTTGTGAGTGTCAATTTGGTTTTAGAAAAGGGCGTTCATGCACGACAAACCTGATATGTTACTATTCGAGGGTGATAGATGTAATACAGGAAAGAGATGGTTGGGCTGATGGAATATATCTGGATTTAAAAAAGGCCTTTGATAAGGTACCACACCGGAGACTGATCTGGAAACTTGAAATGGTAGGAGGAGTGCATGGCAGTTTACTAAAATGGATGGAAGACTTTTGGTAGGAAGAGAAATGAGAACAATAATTAAGGACAGACCATCAGAATGGGGCTTGGTGGAGAGTGGAGTTCCACAGGGATCAGTGTTGGCACCAGTAATGTTCGCGGTCTACATAAATGACATGGTGGATGGGGTGTCCAGTTATGTGAGCCTATTTGCAGACGATGCAAAATTGTTAAGAAAAGTGAGATGTGACAAAGATTGCGAACTACTCCAGGAAGACTTGGACAGAATATGGAAATGGAGCTGTACATGGCAAATGGAGTTCAACACGACAAAATGCAAGAAATTAGAGTTTGGCAAGAGTGAAAGAAGAATCAGGAGTATGTACAAGATAGGAAATGAAGACATAAAACCAGTCATGAAGAAAAAGACCTTGGGGTGACAATTACCAATGACCTATCGCCAGAGAGACATATAAACAAAATAATTGGAGAAGTATTGAACTTATTGAGGAACATAAGAGTGGCGTTCGTATATTTAGATGAAGAAATGATGAAGAAAATAATTACTGCAATGATAAGACCAAGGCTTGAATATGCAACAATACAGTGGGCTCGAACTTAAAGAAACACATAAGGAAACTAGAGAAAGTACAGAGGGCTGCAACAAAATGGTGCCTGACTTAAGAGATTTGACTTATGAAGACAGACTGAACAGAATGCAACTTCCAACCCTGGAAAACAGAAGAGAAAGGGAGACCTGATAGCAATATACAGAGTGATGATTGGCATGGAAAAATGGATAGGGAAGATCTGTGTATGTGGAATGAAAGAATGTCGAGAGGGCATGGGAAAAACTAAAATGGCCACTTATAGGAGAGATGTGAAAAATATAGCTTCCCTCATAGAAGGGTGGAAGCATGGAATAGTTTAGACGTGGAAGTGGTCAACGCAAGGAATATTCATGATTTTAAGAAAAAGCTGGACATTAGTAGATATGGAGACGGGACAGTACGAGCATAGCTCTTTTCCCGTATGTTACAATTAGGTAAATACAATTAGGTAAATACACACACACACACACACACACACACACACACACAGAAGGGTGGCTTAAAAGGAAGCAAATTGAAATGGATAGAAAATGATTTGAGGGGGAGAGAAATAAGGACGGTAGTTAAAGATATGAAGTCCAAGTGGAGAGCAGTAGAAAGCGGAGTGCCACAGGGGTCAGTATTGGCACCAGTACTTTTCCTCATTTATATTAACGACATGCCAGAAGGAGTGAACAGCTACATAAATTTGTTTGCGGATGATACGAAACTGTGCAGAGTTATAAAGCAAAAGGAGGATTGTGAAATACTGCAAGAAGACCTAAATAAGATCTGGGAATGGAGTAAGAAGTGGAAATGGAATTCAATGTGAACAAAAGTCATGTCATGGAAATGGGAAAGAGTGAAAGACGACCTGTGGGAATCTATAAGATGGGAGATGGAGTAGAACTGGAGAAAGTCAAAAGGAAAAGGACTTAGGAGTGACGATGGAAGAAAACAATCAACCAGTAAGCCATATTGATAGAATTTTTAGAGAAACATATAATTTGCTAAGAAATATTGGAGTAGCATTTCACTACATGGACAAAGAAATGATGAAGAAATTGATAAATACTATAATAAGACCCAGATTGGAATATGCAGGAGTAGTGTGGACCCCTCATAAAAAGAAACACATAAGAAAATTGGAGAGGCTACAAAAAATGGCTACAAGAATGGTCCCAGAACTTGAAAGGATGACATATGAGGAGAAACTAAAAGCTATGGATCTACCAACCTTGGAACAAAGAAGGGAGAGAGGAGACCTGATACAAGTCTATAAATTGATCAACGGAATGGACCAAGTGGATAATGAGAAACTGATCCTGAGAGAAGAATATGACACCCGAAGCACAAGATCGCATAGTAAAAAGCTGAGAAAGGGAAGATGTCTGAGAGATATAGAAAAATATAGTTTCCCGCAGAGATGTATTGAGACGTGGAACAGTTTAGATGAAGAAGTAGTGTCTGCAACGAGTGTGCACACTTTTAAAGTAAGATTGGATAAGTGTAGATATGGAGACGGGGCCACACGAGCATAAAGCCCAGGCCCTGTAAAACTACAACTAGGTAAATACAACTAGGTAAATACACACACACACACACACACACACACACACACACACACACACACACACACACACACACACACACACACACACACACACACACACACACACACACACACACACCACCAAGTGGACAATGAGTATCTGATCCTGAAAGAAGAATATGCCAGTCGAAGCACAAGATTGCATAGTAAGAAACTGAGGAAGGGAAGATGTCTAAGAGATATTAAAAAGTATAGTTTCCCGCAAAGATGTGTTGAGACGTGGAACAGTTTGAATGAAGAAGTAGTGTCTGCAACGAATGTACACAGTTTTAAGGAAAGATTGGATAACTGTAGATATGGAGACGGGGACACACGAGCATAAAGCCCAGGCCCTGTAAAACTACAACTAGGTAAATACAACTAGGTAAATACACACACACACACACACACACACACACACACACACACACACACACACACACACACAAACTGCGTAGTGTAGTGGTTAGCACGCTCAGCTCACAATTAAGAGAGTCTGGATTTGAGTCCCGGGAAGCGGCGAGGCAAACGGGGAAGCCTCTTAATGTGTGGCCTCTGTTCACCTATCAGTAAATTGGTATTGGATGTAACTTGAGGGGTTATGGCCTCGCTTTCCTGATGTGTGGAATGTGTTGTGGTCTCAGTCCTACCCAAAGATTGGTCTATGAGCTCTGAGCTTGCTCCGTAATGTGGAGGGCTGGCTGGGTGACCAGTAGGTGACTGAGGTGAATTACACACACAAACACACACACACACACACACACACACACACACACACACACACACACACACACACACACACACACACACACACACACACACACACACACACATATACTTTGTAGGGGAAGCACTAATGTGACAAAGAAGACTTGTTTGACAATGTGTAGAAGAAATGTTAAGAAAATATAGTGTCTTGAATATAATTATATAAATTTGGATTAGTTTAGATGAAACAGTAGCTCAAGTAAAGAATATTCATGAATTTAAAGCTGAGCTGTATGTTTTTAGATATGGAGACTGGACAACGTGAGCATTAATTGGTCTTTTCTTGCAGACCATGACCAGGTAAATGCAAGTATGTGCAAAACATACACACACACACAGAGATTCCAATCAGAATTATCCAATGTTGAATGAAAATGGAGAGACTGAATATTCAATAAGACAATAAGACATGAAAAGTTTGAGAAAGGGGGAGGTGTTTTTGAATGATATATTAAAAAGAAATACAGTTTTTTCCATGGAAATGTAAAAATCTGGAATAAATTTGAAAAGAGGTGATAGAAGAAGGAAACCTGGCATATACATATATAAAGACAAAATTTCATAACTAGTTCATTATGAATAACAAATAAGCGAATATGAGAACATTTCAAGTGCTTGTGTCATAATGAAGGCTGATGTGTATTGTCATCTCCCTGTAAAATGTATAGACTAATTTAAGAAACTGGAAAGAGTTGCGATGATAATCTCAAGTATGAGGGAGATGATATTTCAGACTTGATCAAAAGGTTGTAGTTTAGTGCAGATAGATAGATAGGTAGGTAGGAGAGAGAGAGAGAGAGAGAGAGAGAGAGAGAGAGAGAGAGATTTTTTATTTACCACAGTGTTCAAAAGAATGTCAGTTAGTGGAAGTAAGCAGAGCAAACCTCTTGAAGGGATCATGGAAGAATCCTGCAAGGAACATATGTGACCTAAGAAATTAACCATGTAAAGTAGGAGTTAATTGAGATGAAGCTTTACAGATTGTACATATTACAATGAGATAAATATGGACAATTTCTAACATAGAATTGAACATATTCCTTGGTACATTATATGTTTATTGGTAGAAACATCATGATTGTATTTTTTTGGCTCACACACACACACACACACACACACACACACACACACACACACACACACACACACACACACACACACACACACACACACACACACACACACACACACACACACACACACACATATGGACAGATGGATGGACATACATACATAGATAAATGCATACATTCATACATACATATATGCATTCATACATAGAGACAGACAAACAGACAGACAGACAAACAGACAGACAGAGAGACAGACAGACAGACAGACAGACAGACAGACAGACAGACAGACAGACAGACAGACAGACAGACAGACACACACACACACACACACACACACACACACACACACACACACACACACACACACACACACACACACACACACACACACACACACACACACACACACACTTGTATGTCTTTATATCTGAGTGAACTCTTACCATTCCCGCAGGAGTCTCTCGGTCCTCGGGTATTATCGGTGAGTGGTAGGTCACCTGGTGTGTCTGGGGAAGTACAAAGCTGTCTTTTCCCTGTCTTTTCCCCACAGCTTCCTTCATTTGAATGAGCAATATTTTGTTTCAATATTTATATCTATTTTCCTCATTTGAATGAGCAATATTTTGTTTCAATATTTATATCTATTTTCCTCATCCAAGAGAATCAAATAACTTTTTGAAAACTTTTGAGAACTACACTTTAATTCTGTATAACAAAAAAGGGAAAAGTGAGCTGAGTCAATGCTCCCTGGGTACATCAGGACCCAGCGCCATGCAGAACCCTGCCTCTACAGTTCAATTTAAGCATGAGCGTATTTCATAGCGTGTGGCGATTATTAGTCTACAGTCTCGCTAATACAGCCATGTTACTTTACACCAGTCTTTACTCCTGCTGTCACTGCTTCCCTCCCATGTTTGTCGTCGTGTCCTCAGTGTTCCTCGTGTCCCTCGTCTATTAGAAAGGAAGATGCGTCCCTCACTGCAGTCTAACTCTTGCCAATATTAGGTACAACATTTTTCAATTGCATTTGCTTCAGGCTCGCTTCACTGACTATTATATTTCTAATCCATATTTTAAACTATCATAGACATTGCAGTGAGAGAAACTTAAGTGTATAGATATCTATGCCATGCATGAGACATATAAAATGCATGACATTTAAAATCTGTAATTGATAGTACAGTTTATGATGAATAAATGTAATATCATAAATGCCAGAGTGCTCTGTACATATATGCCGGAATGAGTCTTAGTAAGGGTGATGACTGCACAAATGTACATATATTACTTTTATTTTGAAAATGTTGACATGCGAAAATACTTTTCTTGTAGCTGATCTTCATGCCATTAATATGACCACCTTTCCATTTTATGTGTTTCACAGGATTGACAGTGAAGAATGACTGTATTGTTGCTCAGATCTCTTTCTGTTTGTCTTGATGTCATTCCTTGTGCATCAACAGGTGCTCCTTCATGCTCCATTAGGATCAACATGTTTTAGACACACACACACACACACACACACACACACACACACACACACACACACACACACACACACACACACACACACACACACACACACACACACACACACATGCACAGTGTTTAATGCATGGAATATGCATGTGAAACAGTAAGTATAGTTTGTTGAAAACACTGAAAAATTTGATACTTTTGTTAATTGCATTTAGTTTATTAGAAAATATTGTACATGATTAATAATTTAAATTTGTAATGACCACAGTAATCAGTATCACATTACATATATTTATTATCTTAATACTTGAACCCTATTTCGTAAGCTTTTTTGTTTTATTTGTTTTATTGATATAAGATGTAATGAATATAGGTCTAAGGAAAATTTCTGAAATCTTATACAAGAATTCATCATTTTATACCAATAGCATTTTTTAAAAGAACATTGAGTAATCAGTGTGACTTGTCATGTTCAGCAACTACCATTTTTATCTTCTTCTATATCTCATACTGCTGCTGCTGCTGCTGCTGCTGCTGCTGCTGCTGCTGCTGCTGCTGCTGCTGCTGCTGCTGCTACTGCTACTATTGTTATTACTTTTACTGCTATTATTACTACAATAAGTGCAACAACAATTGCAACAACAAACACTTCTACTGCTACTACTACTACTACTACTACTACTACTACTACTACTACTACTACTACTACTACTACTACTACTACTACTACTACTCCTCCTCCTCCTCCTCCTCCTCCTCCTCCTCCTGTTGCTGTTACTGCTGTTGCTAGTTACTGCTGCAGCTTTTGTTGCTGCTGCTGTTGCTGCTATTGCTACTGTTACTGCCACTGCCACAATCACAACCACTACCACTTTTACTCTTACTCCTTAATAATATCATTATTATGTCTATTGCCATCACTGTCAATGTTATTTTGTGTTTAAGTAATAATTTTCATATAATTTGAAAACTCATATTATATATATATATATATATATATATATATATATATATATATATATATATATATATATATATATATATATATATATCAGTTGAAGAAATAGCATCAAAGAAGATTTGAAATTTATGGTATTCATGAGGGATGTCAGCTGTATTAATTGCCACAGCTACCAACATCACTGCTGTCATCATCACATCACCACCACCACCACCACCACCATGCCCTTTCTTGTTATCATACAAATTGAGCTTAGTAGATCAAATCACCAACAATGACACATACTCCAGCACAGCTATAATAACAATGCACCCAAATGCTCCTGATGTTTGGCCACCACCTCACTCTCTACCAACACATGACAGAGGTTCAACAAGGCCTTGGAAACACTGTCACTCTTTTACTCAGATTGACACAGACAATGTGAAGTTTATGTTTTAATGTACAGCACAAAGTAGTTTTTTTCAACAATCATGGAAGTGTCTTGCATCTTGACAGTTTAATTTCTAGGTTTGTGTGTGTGTGTGTGTGTGTGTGTGTGTGTGTGTGTGTGTGTGTGTGTGTGTGTGTGTGTGTGTGTGTGTGTATACACCTAATGATGCATAGTTTAATTTCTCAATAGAATAAATGTAGCAACTTGATTATTAAAATGATATAGAATTCAGTAATTATTATTTAAACAAATTTAAAATATAGAATTCAGTAATTATTATTTAAACAAATTTAAAGAGAAGACAATGAGAATATGCAGGACACAAATTTAACAAGTTATGGCAGTTTTTTTTTCATGTTATAAATACCATATAGTAGTAATGATATAATGATATTTTTTATATCAACAAATTGTTATTTTTTTGTGCTATTTGTTTCCTGTACCCATCAGATTTGCTAGTAAGAGTAGCCTATGGGGGAAATATGTATGTTCATAGTCTACTGCTGAACACACAGTGAAAAATGTAAAGGTTTTAGGTTATAACATTTGCTTAGAGAAATCTTGAAGTTTTGCTCTAGTTTTTTTTATATTTTGTAGGGTATTACATAAGTGACCATTTTATATACCTATGTATTAAAGAATTATTATTCTTTTGCATTTTGTTGTGTCCTGCAATTGCTTGTTCCTGCATGGCTCACCAATACCTTCATGGTGGTGACATCAGTCGTTGATGGTTCACACCAGTGAAACAGTGCGACTCAAGTTCTTCATCAACCTGCTCATGTCCAAGTACCATCCTGTGATGCTGGTCGGCTCATCGGGATGTGGCAAGTCGGCTCTTCTCAATGAAAAACTGAATTCCTTACCTGAGGAATATGCAGTGTGCAATGTTCCCTTCAATTACTACACCACTTCAGGTAGTGTACAGAGATGTCATGTCATAATGCAACCATATATAATGCATATGCCATGCAAATAAAGTATTTATTATGTAGCAAATAAACTTCCTTCAAAATTCTTGAAATATTACCTATACAACAGACATCAGTTTTCTTTTTATTCAAAGCAGGAGCTCTTTACTAGAGTTTATTTATTTTGTCAATAGTTATGTCATGTTGTTTGAGTGTTAGGTTAAACAGAATTGAGCACAACCTCTCTATTTTGCTATAGAACATTTTATTTGTAATGGAAGTGCTATATGTCTCATGGATTTACCATAATCAATCAATGATTCACAAAAAAAATTCATATGTCGGTTACATAACAATAAAATTCATGCATGTTTGCAGATATTTAAATTGCTCACTTTTGTGAGTATAGATATTTCTGTCAACAGTGTTACAATACACAAGGGAATTAAATGAATTGTAATTTGTAATGCATTCCCTTTATTCAGGTTCTGACTTATAGGAAAGTATTGAATATAATGAAAGCTGTGCTGATTTTATAATTTGTGTATGAAATTGCAGTAATCATTTAGAATATTTTTCAGCATCACAATAGATGCATAATCAGTAACTAGATTAGGCATATAAATATTTTCCACAATATTCACAATGTCATGTCATGCATTATGGGTTTATTAGAAAGTGCTCCTTTTTTTCTCTCTCAAAAGAACTGCTTCAGAGGGTGTTAGAGAAGCCCTTAGAAAAGAAGGCTGGGAGAAACTTTGCACCACCAGGCAACAAAAAGTTAGTGTATTTCATCGATGACATCAACATGCCAATGGTGAGACATTATAATGTACAGGTTTTTGAAGATCATAACATAACAAGAACTTCTGACGGAAGCTAAATTTCTTTATTATTTGCTTGATCAATTAAATTTAACCTTTTTTGAGTTAGCAAGAGCAAAGTACACATACACAGTACTCATAGATTTATTCATCAATCCAAATTTTCAACTGAAGTCTTTAATAATTAATAATTTAATTTTTTGTTGCATTTTTGTAATAGTACAGTTTTGTCTCAGTGCAATTTATGTATGAATTTTTTTCTGTGCAATATTTGCTTGTTTGTTTATGAACATTATATAGATATTTAAGACGGTAGGATAATGATTGAAGAGGATGGTGTAGAGAAGAGATGGTGACAGCCTGTTGAAGCATTGTTGAGAATAGTGGAGAAGATGGAAGGTGATAGAGTTGCAGTGGTGACAGAGCAAGGGATGAACATGCTATTCCTCACCAAGGTGGACCAATATGGGACTGTGCAGCCTCACACTCTGATCCGTCAACATCTTGACTATGGCCACTGGTATGACCGCACAAAACACACTTTGAAGGAAATCCACAATGTGCAGTATGTTGGAGCAATGAACCCAACGGCCGGCTCCTTCACCATCAACCCTCGTCTCCAGCGGCACTTCAGTGTCTTTGCAGTGAGGTATGGGCTCACCAAAATGTTTAGACTTTTCTACAGTTTCAAATAATATTGTGGTATTTTCTCTTATTGTCTTTGTGAGAGTATTTTGTTTAAGCATTTGATTCTCATTAATATTTGTAATAATTTCCATCCACAAGATTAAGAATAAAGAGGTTTTGTTTGCACAGCTTTCCAAGCATGGACAGCCTCAACCTGATCTACTCCTCCCTGCTGGACCAGCACCTCAAGAACCCAGCCATGAAGTTCAACCCAGCTCTCATTCGGGTATGACATGTGCACGGACTAATGTAAAGTTACCATTTATGAATTTTCTGTTGATTCTTAATGATAATAATTGCTTGTTCATTAGGATCCTGATCCTGTTAACTTCTTCAGTGTGTGTACCATGCTTGCACATTAGTGTATGAAGATCAATGTATATTATGGCTTTTTATGCTTTTTTCTCTGGAATGAGTTAAAGGCAAAAGAAGAGTGGCATATTTCTTTATTGATTATTAATAGTATTGAGAAATATAGGTACTTGTAGAATGCTTCTTGAATGGTGTAAGATTTGATGGCTGTTCAACAAAGTTTCATAGCAAAAGTTATCATTCAGTTCTCAATACTCATGTTTGATTTTTTCAATTTATTTTATGTGTAGATGACAGAACCTTTAGTACAAGCTGCACTCCAGCTGCACCAGAAGATTACCTTCACCTTCCTTCCCACTGCCACCAAGTTCCACTATATCTTCAATCTTCGGGATCTCACCAACATATTTCAGGTGGAGTTAACTTGGTTTACTGTTATTTTTTAGTATTTTTCATCTATTGATTTGTACACAGTACAGTATGTATATCTAATGAGAGAATGATCAGTTATCTATATTGCAGTCTTGGAAGAAATCTTTAGTAGCTTGAATGTGTTAGACTAGGATGTAGACAGATGCACAATATTATGTATTCCAAATTATGTGAGTTTTCAAGTCTCATGATTGACCATATCATTACAGGGTTTGCTCTTTTGCTCGGGAGAAACAATGAAAGCTCCCATTGAGTTGTTACGGTGTTGGCTGCATGAAACTCAAAGAGTGTACGGTGATCGCCTCTTAGAGGAAAAGGATCTCGAGATGCTTAACAAACTACAGGTTGATGTAACCAAAAAGATCTTTGAGGTGAGAAAGACATGCACACCTGTTTATATGATGATATGTGTTTAGAGAGAGAGAGAGAGAGAGAGAGAGAGAGAGAGAGAGAGAGAGAGAGAGAGAGAGAGGTAGTTTGGATGAATGTAACATTTGAAAGTTGTGAAGATGAAGTGAATGAACATGTACAAGTGGGGACTCCACTGTGGCAGTCACTTTTGAAAAAGTTTCAGATAGATACGTCCAAGATTGTCACAGTGTATTGTCACACTGCCTTATTTGCTGTGAATTGAGGCAGGAAGTGTGTCGTTTTAGATCCAGAACAAATCCTACAGCTCTCATAAGGGAAGGAAGTAATCTGCAATTTGGCAGAGGAAGATGGAGCTAGAACAGAGACAGGGATATTCTATGGAATCAGGCCTTGAATGGAATGTCTAGTAGGATCTTTGTATTTGATGGAAGGTGTTGCAGCTGACTGACTGATATATTCATGTTGTTCTGATGAATGTCTATAGCAATAGCATGCATAATAGTTTTCAGATATCTCTGCAAGTCGGAACTGGTTTAGAGGCAGAAAGCTCATAATAAATATCAGCTTTTATTGATTATTCCCGATAATAAATAAGAAGCAGTAATATATTGACTCCTTTTAAACATTTTTTTTCAAGCGTCATCTTTACATTTTTTTGCCTTTTTATGATTCAAGAACGACGATGAAGAGAAAGAGACGGTTATTGAGGTATTTACATTTTGTGATCTTGGCACTGCTTGACCATGTACAGGTCCTCGTTGGGTCCTGTGCTCCAGAGCCTTAGGCCTCTGGGCTCTGGTGCTCTGTAGGGTTCAGTCCCCATGAGGTTCCTGTTCCTGGATATGTGTGTCCACCTTGCTTGTCCTCATGACCAAGGACAAAATAATATTTGTCAGAGGAAAACATGCCACTAATAAAACAAGGGGCATGATTAAATTGCACTGTGATGAAATGTAATGTACTTGCATAAAAATACATCCATATCCTTGTAATGCTATGCATTTAGATTATACATAAATATATGAATACTGATATATGTACATTATAGTCATACCAAAATTATATATAGTCATTCATATATTTGTGTTGCAACTATATTCTCTATAACAGCAACAAAATCTGGCTATGATTTTGTTGTTAGTTTGCTTACATTTTGTGGCATTTGGACTCATTGTTTACAAACATCCAGTCATTAAGACTACCATTTGTATCTTGCATAGGATCTGCCTTCAGGTAAAAGTCATAGTCAAAACTAGAATTAAGAAGTGCTTCATCACATTTGAAGGAAGTGAAAGGAACAAGCGTAACAGTAAGTAGAAAGATAGAAATAAAGAATTCAGGTCATATTGCAAAAGAAACTTAAATTTGACAATTGCATATGCCTATGCATTTGTTCCTCAGATACAGTAGGGTGGTCCACAAGACCTACTGTTTCCACCAAGGTTGATGAGACTAAGAATGTGAATGATATGTGTATATAGATCTATGAGTGTGTGGTGCTTTATCTGGCTCACCTTATGTCAAATTGCTGGCCAGGAATATACACTTTGGTAGTTTATTTACCTTGATCTATTCCCCAAATGAAATATAAAAGTGATGTTAAAAGTTGCCTGTGCAGTTTTTGCATTTTTGCACGTGCTTTTTTTAGCTTAAGTGTGTGTATTTTTTAGGTTCATTATGTTGTGAAGTAATTTAAAGATGTCTATATAATATTTATTGATTTTAGGTGTTCATTATACTGTACAGCTCATTGGAAAGCAGAATTTTTGTACCTTCTAGAATCTGCTCACATGTACATACATACTGGATGCATTGACATACTGAAATCTTGAATATTATTCATTTACTGATGGGTGTAAAACTTTACTCTAAAGAAAAAAAATAACACTGTTTATTTTCAACATCACCTATCACAAGAAAGTAGCTAAATCACAGTTCATAGCTTGTCACTGATGTAGATGTATTTTTTCTTTTAATTAGAAATAAAAGATGAGTATTAGAAATTCTAAATTTACAGTTCTTGGTGTTGAGGAAGATAGAACTGGTATACCAATATAAAAAATTGCTTTATTATGGTTATTATCATGTAGTGTATACAAAATATGAATGTGATATTTAGTACTTACATGCATGTAATAGCATTTTTTATGTATTTTGTATTAGTGCAGACTTTTTTTTTATCTTTTGAGGGGGATAGAACAAGTGTGTTTAATTTTCACAGAACACTAGTTTTTATCACAGAACTATATATATATATATATATATATATATATATATATATATATATATATATATATATATATATATATATATATATATATATATATATATATATATATATATATATATAATTATTGCATATTGTGGAATGTCCAAGTATTGACATCCATTTTTCTTATCGACTTGTTTTGTGAGATGTAAACTTAACCAAGAATGGATGGTAATAGTTCATGTATATATGATTATCACGCAATACTGTGGTTAACTGACCAACTTTGCAAAGCTGCTCACATCTCTTTTGATAGATGACCATTGACAGTATCATGTAAGAGATTATTACTGATATGATCAGAAAAAGAGCCACAAATATTGATATGCATAATATAATGACTTTGAGTGATATGGATGTATATTTATGCATGTATCATCCCAATAATCTTTCCACAGTTACAGATATGATTCAAGGATCTTAGAAATCCATTTGAATGGGAAAGAGGCAGGCTAGTGATGAATTATAATATTAAAGTATCCTTTATATGCCTTTGATGGCATTATGTATGCTTTAAAAGTTGAATCAATGGAGTGTTTTATAACTTCCTTCCCTGTTTTAGTATTCAGCTCATTAGTTTAAGAATCTCTCATGCTAATAAAAACAGTGAAGTTGACCTCACATCACTTGCCTGTTTGAGTCTCACAAGTGGGTAGAAACAAACTAACAGCATATTAAAAGTGTAGTGAAGTCCTGGTGAGAGTTTTCTATAAATCTGGTTTGTAATGCTGTGTTTGAGCCTCAGGACTGAACACTGAGGAATCACCAAGAGCACTAAGTGTCTCCCTTTTTCTCACTCTGTCCATTTTCACAGTCCTTACCATTGAGATCTACATATTTCCATGTTACTGTGTGTGTGTGTGTGTGTGTGTGTGTGTGTGTGTGTGTGTGTGTGTGTGTGTGTGATGCTTATCATAGTACTGCTTTAATACTGAACATTGTAATTGTGAATATTACTCCTCTTGCCACATGCAACTTCATCCATATGCTCACGGACAACCTGGCTTTGGATAAAAGGAGCTGGATGAAGGAGAGGTCATGGCAACACCAAATGTGTTTTGTCACTTTGCACGAGGAGTTGGGGAGCCGCGCTACCTCCCCATACAATCATGGACAGACCTCAACACCATTCTGCAAGATGCTCTTACCACCTACAATGAGCTCAACGCTGCCATGAATCTGGTGTTGTTTGAGGATGCCATGGCTCATGTCTGTCGGTAAGTGAGAATCACTAACTAGGGAAATAACTGACAATCTTTAATAATAATGATGGAAATAAATGTTTAGAAATAACTTAAAGCTGTCACATTGTCATGAGAGGAGGAAATGCTACTGTTCAAAACACACTGTAGCTTATTGATGATATGATTGATTGTATGTGTATAATACTTGTTTTCTGTTGATCACAAGGATAGAAAATTGTTTTCCTTAACCTTTGACAAATCATTCTGTTGAGTGCTCCATCCAGATCCAGACCCAGCGGCCAAATAGAAAAAGCGAGACTGTAATAGGGAATGTCTGTGTCTGTGTGTATTGCTCAGTTAATATGAAACATGCAAAATTCAAGTGAAAATCATGTTTTTTTTTCTGTGCATACATTTCTTCAACTTGCCTTTGCCTACAGCAATACTGTATTGAACTCATTCCAGTAGTCAAGAAGCAAAATTTCTTAGCAGCATTTCAGAATAAAGTCTTTTGAGGATGCTGATACAAGTAATTTTTGAGGACAGTACAGTATGTATTAAACTTTACATATAAAGCTCAGCAGTAGTACATATGAATTGCAGTAGCACCTTCCTCTGTGCTGAGAGATCTTCTTGCCATTAGTATATTCACTAAATAACCAATTTATTATGCTCCTAAAAATATGATCCAGGCAAACCAGCAGTATTTTGCTCCTCATTGGCACTTGCACGTAGGATTAATCGCATCTTGGAGTGTCCTCGAGGCAATGCGCTTCTGGTGGGAGTGGGAGGTTCAGGCAAGCAATCCCTGGCCCGACTTGCAGCATTCATTTCTGGTCTTGAAGTGTTCCAGATCACACTCACCAAAGACTACGGCATTCAAGAGCTAAGGGTAAATATTCCTTAATTCACTTACTCTTTGGTATGGGAGATGTCAATCTGGTACATAGATGTATATAGATGGATGGCTTGACACATACATGTATAGGTAAATGGATTTTGCAATTGTTGTTGACTTATTAATTCATAGCTTTTTACCTATTTTTTGTAATTTTTAAAAATTTTGTATACATATTGTATGTACAGTATACTGGTATAGTTGATAGATGCAAGAAAGCAAAAATTATATAGGTATATGTGTAGAATGAAGATGCACCTGGATAAATTGCATGTTTCTTTTGCATTTTATTGAGAGTGTTTTAGATGTTTGAAGAAATTAAAGTGAATAGAAGAAACTTGTATTCAGTTGTCAAATATCATGTGTTTTATCAATAGAGATACTTTTGCCAGCTTACAGTACTCCGTTTTATTCAATATTGTCAAAAGGTATACATTTATTACAATGCAGTATCTCAGTATGTATCTCATTATTTGATTTTTTTCTTTCCTGGCTCTTCTACGTACACTGTTGTAGGCCCTAGGACAGACAGTGCTGGAAACTGAAAAAATGCAAACATATTTGTTCTTGTGGTTAACATATTTAGTATTTTATATATTTTCTTATTCATTTTGCAGACAGACTTAGCAAATTTGTACCTCCGTGCTGGCTTGAAGAACCTTGGGACAGTTTTCCTCATAACTGATGCTCATATCCCTGAAGAGAAATTTCTTGTCCTTATCAATGATTTGTTGGCCTCAGGAGAAATACCAGACCTCTTCCCTGAGGATGAGGTGGAGAATATTGTGTCTTCTGTCAGGAATGAGGTGAGGAACCATATGGTTAAGGGTGAGTTATCATATGAAATAGTGCAACCTGTTAGCAATGAGTACATTTTGTAGTTTTGTGATTTAAGGTTTTTCAAAATTTTCCTTGATTTTTATTTGGTGCATTTTCTGAGTTTTCAAATGTATTGTTGCTTTTATTTTTTTGCTTTCTTATTCTATGATGTTGATAACTATGGAAATATTGTTTTTCATCTTCATACAAATATAAGCATCATATTTCCCTCAAGTAACAAGTTATTTATATGTTGTAAATTTGCATTGAACATCACTGTCAAAATGGTACATTTCAATAGCTGCAGTGGTCATAAGTACAATTCATGGTTACAAAGTCGTCACAATAATGTCATCCACTGCAAATAACATGCAACAATTTGTGTCGTATACACACTTTCAAAATCTGACAAGACAATATGTCTTGTGGACTGTATCTTCTAACATACTTGTTGTCCTTAAAACATCTTAGGAAGCAGCTAGGAGTCAACATGCACTGTATAGAGATGATATTACACAATCTCACTCTTCCTTTCAGTATTCATTTTTCATTTTGAAATTCTATCATTGAAGCAGATATGTTCCTGTTCTTTCACTGGTGCTTATTTCTTCTTTAGATATTTAAAGTATCTTTCATTAATTGCTGGTAAAGGAATAGGTAATGGTTTCATTCATACCAACTTTTTTCTATCTTCCAGATATTTTCTATGAATTATCATATCAATGGTAAAATTATTCAAAACTGGCATCACTGTGTCTCACAATACTGTTGATAAATTACTTCATCCCAGTTTTCCAAGTAGTACTTTGCTATATTTAATAAAAGGCTGACAGCGTCTAGTAACTGTGATGTGTGGTAAACTTCAGTGAAGTCAGACAAAACCATCAGTGGGGACATTTTCACCTATGAAGGACATTTCCTGTCAAACAATCTTTCTGATTACTTGGGATTACAGATGCAACATGCAGTTCTTGTTTTGTTGCCATTTCTTACTTATCATCATTAGTATGAAAAATTAGATTGATTGAACCCTTCTTCATCTTAAAACTTCTGGGTTCCATAGTAATCAAGTCTAACTATTATTTCACAGATTTTAGTGTGCACCCAGCCAGGGACACAAGTTGAAATTATCCTTCAATAGGGACCCTATTCACCATTCAGCCATCTTCCTGGCCTCTTTTCCTGTCATCTATATCAATTGCTGTGCAGTACACTCTCACATATCCACCAAACTCACATAGTGTCTCCCTGCTTGCAACACTCACCGTACTTACCCTTGATGATTCTCTGCTTTCATGTTTTTATATGTATCAATATAAGCCACTAATGCTTTTACATTTTGCCATCTTTATAATATTGAAAAGTAGTATACAGTCTTGATACGTTTTGGCAAGTTGGAGGTGGAAGTGAAGAGAGAGACAGTTGTTATAGCAGGAGTTCATTACTGACAAGTTTGGCCAGTGGCTCTTCAAGGAAACTGTTCCCTTTGAAGAAGCACCACCAGAAGTAGTTGGGAATGAATTTACCCCCACTTCCACTTCCAGTAGTATGCAGGCTATTCTCTTGTACAGAATTATTACTGTTTGTTTTTCAATGCTATATTCATGACCATCATTGAACTATTAATGTCGTTATTATTATTTCTTTTTCAAATAGACAGAAGATAGTTATAGAATACAGTATGTATAAACAAACCTCAAACTAAACATATTTAAATAAAGAATAAGATAGACGACTAGTAAAAATTGATGTTGTTGAAGGCTGTGAGGATCCTCTACTGTGAGGCCCTGTGAGTGCTCTTATAAATGTCATTTACAGAAACATGACAACACTCTTCACACTTTAGCTAAAAAAGGCAAAACGTTTAGAGGAAATAGAAGTTCTTTCTTTTAACAGAGTTGTATGTACTTTTCTGTGGCTTAAAGCTATGAGAAGGAAAACTGCATCTAAAAAAAACTTTTCATAAAAGTTTTTTTTTCTAAGCAAATGCAATGGCACTTGACAACAAACAAAAGGTTTAAAACTCTAAAAAGACCAGCAAGACAAATTTCTATACTGAAACTACACAATGTGCAATTGCAATGCTTCATTGAAAAGATTGTTTCACTGAAATAAAGAGTCTGTAATTTTCCCAAAATATTTTTACACTTAGGTTAAGAAGAAAAGGCAGAAAAAGACTTTGCTAAGATGTGACTAAAACAAGATATAGAGGAATTAAGTCCCTTGCCTGAGTGAAGTGAAAGTGAAGATGATGTCATCATCATCACCATCATCATCATCATCATCATCATCATTATCATTCACTCTTGCTCTTTTCTGTTTTCCAATAAATGCTTGTTTTGTATATCATTACTCTACTTTTTCTTTGTTGCAGTAGACAAGCTTATTAAAAAAGGCTGCTTCATTATGTTATTTTGTGTTCTAATTGCACAATCAATTAAAAAGGCATGAATCAGGCTTATTTCACTCACATTTATGAATTTTGAGTATATTTATTATATGTACCTCAACAGCATAGTATACACAGATTTAATTTTTAGATATGATTTCGTTTAGGTTTTTGTTTTTCCATTTATATATATATATATATATATATATATATATATATATATATATATATATATATATATATATATATATATATATATATATATACTATATATACATAATGACAGGTTTTATTTTCCTAATTACAATTTTTTTGCCTTTGCTTCTGTTGGAGACCACTTTACTGCTTTCTGCTGCACACTGACCTGTAGATTCTCATGTTGTATTCCTTTCCCAAAGTGGTGGCTCTGGTTTTGATGAGGGTGCAGTTTTTGAGGTGGGTACCTCTCGAGTCCCCTCGGTTTGCGCTGCACTCTTCTATTGCATATTGGTGCACACCACACCCTCACCTTTGTCACTTGCTGCTCAGCACTGCTGTGTACAATTTCACATGGTGCTTATTTTGCATTGATACTTGACTCTTGTCCTTTTTTTTCATGATTGCACTGAAAATAGCCTATTTGCTTCAACACACATGCTTTGCTTTTGCATATATCACTCAGGCACATTTTTCTTTTTTATTTGTTGTGTTTCAAAATTAGATAATCTTTTCCACTACCTGTTCCTCAGTCACTTAAATTTCATGTGATCTAAGATTACATTGCCAGATTTAGCAATTTTCCAAATTCTTATCCCAAGTTTTGTGCATATTTTTTGTGTTTTTAATTTTTGCTATCTTAATAAGTCATGTAAAAGTATTATATTGATTGCTATAAGCAGTCATTGTATGTTGATAAGTGTTTGTTATGGATTCATGGATTGCTGAAAAGTTTTGGAATAAGTAGTGTTGGATTGTGGTCTTACCCCTTGATGGTGTAGCAGCAAGGAAGGCCATATTGAGCATTGTGATTGTATTAATAATGGTCATGTGAGAGTAGTAATACAGCAGCTTGTTAGTAAATGAAAAAAGCCAAATTACTGACTTTCAGGTTGGTGTAGTTTGCTGTTTTGAAGTATCCAACCAGAAATTTTATGCTAAATTATCTTTGTTGTTCTGAGTAAGATTTAGATCGATGAAAAAAAGTTTGTGTTGGGAGAAACAACAAATATCCATTGCCTAAACTCTTCATGAAGGGGCTGTGGAGAAGCATTGCTATATAGTTCAGGCAATCACAGCTAGTTTACACATTGATCCTACCAGAGTTGAGCCATGATCACATAGAATGGCTTAATCTTACCTGCCATAACTTTTCTTGTGGTTTCCACATTTACATAGAATGCCTCATCCTTTCTTACTAGTGCTGTTCTGTCACTCACCACTATGCCTGCTGTTCTCCTCTCTAAAAGAGAATTGGTTCCTGCAGAAAGAGAAGCAAGGAAGAAATCCTTTCCCACCAGTAGCAACTTTTAGTTTTTTTTTGTGCTGATGTGAACATTTCACAGACCTGGCTGCTGTGCTCTGCCACACAACCACAAAATCATCTAAGAGTTTAAACACAATGTAGATCTACTCTAGCTTTCCTAGCAACTGCACTGTCAAGTAACCTAACTGACATACTATTTTCCAACACCATTTATTGTAAACAGGCAATAGCCACCAAAATAATGGAGTGATGATACTACACATGAGGTGTGAGTTTCATACAAGCTCAAATGAACAAAACAGGTATGAAACTGGCATGCATGCATGCATCCAAGTATGCATAGGTACATATATACATACATTTTATACATTTATGTGTATTATTGTTAATGTAGTAAAAATATCCAAAATAAGTCATGTAACTTAATTTGTTCATAAAATTAAATCAAGATTTAAAGTAAAAATCATTTATTTTTTTATAGAGAAATTAAAATCAAACTAAAATTAATAATATCACAAGAATGTAACTTAAATAAGTTGATTGATCTTCTAGTAGAGCCTGTCAGATGTGGACACACTCAACATTTGAAATGCAGCCATAGGTTCACTGGACCAACAGCTTTCCTTGGTAGCAAGCTTGTGGTGGGAAAGACTGCAGTATAGCTTTGTTACATGGGTTAGAGCTTTGTTACATTGGTTAGAAATGATGCTAAGCAATTAGGAAAAGATGCCTAGAAAAAAAAAAAACATATCACACTTAGAGATATTTCAATAGATTTACATCTGGACTCCAGTACAGAATATATGTATGTAGTTATAAATGCCATTGCAAGTATGTGTTGTAATGTGGAGTCTTGACTTGTGAAATGCAGATGTTTCAACAATGACAAACGTGAAGAAGGGACAAAGAAAAATTTGTGTCAATACTTAATATTACCACCTTTCCACTTAATATAATCAGTTGTACACAATAGCACCAAGCCTCAGAGGAACTGACAAGTGATAGAATGTGTACAACTAATATTTTAACTACTGGTTAGTATTCTCAGTACATTCTCTTGTGACAGAGAGCAATGGTTGATGTGTTGAGCGTTGTGGGTTCGCTGCCAGGCATATGTAAATTAATTCATGACAGATAGTATCAAAGGAAAGCTTTCTTTACTTTACAATACAGTAATGATTTTCAACTTCATTTATAAGCCAATGTAGATATGCTGGAGAATACATCACTTTTATATCTGCTACTTTGTCTCATGTTCATAGCACTTGTTTTCAGATCTTTACTTTAGGATTGTAAATGGCTAGATGGTGATTTCATTTTGACACTTTGTTATCCAAAATGTGAAAGGTGAAACTTTACTTAGCTTTGCTGACCTCCTAAGTTAATTCAAGATCCATTTGAATGATTTTATGCACCATAAATTTCCTCCCAGCACCCAGCAGGTTGCAGTGCTTCCAGCAGTCTTGTTATCTCACACCTTGTCTCTAGTTCACCAGTTATGATGCTACTCAATATTGTTAATGGTGACTTGAAAGAAGTAGCCATTTGTAATAAATTGAAGATAAACTATATATAAAAAGAGATAATTAGTTCACTATGTTATTTATGTACTTTATAGGATATCCACAACAGAAAAGGTACATAGGAAGCCTTTCCTGGACCTCAGCATACAGAGCAGGGTGGCCATTTCCTTTCTGTGCCATCTTGTGTTCCCAGCCTTAGCAGTCCAGTGTCTATTGTAAGGCTGAGTAAACCTTGGTCCAGCCACATGTCACACAAAACAGGATTTGTAATAGGATTTCTTACATTGTAGTCAAGTGATCTATCATCTAAGCTACTATGCTCTATGCTTCCATATATATCACACACACACACACACACACACACACACACACACACACACACACACACACACACACACACACACACACACACACACACACACACACACACACACACACACACACACACACACACACACACACACACACACACACACAGTATGAACAGTACCAATTGGTGATGAGAAATACTCTAGACAGAATGAAGCAAGAACTCAACAGAAAGGATAGAGTGATGATAGTTGGAGACTTTAATTGCAAAGAAATAGTGTGGGAAGACTACGAAGTGGTGAATGGTGGTGAGTGGGCAGAAGAATTGTTAAAGGTAGCAACAAATAACTTGATGGCACAGTGGGTGAGATCACCAACAAGGTGCAGGGGACAAGATGTTGCAGCAAGGTTGGATTTGGTATTTACCAGGGGAATCTCTCTAAAAGAGGAAATTGAACATGAAAGTCCCTTGGGGAAAAGCGATCATGATGTCCTAAGCTTTGAGCTGGATACAGAATTAAGCACGAATAAGATTGTGGAACGCAGGGAGGAAAAATTAAATTATACTAGGGCAAATTATAACCATATAAGGGAGTTCTTTAATGAAATTGACTGGTCCGTGGTATACCAGGAAAGAGATATGCAATTGAAATACGATAAATTTATGGATTTGTATAACTCTGCTGTGAAAAAGTTTGTGCCATATTACAGAAAGAGGACTTTAAATAATAAACAGTGGTTTAATAGAAATTGTGAAGAAGCAAAAAAGAACAAAGAAAAGGCATGGAAGAAACTTAAGAAAACAGTGATGTATTATCAAGAGAAGGCTACAAAACAGCAAGGAATAGATATGTTGAAGTAAGGAGAACAGCACAGAAGGAATATGAACAGAGGGTGGTGGAAAACTGTGATAGTGACCCAAAATGTTTTACAAATTCATAAATGGAAAACTAAATAAAAGGGAGGCAATAGAAAAGGTAAAAACGGGAAGAAGTATATGAAGATGCTGGAGATATAGCTGAAATTTTGAACGACAACTTTTGCAAAGTGTTTACAAAGGAGGAGCATTTTATGGGAGGAAGGCCTACGGAAATAAAGCAAATGCAGGACATCATGGTTACTAAGGAAGATGTAAGGAAAATTATAAGCAATCTGGATATTAATAAATCAATGGGGCCTGATGGCATATCTGGGAGGTTGCTAAAAGAATGTAAGGATCAATTGTTGAACCCCATATTTGATATTGTGGAAACCTCCATACGAACAGGATTAGTCCCGAAAGAGTGGAAAAGAGCTGACATTGTGCCTATATATAAGAATGGTAGTAGAATGGAACCGCTAAATTATAGACCAGTATCGTTGACTAGTATATTGTGCAAGGTATGTGAAGAAGTAATTAAAGCTAAGTGGAGTGAGTATCTAGAAAGTGAAAACATTCTGAGTGAAAGGCAGTTTGGTTTCAGAAAAGGAAGATCGTGTATCCAATTTATTATGTTTTTATTCAAGAGTGACTGACATACTACAACATAGAGAGGGATGGGTGGATGCTATCTACCTGGACTTGAGAAAGGCCTTTGATAAAGTACCACACAATAGACTGATGTGGAAACTAAAGATGATTGGAGGAGTAAATGATAAACTAGCAAAATGGATGGAAAATTACTTAATGGGAAGAGAAATGAGAACAGTGGTGAGAGGAAGGAAGTCCGAGTGGAAGAAGGTAACCAGTGGAGTTCCACAAGGGTCAGTGCTGGGTCCCATCATGTTTTTGATTTATGTTAATGATATGCCAGTAGGAATTGACAGTTACATGAACATGTTTGCGGACGATACTAAAATTATGAGGAGAGTAAAGAATGTGGAAGATTGTAACAAGTTACAGGAAGATCTTGATAAAATATATGAGTGGAGTAAAGAGTGGCAGATGGAATTTAATATAGACAAGACCCATGTTATGAAAATGGGAAGAAGTAGATACAGACCAAACTGGGATTACAGGCTGGGTGATGAGAAAATTAAAGAGACCAATGAGGAGAAAGACTTAGGAGTAACTGCAAAACACTTTGTCACCGGAGAAACACATTAACAAGATTTTTTGGAAAACATACAACATGCTTCAAAATATTGGCCTTGCATTCCACTACCTAGATGAAGGAATGATGAAGAAGATATTATGTACCTTAATAAGACCCCAGTTAGAATATGCAGCATGTGTCTGGTCACCGCATATGAAGAAAAATGTGAAGAAGGTAGAAAGGGTACAGAGGCTGGCAACAAGGATGGTACCAGGACTCAGGGAGTTAGACTATGAGGAAAGACTGAGGAAGCTGGGGCTGACCACATTAGAAGAGAGAAGAACAAGAGGAGACATGATAACTATGTATAAATTGGTGAACAAGATTGACTTACTGGACAGAGAGTTGATAAAGGTGACCACAAGTAATCATCTCCGAGGACATGGAAAAAGCTAATAAAGGACATCTGTCTAAATGACGTGAGAAAATACAGTTTCCCGCATCGTAGCATTGATAAGTGGAATAGACTGAGCAGTGATGTCGTTGATGCGGTGTGTGTCAATCAGATGAAAGAGAGATATGACAGGAATGGACAAGGAGACAGGACACAGAGAGCTTAGCTCAGGCCCTGTAATACACAAATAGGTAAATACAAACACACACACACACACACACACACACACACACACACACACACACACACACACACACACACACACACACACACACAAATGCATGGTCAGTACAGGAATATGAAGAAATGATAAGTGATACAGGAACATGTCTGGAAGAAATGTTGGGTGGCTGTGAACGAACTATAATGATGGGAGATTTTAATTGTAAAGAGGTGTGTTGGGAGGACTGGTCAATGGAAGGATCAGAGACAACATGGGGAAATACACTATTGACACTGGCAATGGAAAATGTGTTAACTCAGTGGGTCAAAGAAGATACTAGGTTTGGAGGAGAGGAGCATCGTCAAGACTGGACTTGGTCTTTAGTACAGAGCCAATGGTCATTGAGGAGATGATGGTGGAGTGCCCTTTAGCAAAGAGTGATCATGCAGTTTTGGAGTTCAAGGTGATAGATGAAGAGAAATCTAGAAGAAATGAAGAATATAAAGTGGGAAGATGGAATTATGCCAAGACAGATTTTGGAAACCTAAAGAAATTCTTTCAAGAGACAAATTGGATGAAATTCAAGAGTGCTAAGGAGCAAATGAAAAGTGGAAGGAATTTATAAAAATATACAAAGAAGGTGAGAAAAATTTGTACCAATAAGACAACATAGAGAAGTTGGAAAGCAGGACTGGTTTAACGATAGATGTGAAAAGGCTAGAACAAGAAAAGAGGATGCATGGAAGAGGTGGAGAAGGAAAAGACGGATTAAGCAGTGGAAAGTTACAAAAGAGCAAGAAATGAATATGTGTTGATTAGAAGAGAAGAAAGAAAGAAACAAGAAAAGGATATAATTGATAAATGTAAAGACCAACCAAGGCTTTTTACAGACATGTGAACAACAACATCAAAAATAGAGAAAGTATTGAAAGTTTAGAAGTAAATGGAGTATGCAGTGAAGATCCCAGGAAATGGCAGAGGCTATGAATGGATGCTTTTGGAAGGTATTCACAAAGGAGACTGCTTTTGACAAACCACTGGTAATGGAACAGAAAGGGATTATGAAGGAGTTTCAAGTAACTGTGGAGGAGATCAAGAATATGATGGGGAGTTTAGAAGTGAGAAAAGCTGTGGGACCTGATGGGGTATCAGGATGGATTTTAAGAGAATGCAGGAGCAACTGGCAGAAAAAGTTTGTGAAGTAATTGATGCCTCATTAAGGGAAGGTGTAGTGCCCCAAGACTGGAAAAGAGCTAACATTGTCCCAATTTATAAATCAGGTAACAAGAGAGACCCATTGAACTATAGACCAGTGTCACTTACAAGTGTGGTAGCTAAGATGTGTGAGAGGGTGGTGAAGAATAGATGGACAGACTTCTTGGAGAAAAATGACATACTTTGTGAGTGTCAATTTGGTTTTAGAAAAGGGCGTTCATGCACGACAAACCTGATATGTTACTATTCGAGGGTGATAGATGTAATACAGGAAAGAGATGGTTGGGCTGATGGAATATATCTGGATTTAAAAAAGGCCTTTGATAAGGTACCACACCAGAGACTGATCTGGAAACTTGAAATGGTAGGAGGAGTGCATGGCAGTTTACTAAAATGGATGGAAGACTTTTGGTAGGAAGAGAAATGAGAACAATAATTAAGGACAGACCATCAGAATGGGGCTTGGTGGAGAGTGGAGTTCCACAGGGATCAGTGTTGGCACCAGTAATGTTCGCTATTCGAGGGTGATAGATGTAATACAGGAAAGAGATGGTTGGGCTGATGGAATATATCTGGATTTAAAAAGGCCTTTGATAAGGTACCACACCAGAGACTGATCTGGAAACTTGAAATGGTAGGAGGAGTGCATGGCAGTTTACTAAAATGGATGGAAGACTTTTGGTAGGAAGAGAAATGAGAACAATAATTAAGGACAGACCATCAGAATGGGGCTTGGGTCTACATAAATGACATGGTGGATGGGGTGTCCAGTTATGTGAGCCTATTTGCAGACGATGCAAAATTGTTAAGAAAAGTGAGATGTGACAAAGATTGCGAACTACTCCAGGAAGACTTGGACAGAATATGGAAATGGAGCTGTACATGGCAAATGGAGTTCAACACGACAAAATGCAAGAAAATAGAGTTTGGCAAGAGTGAAAGAAGAATCAGGAGTATGTACAAGATAGGAAATGAAGACATAAAACCAGTCATGAAGAAAAAGACCTTGGGGTGACAATTACCAATGACCTATCGCCAGAGAGACATATAAACAAAATAATTGGAGAAGTATTGAACTTATTGAGGAACATAAGAGTGGCGTTCGTATATTTAGATGAAGAAATGATGAAGAAAATAATTACTGCAATGATAAGACCGAGGCTTGAATATGCAACAATACAGTGGGCTCGAACTTAAAGAAACACATAAGGAAACTAGAGAAAGTACAGAGGGCTGCAACAAAATGGTGCCTGACTTAAGAGATTTGACTTATGAAGACAGACTGAAAAGAATGCAACTTCCGACCCTGGAAAACAGAAGAGAAAGGGGAGACCTGATAGCAATATACAGAGTGATGATTGGCATGGAAAAATGGATAGGGAAGATCTGTGTATGTGGAATGAAAGAATGTCGAGAGGGCATGGGAAAAACTAAAATGGCCACTTATAGGAGAGATGTGAAAAAATATAGCTTCCCTCATAGAAGGGTGGAAGCATGGAATAGTTTAGACGTGGAAGTGGTCAACGCAAGGAATATTCATGATTTTAAGAAAAAGCTGGACATTAATAGATATGGAGACGGGACAACACGAGCATAGCTCTTTTCCCGTATGTTACAATTAGGTAAATACAATTAGGTAAATACACAGTTTGAATGAAGAAGTAGTGTCTGCAATGAGTGTGCATGCTTTTAAAGTAAGATTGGATAAGTGTAGATATGTAGACGGGGCCACACAAGCATAAAGCCCAGGCCCTGTAAAACTACAACTAGGTAAATACAACTAGGTAAATACACACACACACACACACACACACACACACACACACACACACACACACACACACACACACACACACACTGTAGGTACGGGATGTAAATCGAGGAGTTGTGACCTTGTTGTCCCGGTTTGTGGTGTGTGCCTGGTCTCAGGCCTATCTGAAGATCGGAAATAATGAGCTCTGAGCTCGTTCCGTAGGGTAACGTCTTGCTGTCTCGTCAGAGACTGCAGCAGATCAAACAATGAAACACACACACACACACACACACACACACACACACACACACACACACACACACACACACACACACACACACGGCCCGATAGCTCAGTGGTTAGAGCGCTTCACAAGCCAGAGGGCCGGGGTTCGATTCCCCGGCCGGGTGGAGATATTTGGGTGTGTCTCCTTTCACGTGTAGCCCCTGTTCACCTAGCAGTGAGTAGGTACGGGATGTAAATTGAGGAGTTGTGACCTTGTTGTCCCGGTGTGTGGTGTGTGCCTGGTCTCAGACCTATCCCAAGATCGGAAATAATGAGCTCTGAGCTCGTTCCGTAGGGTAACGTCTGGCTGTCTCGTCAGAGACTGCAGCAGATCAAACAGTGAATTACACACACACACACACAAATATAGTTTCCCACAAAGATGTATTGAGTCGTGGAACAGTTTAAATGAAGAAGTAGTGTCTGCAACGAGTGTGCATACTTTTAAAGAAAGATTGGATAAGTGTAGATATGGAGACGGGGCCACACGAGCATAAAGCTCAGGCCCTGTAAAACTACAACTAGGTAAATACACACACACACACACACACACACACACACACACACACACACACACACACACACACACACACACACACACACACACACACACACACACACACACACACACACACACACGGCCCGGTAGCTCAGTGGTTAGAGCGCTGGCTTCACAAGCCAGAGGACTGGGGTTCGATTCCCCGGCCGGGTGGAGATATTTGGGTGTGTCTCCTTTCACGTGTAGCCCCTGTTCACCTAGCAGTGAGTAGGTACGGGATGTAAATCGAGGAGTTGTGACCTTGTTGTCCCGGTGTGTGGTGTGTGCCTGGTCTCAGGCCTATCCCAAGATCGGAAATAATGAGCTCTGAGCTCGTTCCGTAGGGTAACGTCTGGCTGTCTCGTCAGAGACTGCAGCAGATCAAACAGATCAAACAGTGAATTACACACACACACACACACACACACACACACACACACACACACACACACACACACACACACACACACTGAGGAAGGGAAGATGTCTGAGAGATGTTAAAAAATATAGTTTCCCGCAAAAATGTGTTCAGACCTGGAACAGTTTGAGTGAAGAAGTGGTGTTAGCAACGAGTGTGCATAGTTTTGAAGAAAAATTGGATAAGTGTAGATATGGAGACTGGGCCACACAAGCATAAAGCCCTGTAAAACTACAACTAGGTAAATACAACTAGGTAAATACACACACACAAACACACAGTGAAAGTTTTTATGTTGCATTATGAATTCAACCTAGCACATATATAGAAAATAATTGACATACTTGCCATAGCTGAAGAAACAAGCGTGTATTTTAACATATCAATTTATCTTTGCCACCTCTGCATGTATTCTTTGCACCAAACATGCACACTAATCATGTATCACAGTAAGAAATTATAAAACAACCCTCTGCATTAGACCTTAAATTACAAACTTTGACATGTGGAACTGGCGAAGCATTCTGTTGTCTTGCTTGTGTCTGCCTTGTCTTGTCTTCATATTATAGATAAAGCACCCAAGAGAGGTGATCTCTGTGATTAACGGTGATGTGCTTTTCTGCCCTGCAACTTTTGGTGATCAGCGGGAGTACAAGGACGTCTGGATGGTATGTATCTCGTCGCCTCTTCGCCTGCTCATCACAGGTCGTCGACTCAACTTCTCAATCTGCGCCTTCCTTTTTTTGTGTAGAAGACTTGAATTTTTATAGTACTGACAAATTTTGTAAGGAGATTTTACCGGCTGTTAGTGCTGGGTCCCATCGCGTCAGTACGTAGGGCAGAACACGCCAGTCTTACATTGGGCCACCAGCATGTAGGACACTTTTGTGTCCCTCACATTAATGGAGGCAGCTCCCAGACAGCCATGTAAGTGAGTTGTCATGCACACACACACACACACACACACACACACACACACACACACACACACACACACACACACACACACACACACACACACACACACACACACACACACACACACACACACACACACACACACACACACATGTCATATGTACGGTATTTGTTTTGTATTGGTTGTCTGGAGGCTAACTCTGTGGTGTTTAGAGTAGCCTGGACTCTCCCACCTTGGCCTTGACTATTCCACTCAGTAGTCCTGAAGACCACTGTAGTCCTGAGCTGTTCTACCACAATAGCTAAGACCCGTCCACATTCCTCTTTTGCGGTCATGTGCAGCAGAAAGCCTTTTTTTTTGTGTAGCTTAGCAATGTTTGCATTTTAATTAGCCTGAACACAGGGCAGTGACAGAGGGTGTTTACAACTGTGTCTCACAGTTGTACATTTATATATTCCATATGCCAGCTAAGGTCAACCTAAATATTCACTATCATTGATAATTTCAGTCAGTGATTTGTTGCATCCCCTGTTCTGTTCTGTACTGTTGCATGACATCTTTTATTTTTCATGATGAAAGATTTAGATGGTTTTCAAGGATAGTATGTCTAAAGTTTTAACATTTACATTAGTATTGAACATGTTATTGCTTTTCTTTATTGTCAAGGGAAATTCATTGCAGATGTATACACTTGTCAGATGACAGTGCCTTAGTAAGTGAAGCAAAGACTCTTTATAATATTGTTTGTGTATATACAATCTGAATATGAATCATATATATAATTTGTGAAAGCACCAATTGCATGGTTCATCATTGGTCTAAGATTTATACAGTGATCCAGACAAGAAGTGAATGACATACTGTTGTATTTTGTGAATAGTATATTTGTTTCATATTTGTTTGTATATTTCTTATTTAGGTTGATTATTTGCGACTTACTAACATGTATATACTGTGCCTTCATAAAATACATTTGCAATGTACTGTACCTGCATTCACTCACCAACTCAGGTGAAAAGCACAGGGCAGCAGGACACACGGGACAACTGCTGGAGGTTCTTCATTGATCGCGTCAGAAAGAATCTCAAAATGGTGTTGTGTTTCTCTCCTGTGGGTTCAACTCTCAGGTATGATGCATAAGATGACTTTCTAATATGCTTTGAAAATAATGTTTACTCCATGAAATGGAATTAATCAAGGCCCTGTTTTTTCCTAATGTATGAGCAGAGTGAGAGCCCGCCAATTTCCGGCAATCATTAGCTGCACCACAATTGATTGGTTCCATGAGTGGCCACAGGAAGCTTTAGTGTCAGTGTCTGAAACTTTCCTGGCTGGCATTGAGTATTTACCGGTAGGTGATCTCAGCAATTCTGCTCTCACAGTGTTACTGCAGCTAACCTGTAGATACTGATCAAAATGATTTACTTAGTTACTTTGTCCTGCTGTCTCTAGTCAAGAATGATTTGTGCATTGTGCATGCTACATACATTGGTTCTTGCTCTGCAGGAAGGTCTACGAGATTCTGTGTCAAAGTTCATGGCCCACGTCCATGGCTCAGTGAATGAGATGAGCCGCATCTATCTTACCAATGACCGACGTTACAACTACACCACACCCAAGACTTTTTTGGGCTTTATCTCCCTGTACTCCAGCCTTCTTACTACAAAACACAAAGACCTCCAGGGAAAAATTGAACGCCTCATGAATGGCTTAGAGAAGCTGAGAACCACTTCTGCTCAAGTGAGTATGCTTTAAGAATTCTATGAATTACACAATAAGTATAGTCTCTCTCTCTCTCTCTCTCTCTCTTTCTTTTTCTCTCTCTCTCTCTCTCTTTCTCTCTCTCTCTCTCTCCTCTCTCTCTCTCTCTCTCTCTCTCTCTCTCTCTCTCTCTCTCTCTCTCTCTCTCTCTCTCTCTCTCTCTCTCTCTCTCTCTCTCTCTCTCTCTCTCTCTCTCTCTCTCTCTCTCTCTCTCTCTCTCTCTCTCTCTCTCTTTCTAAATGCTCCAAAGACAGTGCATTCTTAAGACATACATGTAGTTCAGTTGTCATTCCTTTTCTCTCTCTAACTATCAGGTATAACACACTTACTACTAATAATGTTTTTTTTTTTTTTAGTTAATCAAAAGATAATTTGCATAATGCTGCTTGTTTCAAGTTTATTTTGTAGTATAAGGCTATGTTTATTTTGGCTACAATCACATTACTTATTCACAGGTTGATGACTTGAAAGCCAAGTTGGCTACTCAGGAGGTTGAGCTACAAAAGAAAAATGAGGCAGCTGACAAGCTCATTCGCATAGTTGAAGCCGAGACAGCAAAGGTAAGGAAATGTGATTGCAAGTGACTGTCATATCATATATTCCACTGTTCAGAAAGCTTAACAGAAGTGAAAGGTACAACAACAATTCACATGCAACTTTTGCATAGTTGAAGCCGAGACAGCAAAGGTAAGGAAATGTGATTGCAAGTGAATGTCATATTATATATTCAATTGTTCAGAAAGCTTAACAGAAGTGAAAGGTACATAGTATAGTACAACAACAATTCACATGCAACTTTCAGTAATAGCTGAGTATCTATTACTGGTACAGTAAGTCCTCGTTATACGGCACTTCATTATTTGTTAAATTCACAGTTACGGTATTTGGAAATTACTACCCTCGATTCTATATACAATAAGAAAAATTCACAGATACGGTATCTGCTCAAGTCATGCCTAAACCTGCTGTTATTGCATCTAAACACTGAGCAATTGTTCGGCATGTTTAGTTGTTTGCAGCACTGTGGAGAGTTTGATGAACACTCCAGCTAGCCCAGTGTCCACAAGCGATATGTAAACAACAGGCCAAAGTGCCCGAACATCCTGCCAAAAGTCAGCTGTCAGTGAGCACTGAGCTGGGGTGGCGCGGGAAGTTTGACATGGATGACGTCACAACAACAATCAGTCTCTTCCTGCGTTTTTCACTGAACACAAGTGAAATTCTTATGTGTGTTTTTTGTGGATATTATCACAACACACACTGATGCACCATAATGGCCCCAAAACACTCTGCAGACACTGCTGGAGTTCACAAGGTAAAGCGAAAGAGTAGTCTGCCCACTCAGCAGAAGACACGGTATTTGGAAATTACTACCCTCGATTCTATATACAATAAGAAAAATTCACAGATACGGTATCTGCTCAAGTCATGCCTAAACCTGCTGTTATTGCATCTAAACACTGAGCAATTGTTCGGCATGTTTAGTTGTTTGCAGCACTGTGGAGAGTTTGATGAACACTCCAGCTAGCCCAGTGTCCACAAGCGATATGTAAACAACAGGCCAAAGTGCCCGAACATCCTGCCAAAAGTCAGCTGTCAGTGAGCACTGAGCTGGGGTGGCGCGGGAAGTTTGACATGGATGACGTCACAACAACAATCAGTCTCTTCCTGCGTTTTTCACTGAACACAAGTGAAATTCTTATGTGTGTTTTTTGTGGATATTATCACAACACACACTGATGCACCCATAATGGCCCCAAAACACTCTGCAGACACTGCTGGAGTTCACAAGGTAAAGCGAAAGAGTAGTCTGCCCACTCAGCGGAAGACACGGTATTTGGAAATTACTACCCTCGATTCTATATACAATAAGAAAAATTCACAGATACGGTATCTGCTCAAGTCATGCCTAAACCTGCTGTTATTGCATCTAAACACTGAGCAATTGTTCGGCATGTTTAGTTGTTTGCAGCACTGTGGAGAGTTTGATGAACACTCCAGCTAGCCCAGTGTCCACAAGCGATATGTAAACAACAGGCCAAAGTGCCCGAACATCCTGCCAAAAGTCAGCTGTCAGTGAGCACTGAGCTGGGGTGGCGCGGGAAGTTTGACATGGATGACGTCACAACAACAATCAGTCTCTTCCTGCGTTTTTCACTGAACACAAGTGAAATTCTTATGTGTGTTTTTTGTGGATATTATCACAACACACACTGATGCACCCATAATGGCCCCAAAACACTCTGCAGACACTGCTGGAGTTCACAAGGTAAAGCGAAAGAGTAGTCTGCCCACTCAGCGGAAGACGAGTAAGGGCTGAAATCCCTACTGTCCCTTAGCCTCGGGAGGGACATCATCTGATAGAATACGAGTACATGGCGAGTGAAAGGTAAACATTTTCTGTATTTCTTTTGCGCAGTACTTTACATTTTTTTTCTTATATGATTATTTTCATGTATTTTCATTTCTGTAGGGATGACTTTTGACGTGCTGGAACACATTCCCTATTATTACATGTTATAATGGGTTTGGTATACAGTAATTTCGATTCGCAGTAAGGTTTTCAGGAACCCATATCTACTGTATAACGAGGACTTACTGTACTGATAAATAGACTACCTAACAAAAACATTTTCTCATTACTGTCTATATTTCATGCCATTGATAGTTGTTATTTTGAGTGATATGTGTCGTCTGATATCATACCATTCTGAAACAGGTCTCAAAGGAGAATGAAGTGGCCAATGAGGAAAAACGCAGAGTAGCTATTATTGAAGCTGAGGTAGCAAAACGGAGGAAGGAATGTGAGGAAGATTTGGTGAAGGCTGAACCAGCACTGGAAGCAGCAAAAGAAGCCCTCAATACACTGAACAAGGTTTGATTCTCATATTGGCATCTGTATGCTTGAAAAATTTGTAAGCAAGAGAAGATTTAGGGGAACATATGTTTTCTTCATGACAACATAGTTACTGGTAAATATGTATGAATCATCAAATCACTACTTCAAAAAATTGCCTCAAAAGCTTTTAAACTAATTTTAGAGGAAAACCATGTGTAATTACTGTAAATGCAGCAGATGTGAATAAGATTTCTTATGTTGCTTCCTTAATTCTTAAACATTAAGCTGTATTTTGTAAATTGTCCTCTTAGGCCAATCTGACGGAGCTGAAGTCGTTTGGGTCGCCTCCATCAGGAGTGTCGAGTGTGACGGCTGCTGTCATGGTCCTCCTTGCTCCCAATGGCAAGATTCCTAAAGACCGCTCATGGAAAGCTGCCAAGGTGAGTGACTGTGTGCTGATCTTGCTCTCCTCACTAGGAACCAGTACTGGTTGATAGTTCTTTAAACAATGCACGTATTCCTAAAAGTTAGTGGTCTGGCATGGTGGTGAACTATGATATTTCAACAAAGTACTTCTAGATAATCTCATCTGTCTTGGACATAGTTTTATACAGGATCTGCACACACATTTTCAGACATTTTTTTGAGTTATCTGTATTACATAGGAGACATCTGTGAAGTGATTCTGGGAAAATAGAGCAGAGGATAGGATATTGAGTGTGACTGAGATAATTTATGAATGATAGGGTACCTGGTGTTGTATTATTTTGTGGTACTTGACAAGGTAATCGTGTCTGTACAGATGGTGATGGCTAAAGTAGACCAGTTCCTTGATCAACTGATTAATTACAACAAAGAAGACATCCATCCTGACATCATTAAGGCTATTCAGCCATACCTTGAAAATCCAGAGTTCAATCCAGACTTCATCAGATCCAAATCTGTTGCTGCTGCAGGTAATGATAATCTAAAACAATGTACAGTGAAATTTATTACATTTTTAAAGTTAGTTCTGACATATAGCATGAAATCCTGAAATCATATGTTATGCTTCAACTTTAAGCTTTGAAAATGAAAACTTAAATATATTCAAGCTCCCTATATTCATTTGTCAGAGAGATACAAGTTGCTGTCATTTTCAGGTTTGTGTTCATGGGTTATAAACATAATCAGGTTCTATGAGGTGTACTGTGATGTGGAACCCAAGCGACGAGCTCTTGAGGAGGCAAATGCAGAACTTGCAGCTGCACAAACACGTCTCACTTCAATTACCTCAAAGATCAAGGTAAGAACAAAACTCTGAAATGATGTTGTAGATCACCATTGTATGAAATATGAACAAATCTTATGCTGAACAAAATTTTGAAATGATGTTGTCGATCACCATTGTATGAAATATGAACAAATCTTATGCTGAAGTCTAATAACATAAACCATAAGTCCAAATCTTATTACTTGCTATAGCATGGGATTTGCTTAAAATTACTGGGTTTTGTTCAAACTATTTCAGTATCATTGTTCGTTCACATTATTTATTGTTATCTTCTTATTTTTGCTAGACTACAGGACTGCAAATCTTTAAGCTAGCTCCTAATCTATTCCCTGCCATTCAAAGCAGAAGCTTCATCACATAGGGTCAGTCAGAATAGTAAAGTCTGTCACATGAGAGACTTGAACCACAGATGTCTATGTCCAGAAAGCACTGCATTTTAACGTAACAAGAAGAAAAACATCACTCATTGTTAACACCTGTATTTCAGAGCTTGGAGGAACAACTAGGCCACTTAAGAGCTGAGTTTGATAAAGCAACAGCAGAAAAGATGAGGTGTGAAAAAGAAGCAAATAGCACAGCTCACACCATTGCTCTTGCTAACCGTCTAGTGGGTGGCCTATCATCTGAGAAGATTCGGTGGTCAGAGGCTGTGTCACAGTAAGTACTTTCCACATTTAGTGGTCATGATATCCATGTTCAGGGATGGTCCATTATTTGTTCAGTGTCCTGAGTACTGATAAGAGCACTGGGGTGTAATGATAAACATGCTTAGTTCACATCAAGAGTTGTGGGTTGTAAATCTTTGAATAGATAGAGACAGAGTTTCTCTTCCCTCATACTGTGTGACTTGTGGTCCATAGCTATGAGCTGATCGGAGGTAATTTCTTCATTTAGGTGTGTGTTTGTGTGTGAGAGAGAGAGAGAGAGAGAGAGAGAGAGAGAAACTATATTTATCCATCTTTGACTCTCCCACCCATCTCCTGAAAATCCACTGTGTCTCTTGCCTTTTACATTCTGAACTAAAGAAAGTAAACTTTTCTATCTGTAAGTGTAGTGTTCCTTTTCCTCAGCATGCACACTTCAGAGAAGACATTGCCTGGAGATATTCTGTTGGTGTCAGCCTTCATATCATATGTTGGGTGTTTCACCAAACACTACCGTCGTGACTTGATGGACAAAATGTGGTTACCTCTCCTGCAGAAGCTTAACGTAAGTACTGTGTCCATTCATATTGTGTGACTTTTCTGCAAGATTGACGTTTTTTTTTATGCGTATCATTAATGCAAGTCTTCTTACTCCTTTTGTCTTTATTCCCATCATTGGCGACTCCATATCTCGTTACCATCATGACCTGTGGCCCCGGGGGATGACGCCTCCTGCAGACTAAGAACGTGAGAAATTGAATGGGTTTGATTTCAGGCACAAGTTAACTCTCCTCGCTAACTTGTTAACTTGTCTGCCTTCATCTTGCACGCTGTTGTACTTACTTCCATCATCTTGCAGTCAGCTAGTGATGATGTCTGTCTAGAACTCCACATGTTTTCTGATCTCCAAATGCAGGCCAGCCTGGCTATATGTTTCCTTGTGTTCCTGTAGAAATGCAATATCTGACCACTTTTCTGTCCCTTGTATGGGTGTGCATATGTTTGTGTGTCTGTGTGCCGGTGTGTGTGCATATGTGTGTATGTATTTGTGTGCATATGTGTGTGTATGTATGCAGTGCTTAACTTCTAGAGCACCCTGTTCTCTAGAGAAGTTTCAGTCCTGAATGTACTATATTGTTTAAATAATACTACTTATATAGTCTTCTTTATAGCATTATCTTTGATGCCTTGCTTATTTTTGAGTTTCCCTCCCTCCCCCAACAATGGTTTTGACAAAACTGCTCCAGCATATGTTATGCAAAATCTTATTTCTGCCCCTTACTCATTCTGTTTCATAATGCCATTCTTCTCTCTTTTCTGAAGATTCTCCCTTTCATTCATTTATATATACTCAAAAAACACTTTCTTCAGACTTGCGCTTATGTCTACATTCTGCGCGCAAATGTTCGTGGTGACTCTGAATATTTCTATTTATCCATTTTGAAAAACCATGTATGTATTCACTTGTATATCATATAAATGTAAATAATATTTCTGTAGTACTGTAATTACTGTAGTCTAGCTGTTTTCTTATGTAGTGTATAGCATTTTCTACGGCTGACGGGAATGTTTTCTTCTGTAGGGTTATGCCATTTCTTAACTCTGTTGTAAAAATTTCAGGCTCTGCCTCTGAAGTGCACCCTACATTCTCTGATTTTTTTCAGTAGTGTATCAAATGGCAATCTTTATCTTCTTGCTTGACAGGTTGTGAAAATGTATATGTGCAGTACAGTGCATACCAAGGTGTTCAAAATGTGAAATTGTTTCGTGATATGTATACCTTGTAATTGAATTGTATATATTCATTTATATTTGCCTTGCTGTTCCAGCTGTAAACAGTGTGTGTGTGTGTGTGTGTGTGTGTGTGTTTAGAAAAGTGAACAAAAGAGGCACTCATTGGATCTTTACTTATATATACAGAAAAGAACAATAGTAAGATAAGTTTTGTCAAAAGAAAAACTTAAAAAGAAGTTAGCTTATGATATAAGAGAAACAGTAATGTGAGAACATATTGCTTAAACAGCTGCCTTTTTTTTCTACACAGCCAATCATCCCTATCACCCATAACTTGGATCCCATCAAGCTTCTGACTGATGATGCCACCATTGCTGTGTGGAACAATGAAGGTCTTCCCTCAGATAGAATGTCAACAGAGAATGCCATCATCCTCACCAACTCTGATCGCTGGCCACTCATCATTGACCCACAGGTGAGTGTTGTGGTCAGGGCAGCTACTCATTAATAAAGAATCCAGTGAAGGCAACAATGATTGGTAATAAATTTTGCCTCCATTGTTGTTGCTGTTGGTGGTACTGTTTTATTTTTATGATTGATGGTATACGGTAGTACCTCTGTTGCTACTATTTCTGCTGCTGTTACTACTACTACTACTACTACTACTACTACTACTACTACTACTACTACTACTACTACTACTACTACTACTACTACTACTACTACTACTACTACTACTACTACTACTACTACTACTACTACTACTACTACCACCACCACCACCACAACTATTACTACTACTACTACTACTACTACTACTACTACATCTGGTTTTATTTTAAGTGATAATGATGTACTGTATGTACCTTTCTTTTCTTTATGGTTCAACGAGAATATAATTGAGTTGGACATGGTGAACTCATTTGGCAATCTCCCGTTGCAGCTTCAAGGCATCAAATGGATTAAAGCCAAATATGGAGAGCAGTTGGTGGTTGTGAGGCTTGACCAGAAGCATTGTTTGGACACTCTAGAGTTGGCTATTACTAGAGGCAATACTGTTCTCATTGAAAACTTGCCTGAGAACCTTGATCCAGTGCTTGATCCCTTGATTGGAAAGAACCTCATTAAGAGAGGAAGGTAAAAATGAATTTGTCTTAGCAGTATTTCTAAAACTTAATCTTTTGTTATGATGTATGTAGAGATATTCAGGCATATTAAATATTCATTTCACTTACATTTGCTATATATATATATATATATATATATATATATATATATATATATATATATATATATATATATATATATATATATATATATATATATATATATATATATATATATATATATATATATATATATATATATATATATATATATATATATATATATATATATATATATATATATATATATATATATATATATATATATATATATATATATATATATATATATATATATATATATATATATATATATATATATATATATATATATATATATATATATATATATATATATATATATATATATATATATATATATATATATATATATATATATATATATATATATATATATATATATATATATATATATATATATATATATATATATATATATATATATATATATATATATATATATAATATTTTTGCGATGTATGACACAGTTGTTAAAAATAAAAAAGTCTCTGTCTTAACAGCTCATTAATGATGATTTTTCTAATGCTCTCAGCCATCACCTTCTTTATTTGTACTAAACTATGTAGTACTTCCTTCTCACAGCATGTCTCATCTGTTCACAGGGCTCTCAAAATTGGAGACCGGGAAATTGAATTCAATGATTCATTTCAATTAATACTTCACACTAAACTTGCAAATCCTCATTACAAGCCGGAGTTGCAAGCCCAGTGCACACTCATCAATTTCACAGTGACAAGAGATGGTCTAGAAGATCAACTCCTTGCTGAAGTGGTGAAGGCTGAAAGACCTGACCTGGAGGAGCTAAAGGTCTGTTTCGTATATAGCATTGGGACAACAATGTAGGACTGTGTGTATGTGTGTATATATATATATATATATATATATATATATATATATATATATATATATATATATATATATATATATATATATATATATATATATATATACCTAGATTTATTCATCTAACTGTAGTATATGTGGCTTGAGCTTTAACTATGAGACCTTCTCTCTGTATCAATATTAATCCATTTTTCATTAATTGATGCATACTTCTTGTCTCCATCTTTTTTCTAATCTGTTTCAGGCATTCTATACACAGGTATTCTGTAGGAGCTATACTTTTTTTTCAATGTCATTCATACATATTTCCATCCTCAAATTTTCTTTGTGTCTTCTCACATATCAAGTCTTTCTTTGCCCCTGCATTAAGAGACAAGTTTTATTTATTTGTTTTTTCAGTCTATTCATAGACTTAAATGTGTAGTGGTTTGTGGTCATGTATATGAGAATTCTAATTGGCAATAATAATTTCTTCATTCATCAACAGTACAATCTAACAAAGCAACAAAACGACTTCAAGATACAATTGAAGCATTTGGAGGATGATCTCTTGAGTCGGTTGTCTTCTGCTGGGGGCAATTTTCTGGGAGATACTGCACTGGTGGAGAATCTGGAGCATACAAAGGCCACAGCACAGGAGATCCAGGAGAAGGTTAGTGAAAGTAAAACAGCTCATACCATTCTACACCTAGACTGTTGTGCATTTTTCTCTTCTTTTTAATGTAAGAGGGAAAAACTGCCGAAGAGCAACAAAAAGTGTAAAACAAAATGCCCACCATGTTGAACTTGGTAACATGAATGGATCTTAATAATGTGTGTGTGTGTGTGTGTGTGTGTGTGTGTGTGTGTGTGTGTGTGTGTGTGTGTGTGTGTAATTACACAGGTGGCTGAGGCAAGGGTGACTAGTCAGCAAATTGATGAAGCCAGAGAGCTGTACAGACCTGCGGCAGCCAGAGCCTCTCTTCTGTACTTCATCCTTAATGATCTCCACAAGATAAACCCCATATACCAGTTCTCACTGAAGGTTTGCATCACATTTTCCATATTCCCAGTTTGAATTGAATATACAGCAATAGTATCATATTATTTACTTTGATGTTCATAATCTCTATTTGCATTATGATAGTGTGAGCATAAAGCCATCACATCTCATTCATGTTTATGCTTTTATCACTGCTGTATATTTGCAGGCTTTCAGAGTTGTGTTCCACAAGGCTATAGAACGTTCTGAAGCTAATGAAGATGTAAAACTCAGGGTGTCATCACTTATTGATACCATTACTCACAGTGTCTTCCTGTACACTACAAGAGGCCTGTTTGAAAAGGACAAACTTATTTTTGCTGCACAAATGACTTTCCAGGTTAGAAGGAATGTGATTAATAAAACTCATTCCTCTGTTCTAATTTACTCAATTCATCTCCAAGAACCTTGTAGGTAGTGGCCTTTTCTTTCTAGAAGTTAGCTATCAGTACTGTGTGATAATTGTCAAGAAATGTTAAGAAATGCTTTTTAAGACAGTGGTTCTACGGACAGTAAACAAATGTTGTTGTCACAGGTTCTTGCATCACAAGGCCAGGTTGGGGTAGCAGAACTGGATCTTTTGTTACGGTTTCCCATCCAACCAAATGTGGTTTCCCCGATTGACTTCCTCACCAACAACAGCTGGGGTGCCATTCGATCCCTTTCACAAGTTGATGAATTCAGGTACAGTAGCATGAACTTTGTTTATTTCACTAATGAAAAGTGTGTAACATTCTCTTAGGGGAACTAAAACAAATGATGCAACTAGGGAAAGAAGAGTGTAGTTTATGATATCTGAAAGGCTTACCATAAGAAATGTAGTCTATCATGTTATTTGCTCATTGTATTTCTTAGGAGTTTATATTATGATATAGAAAACAGTGAACTAAGTACATGAAATCTGAAAGGTTTATTATGAAAATGTTGAGTTTATCAGAATACTTGTTCTTGATATCTCTAGGAATTTGGATCGTGACATAGAAAACAGTGTAAAAAGATGGAGGATGTTCTGCGAGTGTGAGGCGCCAGAGAGGGAGAAGCTGCCTGGAGAGTGGAAGGGTCGCTCTGATGTGCAGCGACTCATTATCATGAGAGCCCTGAGACCTGACCGCATGACTCACGCCATGCAGTAAGTCTAGAACACCAGAATATAAGAGAATAAGACAGGCTACAAGAAGCCATCAGGCCTACATGTAGTTCTTGTTTAGCAGAAAGTCAGTATGTGTAGCTGTTTGCCCAACACTTAATTTGGTGGAAAGTTACTTCAATTCACTGCTTAGTGTGTACTCAGCCACCATTGGAACTAAATATATTTCATAGTGGTGATACTTGAACAATGAAGAAAACTTGAATTTTTTAACAGCTGATGTGTTTCTAATATCTCTTGCAAAGTTGATGTGATAAAGTGCTTTTGATTTTCAGAACTTTTATTGAGGAGCGAATGGGGAAGAAATATGTAGAAGGGGAGAACATAGATTTCTCACAGAGTTATGAGGAGTCAGGACCATCCACACCAATATTCTTCATTCTCTCTCCTGGTGTTAATCCACTGAAAGTAGGTCTTTTTTGCACAGATGCATACCTTCAAGAAGTAAAAAGAGAGCAAAATAAAGTTAGAAATTCTTTTAGATATATTCCAATATAATAATCCATATATTCTCTTAAGACAAATTCCTTTGATACTCATATATACCTATTCAATTTTCCTGATGCTTATTGGTTTCATAATTTTGGTCAGGAAGTGGAGCAGCTTGGCCAGCGTCTGGGCTACACATGTGACAATGGGAGGCTGCACAATGTCTCCCTTGGTCAGGGTCAGGAGAAGGTAGCAGAGGAAGCCCTCAAGGTTGCTGCCAAAGAAGGTCATTGGGTTATTTTACAGGTTTGTGTTACTCAAGCTTCATTGTTAGTAAGTCTGGATTAAACTCATTGATGTTGGTTTACATGCATTTTTGTGTTCATTTTTGTCTTTTTGTTAAAATCAGTCTCTGTTAGTATGCCAGTATGACCACAATATCCCAAGGTTCTGATTGTAATGTTTCTGTGTCGAAGAATATCCACTTGGTGCGCCAGTGGTTGCCTCGCCTTGAGAAGAAGCTTGAGGCATATTCTGACGCTGCTCATTCAGACTACCGTGTGTTCATGAGTGCTGAGCCCGCCAACCGCCCTGAGAACCACATTTTGCCACAGGTGCCTCCATAGCAGTAAAATATCATATTTGTTATCAGATTTGATATGTACAAACTGATATTGTTTTATGCCCAAAATAATCTACAATTATAGTACGTAGATCATGTTACATTTTCTTATATACATATACGTACTACAGTATTATTTGGCAACTGAAAAATTTTCACTGAAAACTAAATTCCAATGATTTTTTTCATCAGGGAATACTTGAATCAGCTATCAAGATAACCAATGAACCCCCTAGAGGAATGCAAGCCAATCTCCACAAGGCACTCCAGAACTTCACACAGGAGACTTTGGAGATGTGCTCTAAGGAAGCAGAGTTTAAATCCATACTCTTCTCCCTCTGTTACTTCCATGCCTGTGTGGCTGAAAGGAGGAAATTTGGGGCTCAGGGTTGGAATAGACCTTATCCTTTCAATACAGGTCAGTATGATGTGTTATTCTGTGTGATAGGTTTGTTTGGGGTACTGATTTATCAAACGCAGGTACTGTTTGCATTCTTTACCTCATTTTTACTATGTGTACACAGGAGACCTCACCATTAGTGTGAATGTGTTATACAACTACCTGGAGGCCAACAGCAAGGTGCCGTGGGAGGACCTGCGTTATCTGTTTGGTGAGATCATGTATGGTGGACACATAACGGATGACTGGGACAGAGTGCTCTGCCGAACCTATCTGGAGGAGTTTCTTCACCCTGATCAGGTTTCTGTCTTAAAAGATGCACAAGTTTCTTTCTAAGTTAGCTATCTGGTTGTGAAAATGGTCTTCTTGAAACTCAACTAGGAGCACTCATACAGGACATGGAGAGTAATTTTTTGCATAATCTTGACTTCAAAATGTAATGTAATATATGATGTGCCTGTCAAAGACTTATTTTAATTTCAGCTTGATGGTGAGCTGAATTTGGCACCAAGCTTTCCATGCCCTCCAAACCTTGATTACTCTGGGTACCACAGCTATATAGACACATACCTCCCTAGTGAGTCGCCACACCTCTATGGACTTCACCCTAATGCAGAGATTGGATTTCTCACCATGACATCTGAGCACCTCTTTAAGACAGTGTTTGAGCTCCAGCCACGGGATATGGGGAACTCAGGGGGAGTTGTCATCACAAGGGAGGACAAGGTATGCTGGCCACAACTATTAACTAATAATGCATATATGTAGCCCACTGTCTCTGTATAGGAGTCATGTGTAACTTTTAAGATAGAAGACTATGCTTCATTAATTCTATCTATCTCTTCATCTGTTTAGTTTAGAACATGTAATCTTGTCACTTACTTGTGCATAATAAAATATATAAAATTACTGTATCACCACATTTGCAGTTAGACATATTTTACAGTTTGTTATGGAGAAGTTGGTATAGAAATAAATATTTATGATAGGTGAAACAGACACTGGATGAAATTCTTGAGAAGTTGCCAGAGGAGTTCAACATGACGGACATTACTGGGAAAGTGGAGGAACGAACTCCATATGTTGTGGTTGCTTTCCAAGAATGTGAGCGCATGAACCTCCTCACCAGGTCAATAAGGTCCTCTCTCAAGGAGCTGGATCTTGGCTTTAAGGTAATAGCTCTTGCATGTCCAGCAGGATCCCACACTCAGTGATGTGCTCCACTGTGAAGACATTTGTATAGGTTTAGGATGCTGAATTATAAATACAAGTTACAGTGCAAAAAAGTATTGCACAGGACTTACTCGATACAAGATCTTCACTATTAAGCTGTTAATCAACTAGTGAAAGAATGAAAGATTTCCCTTGTTTCCTAATCTTGCATCCTGCAGACATTGACTTAATGTATTCCTTTCATTTCATTTTCCTTAGGGAGAGCTGAAGATGACATCAGCAATGGAAGACCTGTGTGAGTCTTTGTTCCTGGATCAAGTTCCAGATCCATGGACTGCCCGAGCTTATGCTTCTACTCTTGGCCTGACCACCTGGTATGCCGACCTGTTGCTGAGAGTGAAGGAAATCGAAATATGGGTAACAGACTTCCAGGTCAGACCTTCTGTTCATGTTTCTCTCATTTATTGGTGGCACAGTTGAGGCCAACCAACATCCACTTGTGTCTTGCTAACTATTATGACTCAGGTGGAAAGAAAAAAAATTGTGCCTTGATTGTCCAGCAAAAGGTTCAATCCCTGGCTACTCCTCATCATGACTAGTATTTAAATACATTTAACAATATTGATAGAAATCTTTTATTGCATTTACACTAAAATGATCTATTTATTATAAGTGTTTGAACCTTAAAAGAAAAAAAATTTGGATCCAACATTGGTCACCAAACTTGTATTGTTGCAGGTGCCACCGGCTGTGTGGCTGGCAGGGTTCTTCAATCCACAAAGTTTCTTGACAGCAATCATGCAGAGCACTGCACGTAAGAGTGAGCTTCCTCTTGATCAGATGTGCCTCCAGTGTGACGTAACAAAGAAAAATAAAGAGGATTTCACGTAAGGCTAAAGTTTTTGTTATATGGATTTTCCTCCATACTTTTTAAGAATGTTTCATGGTCTGCAGTTTGTCAGTATTAGCCTTACTCAGGAGAATACATTGAATCAGCCAATAGAATGAAATCTCTCTCTAGGTCAGCACCACGAGAAGGAGCCTATGTGCATGGCCTCTTCCTAGAGGGCGCTTCGTGGGACAATGAGAACTCAATCCTCATTGATTCAAGGGTGAAGGAACTCCATCCTCTGATGCCTGTCATATTTATAAAGGTGCCTGTTTTCATATCAAGTATCTTCTTTGTCCATATTTTTATTTCTTTCTTGCTTTAAGTTTCATAATTAGGTAATTCCTTCATCCCATGTTAGATATTGGCCACTTTACTGTATCTAGTCTTCATACATATGTAACAATTTTATTGGATTTCATCTTCAGTTTCAATATATATTTGTCTTGCATCTTCCACATATTTTCACTAAGGATATTTTAATGATTTTGTCATTTAATGTTTTATTTTACTGAATTGTAATCAAAATTTGGATTTCTCTTCATTTCTCTATCTCATCAGTTTTGTTCTTTCTTCCCAAGGCCATTACACAAGACAAAGCAGAGAACAGGAACTTGTATAAGTGTCCTCTTTACAAGACGCGCCAGAGAGGACCAACCTATGTCTGGACCTTCAACCTCAAGACCAAAGAGAAGCCTGCTAAGTGGATCCTGGCTGGTGTCGCTTTGCTCCTGCAGGTGTAGAGGTCTAAATACAAGCAGAACTGTATATGTGTGTGTGTGTGTAATTCACTGTTTGATCTGCTGCAGTCTCTGACGAGACAGCCAGACGTTACCCTACGGAACGAGCTCAGAGCTCATTATTTCCGATCTTGGGATAGGTCTGAGACCAGGCACACACCACACACCGGGACAACAAGGTCACAACTCCTCGATTTACATCCCGTACCTACTCACTGCTAGGTGAATAGGGGCTACACGTGAAAGGAGACACACCCAAATATCTCCACCCGGCCGGGGAATCGAACCCCGGTCATCTGGCTTGTGAAGCCAGCGCTCTAACCACTGAGCTACTGGGCCGTGTGTGTGTGTGTGTGTGTGTGTGTGTGTGTGTGTGTGTGTGTGTGTGTGTGAATAGAATAGATGGCAATCAAATTATGGCAATCAAATTATGTAGCCTTAAGTATGTAATATTTGGTATGTACATCTGGTAGAGGTAAAAGAGCAAATTGTGATGTGATAGAAGCAGTGAGATGCAATGCCATGAGACAGATAGTTAGGATAGTTAGGCCTTGTGTAGAGAATGGGAGAGTGTTCTAACAAAAAGGAGAGTACAAAATTGGAGTGAATGTTATGGAGTGAAAGAGGAAGATTCCCTATTGATTGAAGATATGTGTATGTAAATGAATGAATTGGTTAGTAAATAAATAAATAAGTAAATAAATAAATAAACAAATAAACAGATAAATATATATTGTAAATTATATCATTATAGAGAGACAAACATGAAATATAATTAATAAAACATAGAAAAATATGTGTAAAGATTCTTAATTAATTTAAGAAAAAAAGAAAAGGGGAAAGTGGCAATATGTAACAAATATAGGATCGCCATATATTAACCATTAAAATTCAGGACATCTTCACCTACACCAGGCATACTACTGGAAAACGAGAAAATCAATGAAAAAAAAAAGACTGCAGTAATAAGGTCACAAGACTACAATCAAGCAAACAATAATCCAAACTGACGCCTTTATCAATGAAGGGAAGGCATGGAGGATCGACATACAAGAGCATATAATGGGACTAACAAGTATTTTTTTTTTATTATTTTTCTTTAATTCACTCTTTATGTTCCCCTTGGCCAGCTTTGCTTTCTTACATAAACAAGATCAGTATAAAGATGTAACAGGAATGTCACACACAGTTTAAAGGTTAACAGACTGTGTGAATAGTAAGTGCGCCATACACGGTAATGCGGTCTGTCCGCGGTCTGAACACACCACCATGGGCCCGCCAATGACAGTTGCTGGCCACAAGAGTGTCACCCACTCATTATAGGCCGCCTTAAGGCACAGTGCAGGTTAGGTGTGAGTAGTGACTTGGAAGGAGAGAGGCGTGTGTATTCGCAGTGGGTGGTGGGGGAAGGAAGCGAAGGAAATATAGTGAGAATTAAGAGAATAGAGGAGTTGGGGAGCGCAGAGTGATTACACGATTGGAAAAATGCTGAAAAAAATACTAACTAGGGATATCCCGAAGTATTACTCTATCGGAGGTCTGGTTAAAGCTTCGGAACTTTAGGTACAACTACTACGACACAATCTTTCCATGGATAGCATACCAGTCAATCACGCTATAAGTATGTTTTTCAATGGTCAAGAGGGCGGTGCTCCTAAAATCTTACTTAAGTCCTCAGGAGAACTGGAAAAAAACAAAAACAAAAGAGAATGCGTCTGATTAAAGGAAGGGGAAAAAAAAAAGACGTGAAATAAGAAATAATGTATGTAAAAATATACGAACAACTGACAATTATACCAACGCAAGAAGAAATGTGAAAAGTATTGTTATAGAAGCAGAGACAATAAAAGAATGAGTGAGGAGATGTATGGGAAGGCAATGATACATGACAGGAAAGGGCAGGAAGAAGGATGAAGTGGGAGAAAGAAGAGGAGAAAAAGCGAATAAGAGGAAAAAGAGAAGGGAGAGCTTAGTTGGGCAATCTTAGTATAGGCAATGGGGAAGTGGTGGGAGGGATTAGAAGAAAAGAATAGTGAAAAGGTAACGGAGAGGAAACAGGAAGAGGAAGGACGAATTATAGTAATCAGTGGGAATGGTAGGAGGAAGTGCCATATGTAAAATGAAAGAACAGTGCAAAGGTAATAGTGAAGAAGGAGGAAGAGAAAGGAGTAGTGAAGGGAGGGAGTAAGATTAAATAATGAACAGGTAACTAGGAGGAAAGAGGAAGTAGAAGCAGGGGGAAAGGTAAACAGGGAAAAAACTGAGTCACGAGTGAGTCGAGCTAGGATTCCAATCAGCTCGAGTCAGTCTGAATCATTTTGTCCACCCTCGGTTTTTGCAGCGGTGTCGTATTAGCAGCCTTCCCACTTCGCCTCCCGCCTCCACCGCGCTTCGCTT
>NC_059271.1:307500-325000 GCF_017591435.1 Portunus trituberculatus
TGAATAAGACTAGAGTCCCAAACTATCAGAAAGGCAATTATGGTAGGTTACGTCAGTTATTAGGAGAGGTAAACTGGGAAGATAGTTTTGGAAATAAAACTGCACAGGAGATGTGGGATATTTTTAAGGTTGTAGTAAAGGGTATAGTGATGCAGTGTATCCCTTACAAAGATATAAGGCAGAGAAACAGGAAGCCATTATGGTGGACTCATGAGATAGGTAGCCAGATCAGAGAGAAGAAGAGGGCATATAGAGAGTTGCAGAAAAGTGGGAAGATGTAGATTTGATTAGGTACAGACAGGTCAGAGATGATTTGAGTAAGGTTATAAAAAAGTAAAAGGCAGGCAGAGATAAAACTAGCTAGAGCTGGGAGTAAAGATCCCAAAAATTATATAGTTATTACAAGGTCAGTGATAAAAGAAATAAGGATAGGATTGGACCACTCAGAAAAGATGGTGTAGTAGTGGATCAAAATGAAGACATAGTAGAATTATTGAATGAACAATTTTCTTCAGTATTTACTAGGAAAGAATAGGAAATCCTGTTACAAACAGTGCGACGAGTAGTTTAAGAGCTTTAGAAAATATTGATATAAAACCGGGAATTATTAGGAAATTTATTCTTGAACTAGACGATAGGAAAGCTAGTGGTCCTGATGAGCTACATGCCAGAGTACTTAGGGAGGGTGTAGACAGTATTTCTGAAGCACTTAAGTTAATCTTTGAAAGATCACTTAGGTTTGCTGAGATACCTCAGGACTGGAAGTTAGCTAATGTTACTCCAATATTTAAAAAGGTAGGAAGGATGATGCGAATAATTATAGACCGATCAGTTTAACTAGTATAGTATGTAAGATACTAGAGAAAATCATTAAGGGTAGTATTTGGGAGCATTTAAATGAGAATAGATTAATTAGAGATACCCAACATGGCTTTAGATCAGGGAGGTCCTGTCTTACAAATTTGCTCGATATCTTAGAATATATTACCAAGGAGTTAGATGATGGAAATAGCATAGATGTTATATATCTAGATTTTAGCAAGGCGTTTGATAAGGTACCGCATAGGAGGCTAGTGTACAAATTGAGACTACATGGGATAGGGGGTAGGTTAGTTGATTGGATTAGTGAATGGCTTTCTGATAGGAAACAGAGAGTAGTATTAAATGGGGCAATGTCTGAGTGGAAGGAAGTGGTTAGTGGGTACCCCAAGGATCAGTGCTAGGACCTCTTCTTTTCTTGGTGTACATTAACGATTTAGATATAGGAATTAGTAGCAAAGTATCAAAGTTTGCAGATGATACTAAGATAGCATGTGCAGTACAGGGTGAAAAGGACAATTACAGAATACAACGAGACCTGGACAGGCTGATAGCATGGGCAGACAGGTGGCAGATGGAGTTTAATTCTAAAAGTGTCAGGTTATGCATTTAGGTAAAGACAACACAAACTTTAACTATGAGATGGAGGGATGTTGGCTAGAGGCAGTAGAGGAAGGAAAGGATTTAGGAGTAGTGATAGACAGGACTATGAAATTTTCAAAGCAATGTTTAGAAGCAAGAAATAGGGCAAATAGGATCCTGGGTTTTATAAATAGAAATGTTAGTTATAAAAGTAAGGAAGTGGTGCGTAGCTTATATAATTCCTATGTTAGGCCCCATTTAGAGTATTGCATACAGGCCTGGTCACCCCACTATAGGCAGGATATCAACATGTTAGAAGCAGTTCAGAGAAGAGCAACTAGGATGATACCAGCATTAAAGCGCCTGGAGTATAGAGATAGATTAAAGGAATTAAACATGTTTTCATTTGAGAGGAGATGTATAAGAGGGATATGATAGAGTTATTTAAAATGTTCTCAGATACAAACTACATAGATGTGAGATCTTTCTTTACCTTAGAGGAGGGAAATAGGACTAGAAATCATGGCAGGAAGATTAGAAAGCAAGGCTGCAGGTTAGATATAAGAAAATATTTCTTTAGTCATAGAGTGGTAGACTTCTGGAATGCATTGCCAGAGACGGTTGTAAATAGCACTAGTTTGACAATGTTTAAAAACAGATTAGATAAGCACTTAAATTTATTAGATTTATAATTATGTATAGCACTGCATGATAGTTTTTATAAGAAATTTACTATAGTTAAATAAGACATGATCCCCATGTATGGGGACCACAAATTGTAGAGGATTTCGCTGCAGGACTTAGCCCTGTTAATGGGCCAAATATTTAGAATTAGTATATAATGTATTGTGTACTTGTAAGTGTATCTTTAAGTACTGATGACGAGGTCGCTGTGCGACTGATACAGGATAACCTAGATGGGCCCTGGTGGCCCTTTGTTATCCTATTATTTATGTTATGTTATGTTATGTTATAAAATTGGCGAATCAGATCCAACAAAAGTGATGGTGACTTTGGCAACACTATAACCTTCCACATGTCACTAGCATACACAATAGCTATAGCCCCACAGACCTCATTGTTTATATACTCAAAAAGCATGATTAATAACATCATGCAGACTATATTGTACAAATTAGTTTGCTTTTACGTTGTTCTCCATAACTATTTTTATTCAGGAATAAGAGAGCTCGTCCGAGGAATGGATTCCATAACGGATTCTAGAATCCTGACGCAGTAATCGGATTTGTATCGCCTCTCAGGATTCTACTGATTGAATCCAGTAATCGTCTCCCGCCCAGCCCTAACGCTCAGTCGTTCTCAACACAGCTTCGGGGGACAGACTCACGCTCTGCCTGACAATCCGCTTGCCTTCTCTCTTTGACTGGTTCTCCTGTCCTGCACAGCCAGTCTAGTTCTACAGTCTACTGTCTACAGTCACACTCCAGTGTCTAGACTGAAATTCTATATCATCACGCTTGCTACAAGCTTCATCTAGCCGCTACCGACTACAAGTCTCGCTCTGGCCACCGGCTACTTCTCAATCCTCCACGGCTACTCGCTATCAAGTCTACCAAGCTTCAATACGCTTTGTATCTTAAAATAAACGCAGGGAAAGGCCCCAGTGTTTCTCTTCAACCACACCAGAGCATATTGATGGTGCCAGCGGTACCAGGACATTGATGGTGGCAGCTGGTGTGTCGTCCACAGCTGTGATCATCACCGCCACATGCAGCCTAATGAGAAGGCTTCCCCCAACCTACCGCCCTGCCAAGGATTTCGTGGAGCTGAGGACTATCCATACATCTCGGCTACTTTATGAGTATCACCTGTCGTGAGTAAAACTTTATAACCACACTGATTAATTTTCTGTGAATATTTTTGTATGCCAGTGAGTTGGCGTTCCCGCGTAAAAAAGCGCGCCATGTTTGTCCCCAGTGTTGCCAGTGTCTGATTGGTCGCCTATGACATAAGAGCTTTCTGATTGACTCTGGACAGACGCCATATTTATTATTGTCGTTGAGGTACCAAATATTTATTTTGTGCAAGTACACACTTTTTTTTCAGTGAGTAGACATTTATACATAATTTTTTTGTCTGTGCTGATTACACTTGTGCATGTTTTGATGTGTTAGTGTTATATGCTGTGATAATTTACGTGTGCATATATAATTTATTTATTTATTACGTGATTTTCCTCAGACACGCAGTTTTCTTTTATTCAAATTTTAAGGGTAACTCCTATATTCATGATTTCTTTCAGTGTGCACTACTATAATGGTATTACTTGTCAATTTTTTTTATAATTATTTCATTGCGTTCTTATTTACAATTATATTAACGTAATTAGTACAGCACTTTATTCATTTTATTGTGTAAATTATCATTATTATATCTCTTGATTATTGTAAAAGTGTACTTAGATTATTTTTCTCAAGTCTGATACACTTATGTTCTTGTGAAGTACTCTTGTACTAATATTATTCATTTTTACAGAGTGAGCGCTTAGCAGACCTGTATGTTGAGAAGTTCTTATTTAACCTGTCTGTGACTCAAGTTATCGTCTGTTTACGTACGAGTACACGCACAGCACACCTGTACGTGGTCCAACACAATTTCTTTGGAGTGGTAACTATATATTTTTGTGTATGTTTTTACGTAGTAATAAATCTTATCAACAAATTGCCTCAATGTCTGACCCTGTTACTACTACTACTACTACAACTTCTACTACTACAACTGCTACAAATAATTTCACTCCTGTGACTACATCTACTACAAATGTCACATTACCTTTTACATCTGTGGCATCTCCAGCTATTAAACTTCTACAACATGACTCCTCCATTCAGAAATTCAGTGGGGAAGATATTGACACATATTCTCCTGCTCAATTTTTACAACTATGTGAGGATGTTCTTAGTAATTCTCAAATTCATTCAGGAGCTGATAAAATTAGTTTTGTACGTTCTCATCTTGTCCCTGGATCATTGGCTAGTGACCTTATGACTGCTACAGCATTTAATCCTAAAGTTCTAAACTATGATTATGATAAGTTTAAAGTAAACTTTTGCAAATTTTTGGTGTACCACAGCCAAAGGATAATTTTCAATGGGTTTTTGATGCTGCAGAGACAATGTTAAATCATTTTGGAAACTCAGATTTTAGAAGGGCACAGGCTCGTTCTGCACAGTTAGCTAACCAAGCTGTTTCTTCTCTCAAAGCCTCTTCCTGGTTTCAAAATGGTACTCTAGATGAGGAATCTTTTCGTCTTATCATGGAATTTCAATATTACATACAATTGCTGAGTCCAGAGGAACGTCACATTGCCTCTACCCTCCAGTATGCAAAAGGTGAAAGTCTTTTGGATTTTTCCACTAAGTTAGCAGTTAAACTGCGTAGCCAACGTCCAGCCTACGTTGCAGCTACTTCTGACACTACTTCTAGTTCTGGTGTCACACCTAAGGAATCAATAAAGCAGAAAACTAACCCTCTTATATGCCAGTATTGTCATAAAACTGGACACACAATACGTTGTTTTAAAAAAACATCATGAAAAATCAAATGCTCAGTATAGCACCACAGCTTCATCTATGAAGTCAGATTCATGCAGTTACCGTAACACTCGTTCCAGACAGTTGTCACGAGACCAAAAACCACAGCGTTATAGGTCTTGGTCACTCTGATACCACTAAAACAGCGTTGTTGCCTCCACCATACTACTGTATGGTCCACGGCAATTGTGCACATCCTACTGAGGAGTGTAGGACTATATTCAGACTTCAAAGGCAACAAACTGTCACGCCACAGTCAAATTTTCAACAGGCTGCCTTTCACAAAGCGAAGGACTAGCTACAACTTAACACTATGTGTTCCTTCCTTAACATCTGTTTCTCACCGACAGAATTTTCAATGTTACACATACAGCACGCCATTCTCTGTCTGTATGGACACTGGTGCGGATGTTAGCTTAATCGCAGAAAGTGCATATCTCAAATTGTTTCGGTTATATAAGCTTTCTTTTCAACAATGTCAACGCTCTTTCAAAGGTGTTGAAGGTTCTCCATTACACATTATAGGAAGTGTTCTCCTACCTATTTCTTTTCAGCCTCATGATTCTACCTTTCTTGCAAAATTTCACATAGTTTCAAATTTTTCCTTGCAGTGTGATGCTCTTTTAGGCTTTGATACACTTGCAGAAAATGATATTTCCCTTCATCCTAAATATCAGGCACTTTCTGATAAGGATGAACATTTTTCTGCTACATCTAACCCTAAATCTATTTTAAATGTCACCACTAAACGTGTACACTTTGAAGAGTCCCCTCTCCCAAGAGTCAACGAGTCTCTTGCGACGAGGCACCTAACTGTTCCAGCTGCTAATGCAGTTGACTCAAAGTGTTCTGTGTCTGTACCTAAAATGAGTGCAGCTGTTGTTATTGGTGATCAATATGTGGGCCCTACAAGTGCTCGCGTTATATCAGTGCGTGTCAAGGATGCCCCTGTAGGTTCCTTTGTGTTATCGCACCCTAACACTTCCAAAGTGGGGCGTCTAGCAGTAGAAAGTACCTTGTCGTCTGTACACAAGGATAATGTTACTTCTGCTTTAGTAACAAATATTACTGGCTCTTCTATCACCCTTAGAGATGATCTTCACTTGGGTTCAGTTACAGATATTGATGCAACTTCATTGCAGGATTCCACAACATGTGTAGCAGCTGTATCTTCACAGTCTTCTACTCAAAGTCCTGAAGATATTGCTTCTCAGCTTGAGCCTCATGTACAAGTTATGGATTTTCCTGATATGAAATGTAGTCTTATTAACTTACTTGTGAACCACAGGGAAGCTTTTGCTCTTCCTGGTGAGCCTCTTGGTGTTACAAATAGAGTCCAGCACCACATTGAGCTGAAACCTGACACACGTCCAGTGTACGTGCAGTCTTATAGGTTACCTCATTCTCAGCGACAGATTGCTGATGAGTTAGTCCAGAACATGCTTCAAGAAGGCTTTATACAGGAATCTTATTTTCCTTGGAACTCACCTTTACTACTAGTAAAGAAAAAAGACAACTCTTACCGTGTTGTCATTGATTTCAGAAAAGTTAACGCAGTCACGGAATCCGATCATTATCCTTTACCAGTACTTTCTGAGCTTTTACAAAACATTGGCAGTGGAAATACAGTATTTTCAACTCTTGACATTAAATCAGCATTTTGGCAAATTCCATTATCAGAAGAAAGCCGTCCTGTAACAGCTTTCTCTACTCCTACAGGTCACTATGAATGGCTTCGCTGTCCAATGGGTTTACGCAATTCACCTCTAACTTGCCAAAGACTAGTAAACTCTATGTTCCATGGTCTCATTGGTAATGGTTTATTTGTATACATGGATGATCTTATTCTAGTCTCTAAAGATACTGACACACACTTGCAGAAATTATCTCAAGTTTTTCAAAAATTCACAACAGCAGGCCTTAAGCTCAATTTGCCTAAATGTCAATTTTTCAGATCCGCATTGAATTTTTGGGACATGTTGTTGATTGTCAAGGAATTCATACTACTTCAGATAAAGTAAAAGCTATTCAAAACTTTCCAGTGCCTAGAACTACAGCACAAGTCAGTTCATTTCTAGGTCTTGCAGGTTACTACCGTGCATTTATTAAGAACTTTGCATCCATTGCTCATCCTTTAAATAAACTTAAAAAGAAAGATGTACCTTTTCAATGGACTTCAGAACAACAGCAAAGCTTTGATCAACTAAAGACTTGTTTAACACAGCCTCCTGTTCTAGCATTTCCAGATTACTCCTTACCGTTCACAATTTGCACGGACTCATCATCTTTTGCAATAGGAGCTGTCTTGATGCAACAAGTTAAAGGTCAACATCCACATGTGATTGCTTTTGCTAGTCGTGTTCTTAACAAAGCAGAGTCACACTATTCTGTAACTCACATGGAAGCACTCGCTGTAGTGTGGGCTCTCAAACATTTTCGTGATATCATTTACAACTATCCAGTCACTGTATATACTGATCATTCTGCTGTAACTCAACTTTTCTCAGGAAAGAACCTTACAGGTCGACTCGCCAGATGGTTCCTAACAGTTGAGCAGTTCCAAGCAGAGATAAAATATTTACCTGGACGTGCTAATCTCGTCGCAGATGCTCTTTCTCGTAATGTAGCTATTGCCGCAGTGACACAAGTTCATAATTTTTCTCACCAAGACTTAACGTTAGCTCAACGTAATGACCCTATTTGGAGTAAAGTCATTTATGCACTAGAATCTGGTGATGAAACAAGTTTGCCTAAATTACCTATTCCATTAAAAGAATTTGATATTCATAATGACATTCTCACGCGTACAGTACAAGTCTACGACCGTGAAGTAAAACAAATTGTCATTCCAGAATCTCTTGTCCCTACAGTCTTACATTTTGTTCATGATGCGCCACAAGCAGGTCATCCAGGTAGAGACAAAACTCTTGCTATGGCTCGCCTCAAATATTATTGGCCAAAAATGCGTCTAGATATAACTACTCATGTATCTCAATGTGTTTCTTGTGCACAGCACAAAGGTAACACTAATACAGCGCCTATTTTAGAGTATCCTACTCCAGCAGGTCCTTTTGAGACTGTCGCTATTGATTTATTGCAGCTACCATGCAGTCGGCAAGGTTCCTCTTATGTCCTTGTCTGTGTAGATTACTTCAGCCGCTTTGTAGTGTTAGCTCCTTTGCAGAACAAGTCTTCTAATGCTGTTGCCCATGCTCTAGTAACACATCTTCTATGTCCATATACTACACCAACTGTTTTGCTCAGTGATAATGAGACAGAATTCAAAAGTGAAATTTTGCAAAAATATTTGTAAACAATACAACATAACACAAACTTTTGTTTCTGTGCAGCATCCAGCCTTAAATGGTATAGTGGAACGTGCTAACAAAAAATTCTAGATGTTCTTCGCCATGTAGTAAGTCAACTTCATGATTCTTGGCAGGATTGGCTTCCACATGTTGCAGCTTCAATTAATGGATCAATTAATGCTTCCACAGGAAAAACACCACATTATATCATCTATGGATCAGAGAAACGTTTGCCATATGATCTATTGCTTCAGCCTCGTATACCTGTTTACTCTCTAGATGATTATGCAAAGAATCAGCTGAAAGCTTTTCAAATTATTCATGAGTCTGTACGACGTAATCTTCAGGCGTCTCGTCCTGAAATGATCCAGCGTCAACACATGAGTGCTACACCTGTAACTCTTAAAGTCAATGACATTGTGTATAAATCCTCCTGAGCGTCACTTAAAGCTAAATCCAAAATTTACAGGCCCTTACCGTATAGTTGAACGTATGCACGGCAACAAATTTAAAATTCTTGGCCCAGAGTCTAACATTTCAGAGATAGTACTTGTTGATCGTCTGAAGAAGAGTAATGTTCCACTGTCAGCTTCTTCTTCTACTTCTACACACATGCCTGTACAGACTTCACAGTCTTCAACAACATACACTTCTGATTCTTCACCTGTTGTACCTTCATGTCCTTACAATTTGCAGACACGTACAGGTGTGTGAAGTGTATCTCATATTATCATGTTATATTATATTATGTTGTATATATTGCATTATATTATAGTATATTCTTATGTGCTGTCCCCAGATGACACATGGGGAGGGATTAATGTAATGTAGGTAATGTTTTCTTTTGACTGTAAATTTGCTTGATTTATCAGAAGACTTATTCATGCTTTTCAGGCCTTAACACACAGGCCCCTAGGGTATATCGTGTGTTTAATGGGGAGTTCCATTTGCAGTCACATTTTTTTTACATCCCATTTTACTTTTTTATTACTAAATTTACGCTAACATTTTCTCATTCTCCCTACCTACATAATTTTTTTTTGCTAGTGTCAATTATATTTACTACACGTATGTATGTAACTTTTATATTAATGTCACATTCATTACATTTTGTTTTAGCAGCACCTCTACTGTTATACATTGTTATCTGCTCTATCCAAGTTGAATTAGCTACTCAACTTGTGGTATGTAGGTGATTTATGATATTTGTAGTTGAGTGTTTGTTTGCTTTTTTTTTTTTTACATTATCATCTTTTCATGCTTTTCAATTATGCTCAATTATATATATATATATATATATATATATATATATATATATATATATATATATATATATATATATATATATATATATATATATATATAGGGCATTGTTCTAATATCTGAACACTGACGTCCATAAAACCATTCTCGCACTGCAATAACATAAAAAAAGAAAAAAAGAAAAAATAGTTCTCGAAATGCTAAACGTAAATAAATGTATATGATTTTCACGAGCAGTTACATAATTATTAAGTCAGAGAAAGAGGCTGGTAGTGATGATGGTGGTGATGATGATGATTAGGAGGAGGAGGAGGAGAATAAAGAGAATGATGATGGTGATGATATAGAGACAAGAGGAAAGAGAGTGATGATAAGGAAAATGAGGAGAGAAGAAAGCCGACTATAATAATGATGAGGGAGGAGGAGGAGGAGGAGGAAGAAGAAGAAGAAGAAGAGGAAGAGGAAGTGTTTATAAGATGTAACAAGCTGCCCCAAGAGACTGGTACAAAACAGTGGCGGCGGCGTCTTTCCTTCTCCAATGAACCGCCTCGCACCATACGTTTGTACTAAAAGACCGCACCAAGGTCCTTTTTTTAAGTGGCAGGCTCCGCGGGGGTGTTCAGGCTACAAAAACACTGCATTGTTTGTGTGAGGCGGCGGACCACCAGGGTAACAATGATATAATGAATACTAGAGTGGCAGGTGCGCTGCGCTGTGCTGGCTTACGTAAGTGCTTAGTGAGTGACCAAACTGTCCCAAACCTTCCCAAGACCTGCCGTGGGGATTATTTTCTTTCTGTATATGGGAGAAAGGAAAGGAATACAGAGACACTTATGACAGCCTTTTTTTTTTTATTATTACGTATGAGATGAAGGAACTAAGAGTAAAGAGGATGAGAACTTGAGTAATACCTTATTTTTTCACTACATACGAGGGGAAGTAAAAGAGAGAGAGAGAGAGAGAGAGAGAGAGAGAGAGAGAGAGAGAGAGATTCAGTTTTTTTCTTTGTTATATAGGAAGAGAGATTCAAAGTATAGCGAAAAAAAAAAAGAAATGTGGCTGAAACTGCGACCAATTTGCACAGTTTCGCAGTTAGGTTATTGGTGGCTAAAAAGACGATAAACCGATTGCACGTAGATGCCTAAATTTCTTTATTGAAAAGCCTCCAACGAAAAATCAACTTCTTTCATCCACAAACGTCAGGAACGAACAAAAGTACAGAGATAATTTGTGATCAACTTTGCTCAATTGACGTAGTTTCGCAAATCGCTCAAAAGTAACAAGTTGATACATTAGTACCATTAAAAACCTGCTGTGGGGATCAAACTTTTCCCTTCACAGACATGATGGAGGATAGAGTCACACGAAGGAACATGCGCTGAAAACTCCATTCAATTTACATGTGTAGGTCTCTTAGTAGCTTAAAAACAATGTACTGAATAGATAACCATACTTCTTAAAAACCTGCCTTGGAACTAATCTTTTTTTTTTTCCCTTCATATATATTAGGGGCGATAGAGAGCAAACAGAGATTATATGCAACGAAAAGTGCGGTTAATTTACATAGTCAGTTTTTTTTTAACCTCTTCAGTACTGAGACTCATTTTTACCACTAGCATGATTAGACGATTTTACTTAAATTAGGAAGAGTTTACGGAGGTCAGAAAATTAATTGATGGTCAGTCTTTACTATTTCAATAAGTTTCTGAAGCTGCTAAAAATCGTCAGATAGTAAGCAAAATAAATATGAAAACACACCATGGTACTGAAGGGGTTGATACCTCAGAAACAGCATACAGAATAGACAAATAACTTCCTTCTACATCAAATTTCCGGTGCATATTGAGTTTCTCTTTATTCGTGATGTGAGATGGAGGGTCAACATAAAACATTTGCACCTAAAACTCCAGTCAGTTCACAGAGATATTTCCCTTACTAACTAACAACTCTTTCAAAACTTGCTTATAGAAGATGAATTTTTCCTCCCTTTCTTTAACCACATCAATACTGAAACGCGTTTTCACATTGATTTTTGAATATGATTAGACGATTATATTTGTATTAGGAAGGGTCTATGGAGGACAGAAGATTAATGGCCAATCTCCACTATTTTACTCCCCCTCATGAGTTTCTGAAGGTGTATAAAATCACCAAATAGTAAGCAGAATGAACATGAAAACGGGTCATAGTACTCAAGGGGTTAAACGTGAGCGGTGATAGAGAATAGAGAGAATTTGCTCCGAAAACTGCAGTCACTATACACACAGAGTCCTCTTGGTTGCTGAAAATTGGTATACGAGAAAATAGACTGAACTAGTATACGTCTTTACGACCTGCAGCGGGGAGCGAGTGCAGGAGAGACAAGACAGAACGCAGCAGAGTATTTACGTTTAAAAGAAGTACTCTCAATTTACGTACCTTTAACTGACAGCCCAGAATTCACTGGAGTTTTTTGGATGACACTGTACTTTGGGGATAGTATGCAGGGTGGAGCGGGGAGGAGGAGGAGGAGGAGGAGGAGGAGGAGGTGGAGAAGAGAGGTATAAGCACAATATCTTCAATGTAATAAGGAAATTGAGCACTTCATTGATTTTGGCATTGAATTTTTATCCATTGTTTTGCTCCATTACTTCCGCCCCGATGCAACCTCATTACCACCGCCGCCGAAAGACTGTTTGCTCCTCCTCTTCCTCCTCCTCCTCCTCCTCCTCCTCCTCCTCCTCCTCCTCCACCTCTTCGCACAAACCACTCACTGCACATTACTTCACACTTACCCTTAAGTTCTTCTGTTTACCATCACCTTTACGTTCACCCTTCTCTTCCCTCTTCTCTCTCTCTCTCTCTCTCTCTCTCTCTCTCTCTCTCTCTCTCTCTCTCTCTCTCTCTCTCTCTCTCTCTCTCTCTCTCTCTCTCTCTCTCTCTCTCTCCTCCTCCTCCTCCTCCTCCTCCTCCTCCTCCTCCTCTACTATCTTGTCTATCTTGGCTCTCTTCTCTGTATCTAGTTAGGAGTAGTTACCAAGCAGCCATGAAAAAAACAAAAGATCTGTTGCTGTTTGGCTCTCCTTTGTATTCTTTTGTATTCCATCTCCCTTACCTTCTGCACCCTCCCTACCTTTACCCGTCCCAGAGCCTCATCGACTCTCCGCCCACTATCAGCTCTGTGCCCCTAATGTTCCCCGATCAGGCAACTTTACTCCCTGACTCCCTGACCTTGTTTCTCCCTGCGCCCCCTCCCGTAACTTCTCTCCCCCTCCACTCCTTCCCCTCTTTTTTATTAAGTCACTCTTTGCTCTAGTTGTTGTTCTTCACCTTCGTCTGTCTGTCTGTCTGTCTGTCTGTTTATAAGTTGGTCTGTGTTTCTGTCTCTCTATTTGTTTATCCTATTCTTTCTTTCCATCTTCCTCTTTCTTTTCTCATTTCTCGTCCTTCCTTATTTTGCCAACCACTCATCTTTACCTGCTCTACTTTCTTACCTATTCTCTCTCTCTCTCTCTCTCTCTCTCTCTCTCTCTCTCTCTCTCTCTCTCTCTCTCTCTCTCTCTCTCTCTCTCTCTCTCTCTCTCTCTCTCTCTCTCTCTCTCTCTCTCTCTCTCTCTCTCTCTCTCTCTCTCTCTCTCTCTCTCTCTCTCTCTCTCGCATTCCCATATTCTCCGCTTCTCTCTCTTCCTTTTCTTTTCCTTATCCTCCACTCTCATTCCTACTTTTTCCTTCTTCCTCTTTTGCCTTGCTTTACTTCTCCTATCCTTACGTTGCCTATCCTTCTGTTTACTCCTACTGTCCTCGTCACTGCCAGAATCCCCCGTCGTTGTTTCCCTAATGGTATTGTCGAATATCTCCAGTCTCCATATCGAATTAGTCTCCGTCGCGCCAACCCCAAGGTCTCCGTTGCTATACAGTGGTGTGGCGTGGTCTGGCCTGGCATAGCTGCGAGCCTCGTATGAAGCATGGTATTCTGTATAATTTCTAACACTTCTGCACTACTTTCAAAGATCTCCAGTTAAAACTATCTGAGATTTTAACTCCTTCAATACTGAGACACATTTTTACTTTGAGTTTTGTGTACAATTAGACCATTTTATTGACATCAGGAAGTGTTTATGGAGGTCAGAAGATTAATGGCCACAGATTTCACTATTTTAATCGTCCACATGAGTTTCTGAAGCTGTATAAAATCGCCAAATAATAAACAGAATGAATATGGAAACGCGTCATGCTACTGAAAGGGTTAAAGGTGTTTTTACGTTTCTTATGATAGATATGTAAAATTTCTACTCTAATAATAGGAGAGACACTAGTTAGAACATGGTTGGTTATCTCTGTGGCCTTGGAAAACTGTCGTAGTGAGAGAGAAACGCATTTTTCAATAAGGGTCAAAGTTACGGGCAATCTCTACCTGGAAAGTGGAGGTGTTAGTGGCGGTGGTGATGGTGGTGGTGGTGGTAATGGTGGTGATGGTGGTGGGTTATATAAGAGTCGCAAGGGTGTAGGTGTTAGTTGTTTTGGTGGTAATGGCGGTGGTGTTTAGAAATGGGTTCTTTATGTTGCTGTTGTTGCTGGTGATGGTGTTGGTGGTGGTGGTGGTGGTGGTGGTGGTGGGTTATGTAAGAGTAGTAGGCAGTTGTGTAGGTGTTAGTGGTGTTGGTAGTCATGGTGGTGGTATTTGAAAATGGACTCTTTAGTATTTACCGTGTTGATAGTGGTAGTGCTGGTGGTGGTGGTGTAAACTGATGGGGTTGGTAATTGTGGTCTAGTTGGTTGTGTAGTACGTTGATGTTGTGATGGTGGAGGTGGTGGTGGTGGTAATTGCGGGAGTGGTTGTGATGGTTGTGATGGTGGTTGTGGTAGTGATGGTGATGTAACGTCGTTTAGGTAGTTACTATTTGGTACTAGTGGTGGTGGTGGTGGTGATAATGGTAGTAGTGAAACATAGCTTGATTTTTAACATCTGTCTCTTTTGTTGCTGCTGTTCTTGTTATTGTTGTTGCCATTATTGTTGTTGTTGACGGTGGTTGTGGTTATGGTGTCGCTAACTGAGCGCTCGTATCTTTCCCCGAGTAGTGGCGAGGCTCACTGAGATGACGAGTGGTGGCGAGGCTCACTGAGAAGAGTGGTTGTGAGGCTCACTGAGATGACGAGTGGTGATGAGGCTCACTGAGATGACAAGTGGTGGTGAGGCTCACTGAAATGACGAGTGGTGGCGAGGCTCACTGAGATGACGAGTGGTGGTGAGGCTCACTGAGATGACGAGTGGTGGCGAGGCTCACTGAGATGACGAGTGGTGGCGAGGCTCACTGAGATGATGAGTGGTGGCGAGACTCACTGAGATGACGAGTGGTGGCGAGGCTCACTGAGATGACGAGTGGTGGCGAGGCTCACTGAGATGACGAGTGGTGGCGAGGCTCACTGAGATGACGAGTGGTGGCGAGGCTCACTGAGATGACGAGTGGTGGCGAGGCTCACTGAAATGACGAGTGGTGGCGAGGCTCACTGAGATGACGAGTGGTGGCGAGGCTCACTGAGATGACGAGTGGTGGCGAGGCTCACTGAGATGACGAGTGGTGGCGAGGCTCATTGAGATGGCGTAATAAACCTTGTGGCAATGTCAGCAGTGAGCGTGCATGGCGGGTCCAGCAGCGGTGCGTGAGTCCTCAGGGCGGGGACCTGCTGCCCCAATAACTGTCAGGTGCAAGACAGCAGGGACCCTCTTGACGGAGAGCTGGAGGCCGCACCGCCCCCTCGCCTTCACTCACCCACTGCTGCTGCTGCTGCTGCACACTGAAAGAAATTGAGAGAAGAGAAGAGATGTTGGGGCTTGGAGTGTATCAGGATAATTTTTGCGTTTTATTTGTTTATTACTTGTTGTCACGTGTAAGACAGGAATAAGATCATGCATGGAAAGGTTTAAAGACCTTTATGATCAGTTTGTTCTAGGGTAAGGTCTCTCCACAAAGCTGTGCTGTGGTGGCGGGTGTTGTGGCGTTATCTCTCTCCCTTTCCTCCCAGTCCTTGTCTTGTGATGTGCTGGATTGCTTTCCGTCACTTTTGGTTTCTCTTAACTTCGGATGAAATATTATTGTTTGTTTTCTTTACACCTCCACTGCTGATTTCGCTGCTGTAAAAAAATCATATTTCTTTTTATTATTTTTTTCTTCTATTCCTCTCGATTTCTGTTGTGTTTCCACAAGTGTCGTGATATCACGCCTTGCCACTCTTTGCCACCAGGGTTGCCAGACAAAGTTCCTCTGGTTAGGTCTGACACTCAGGACTCGGTCTCAACATGAGCTTGATGACTGATGGCTGCCGACACAGTGACGGAGGGACTGAGACGTGCGTGTTTTCTCTCTCCTGAGAGCAGCGGGACGGAGAAACGTGAAATGCGTGAATATGCTCTTAACGGAGTACATAAGAAGTTTGAGGTAGTAGCATGACCATAAAAGATACTAAGCAAAGTTCCTTCAGGGAAGTGACGAGGTTACGTGATGCCTAGCAGCATGAGGGACGCTAGGCCGCAGCACTGCTGCTGGCCTTGGGAATTTTGGCAAAAACAGAAAGAATGCCAATAACTGGAAATAGACTCAGCGGCCAGATTGGACACAGTCCCTTATCGACCTGCGGGCCTTGGTGTGTCCAGGCTGCCAGGCGGGCCGTGGCGGCGCGGCGGCCGCGGGGCGTCACGGAACCACAACAGTAATTGACATGAAGGCGTGTGACGCACTTTATTGCAGTTTTTGCCTTGCCCCCTTGCCCTGCCTGCCTGCTGCTGCTGCTGCTGCTGCTGCTGCAATTGTGTGACTTGCTTTAACTTGAAATATTGGATACAGCGCTACGCTTAGTTTACACACACACACACACACACACACACACACACACACACACACACACACACACACACACACACACACACACACACACACACACACACACACACACACACACACACACACATATATATATATATATATATATATATATATATATATATATATATATATATATATATATATATATATATATATATATACACACACACACACACACACACACACACACGTATATATAGTCGTAGGTACCTGTACAGTGTGCACCTACATACATGCGTGACGCAGCACTCTGCATCCATTAAAGGCAAAAGTTTCCTAATGGTAGCAGCAATGCGCTTATCCATGAATACACACAAACTTGTGTTGTATTGATAAAATCATCACAGTAAAAGTAGGATACTCTGTTACGTGTGCGGATCAGTTTTCCTTTATATTAAGAATAAATAGTTAGCGTTTTGATCTTATGGTAAATGTTTCAAGGTGTGTGGCGGCGCGCCGCGCCACTGCCGCAGGATTTGAAGTAATGGCAAAGTGGTGAAGGCCTCACAACGAAAAATGAAGAGATATCACAGGCATACTTGCTACAGGAAAATTTATGTGTCAGTCACTGCCGGCGACTCAGTTATCGCCTTCCTCTGCCTGCAGCAAAGACGAATGCAATGTGTGGTGCTGCCATTTCAGACGCAATCCCTGCAGCGCGGTGTGCCGCTGGTATTCATGTTATTATACTCTTGATTCATTAGTGAAGTTGAAACAATAAAGTGACGCTTACGGATACGGATTTCTAAGGACCTCAGTCTCATTTATATAACGTAGTGATGTGTGAGAGAAAAATCTACACTCTGCTTTGAGACGAGTGTATAGCTTACATGAAATGCTGAAAAATGATCTGATAGACTATTTTATACACATAACTTATTTCTAGCTAAGGGAGGCGAGGGGTGAGTGGGTCGGGGAAGATGTCTGCAGGTCGACTTGTCTCGTGTCTCTGGACATCTTCCAGGAGCACACTACCGCTGTAAAGTTAGGTTGACCGTCAGTAGTTTGCATATTCATAACTGTATATGATTAAAACAATGAAGGAGAGTAACACATTCACGCAGCAGACACTCGTGAAGCAGTTTATTGCTCATTGCTTCAGCAACAGACGGCT
>NC_059271.1:332500-350000 GCF_017591435.1 Portunus trituberculatus
TATATTTTATCTACTCTTTTGTAATCTTTTTTTTTTTTTACACTAGCCAATTGCAGCGGCGCTTTGTGATCGCGTTGTAGTGGCGAGATACGTCAGTCAGTTAATTCATCTGTCAGTCGTCTCCGCCATTTTTCTCACTCTCTAACTACTAACTCTGTGCAGGGGCCTTATGTATCATGTGATGCTTCATATATATATATATATATATATATATATATATATATATATATATATATATATATATATATATATATATATATATATATATATATATATATATATATATATATATATATATATATATATATATATATATATATATATATATATATATATATATATATATATATATATATATATATATGCATGAGTTCCACTCTCACTGTTCTTTTAGACAGGATGAAATCAAAAGCTTTTCGTTTTCCCAACTCCTCTCCTGTGACTGACTGTCTTCGCTGCAATGTTCCATCCCTTGCTATCTTCTGCCGCTATTTTCATGCTAACTGCACTTCTGTTCTTCTTAACTGCATGCCTCCCCTCCTTCTGCGGCCTCGCTGCATAACACTCTTTATTTTCTCACCTATATTCTCTGCACCTCTCTAATGCAAGAGTTACCCAGTTTTCTCAATCATTAATATCTTTCTCTTGTAAAGTTTGGAACTCCCTGTCTGCTTTTGTATTTCCACCTCCCTATGACTTGAACTTTTCAAGAGGAAATTTTCAAGGCACTTATCCTCTGATTTCAATTAACGTTCATGACTATCTGGAGACCGGCACTCCAGTGGATCTTTTTTTTTTACAGCTATTTTTGTTGACGTAAGTCGGCGCTCATCCTACATATAAAAAAAGAGAACAAAAAAATAAGTCAGTGAATTATACTCATCCATCCCTTCTCATTCCTGTCAATCCTTACAGATTCCTTGACAAAACTCATACACTCCTTTCCTTTCTTGTCTCACAATCCTTCCCTTCCCTTCCCCTTTCCATCTCCTTCTCCTATCCCGTGAGTAGCGATGCCTGTCTGCCTGTCTACTCGTGCCGCGTGTACCACCACCACCACAGCCACGCACTCTCCCCTCAGGCAGACACACATCGGTCAATACAACTTATCTAAGAAAAGAAAAGTTTGAAATTCCCATCTTCTTTTTTCAGTCCATCTCACATGTATTATATCCAGAGGGAGAGAAAAAGGTGGCAGCGAGACGGGCAAACTTTTATGGATGTAAACAAAAGTACCAAAACAATGAGTGGTTGAGGCGACGGACCCGTGAGCGGTACTTTTAGAACCACTGGGACGAGAAGCCTTGAGTTTGAATGTCGAGAAGCGAGTGAGCAGCGCGTTGAGGGAATTGGTGGCGCAGACTGGACATTCAAGAGTCAAACGGGAATTTTTTTTTTTCCCCGTAAGAACGCAACTTACGCAATATTGTAGTTCTGCTTTAAGACATTTATTGGTGTGTATTCCGTATCGCTTTGAAATCTTGCAAGAATAATTTCCTTCGATGACATAAATGATTAAAAAGGATTCTCGTGACGTCTTCTTCCAGTAATAATGTAGAAGCCTGCAACTCTCATTAATATCAAAAACTTCCACTGGAGACTGTTACATACTGTATGGTATTCTAGTAAGAAGCTTAATTAAAGGCTTGTGAGTACATACCTAGTCAGTCTGAGTGTGATTACAGTTCTCAACGAGCCATTTTTTCTTTACCGCTCATCAATGGAAAACATCACACACAATTGTCTCTCTCTGGAATCATGGAAACGCTCTTGAAAACACCGGTGACTTCCATTAGAAGCTGTTCAATATCATAGTCGAAATAAGATGTCGAAACATTTGTGAATACGGATTTAAAGTTTGGTTATGATCTTCAACGAAATTTTATTTACTGTTCATGAGATGTAGGCCTCATAATTGTTACTAGATTTACGATAACGCTTTGAAAAATCCCAAGAACTTCCTCTAAAGACTGTTAAAAGTAGTGTAGTTGAAGTAAGAAGCGGAACATGTGTGCGATCCTCGGCAAAACATGTCCTTTCAGACGGGACGTGCATGCATGAAAAGAAGTGTGACATCATCTTGTTAGTTAGGCGGAGCAGACAACGTGGCGCTCAAGTCCCTCAAATGTCACCGAAGTTATTCAGGCGCTGACGGGAACCTTGCATCTGTCAATAAAACTAATGAAATGGCTGACGCTCGGATAGAAATTCTCTTTCATGCGAAAAGCTGAAGAGGAGAGGAAACAAATGCGGACGAAGGAAATGATAATGAAAGGCGGCGTCCGGAGGCGAGCTGACTAGTCCAATAAAAATGTATTTCCATGATGCGCAGGAATGTATCAACTCTTTCCAGCCTCTTTCCTTCTACTGAGTGTCCTGGCTGCGCTCCTTCCCTCCTTTATTCCTCTATTCTAAGTCTAATGGAACCTCACCTCTTTATTTGTCTCTCATGCATTTCCTTTTCTCTTTCCTCTTTCCTCATTCCCCATTGCCATGTCTCTAACGCTTCTCTCTTTTATTCTTCCTTTCTTATCTCTCTTTTACACTTTCGCCTCATCCCTCTTGTTCTATCTCTCGTATCCGTGACTATCCCTTCCATTTATTCAGTTTCTTCTTTCCTACACAACCCCGTTTCTTTTCATTCTTCTTTCCTTGTCTCTTGTACTTCTCATCACGCGCTCCATTTCCTCGCGTCATCCCTCCTTCATTGCTCTCTTCTGAAAAATGTTTGTTTCATTCCTTCCTTCCTATTGCTTCCTCTTATCATTTCTCCAATTCTTCTATCTTAGCTCATCCTCCGTACTATCCTTCCTGTCTACCCTCACACTCACTCGCTTACTCACTCACTCACTCACTCACTCACTCACTCACTCACGTACTTACTTGCCCCAACTCCGCTAACAGCTTCAGGACTCAACGAAAAAAAAAACATTGTCTTTTTTCTCTGTGATTCCTCGCAAGACTAAAATTGGCAGTCCTTTTTCTCTTGAATGGAATGGAAAAATATAAAAGCAAGAAATACAGTACGGGAAAAGAAGAAGAAAAGGAAAAATGGAGTTCGTGAAGGGAAAAGAAGGAAAAGGAAAAAAAGTAAGCCATACGTGTCCTGGTCATTTCGTCCCAACTTTCCTTTCCCTCGAGGCTTTGCTCCGCCGCCGACCAACTTGTAAACTTCATGCGTCTGTTTCCTACAAGTTTCAGTCAGACCAGCCACTCCTTCCTTCCTTCCTTCCTTCCTGCCTGCCTGCCTGTCTGTCTGTCTATCTGTCTGTCTGTCTGTCTGTCTATCTGTCTGTCTGTCTGTCTGTCTGTCTGTCTGGCTGTCTGTCTATCTGCCTTTCCTAGTCGATCTGTCTGTCTTTCTTTTAGTCGGTTGGTCTTTATGTGGTATGTTGGTCTGTTTGTGTGTCTGTCTATTTGTTTGCTTCTCTGTATGTTTGTCTGTCAGTCTTCGTCTCTCTCTCTCTCTCTCTCTCTCTCTCTCTCTCTCTCTCTCTCTCTCTCTCTCTCTCTCTCTCTCTCTCTCTCTCTCTCGTTTGTTCCCCCTTGCACTTCGCTCTCTCAATTCCCTCACCTGCTGGTTTCCACTCTCTCTCTCTCCCTCCACTCTCACCTGTCTTTCCCTCGTGTATCTCTCATTCCTCTCCCAGCCTCTCCTCCCTCCATCCCTCCCTCCCTCCTTCCATCCTTCTTTCCCTCCCTCCTTCCCTCCCTCCCTCCCTCCCTCCTTCTCTCCTTCCTTCCCTCCCTCCTACCCTCCTTCCATCCCTCCTTCCCTCCCTCCCTCCCTCCCTCTCTCCCTCCCTCTCTCTTCCTCCAAACTTTATCCAGTATTTCTCATTCCTCATTTCGTTTTCCTCGCTTTTAATCCTTATATGCCTTGTCTATCCATCTCTCTCTCTCTCTCTCTCTCTCTCTCTCTCTCTCTCTCTCTCTCTCTCTCTCTCTCTCTCTCTCTCTCTAATACTCTTTCTTTCCACTGTTCACAAGGAAAAGGTATTTGTATTCTCAGTGAAGAAATGTTTTAAATGTTACGATCATTTTACTGTGTTCTTTGTATCAATTTGGTATCTTAACTCAACGTGGTGATTTTTGTGGCTGTTGTTATTGTTTGTTGTTTTGTGAAGGTACAGAGAGAGAGAGAGAGAGAGAGAGAGAGAGAGAGAGAGAGAGAGATGCACGTAATCTAGTCACTACCACCTCCCCATCACTCCCTCACATCTCTCTCTCTCTCTCTCTCTCTCTCTCTCTCTCTCTCTCTCTCTCTCAGTGTGACTCTGTGTTCCCTTCTCGCCCCATCGACCACGGCGCGGCCCTTCCCTCACGCCCTCCTTCACACCTCACTTGTACGTACCATCACTTACCCTCCAGTTTTGCCTCCTGGCTCGTAAACAAAAGACATAGGTCTGTATTCAGAAACGCTTTGCTCCCTCACCACAACCATTTCCAGAGACCACAGAGATGATTTGTCTGGTTCTCAAGTCTGATCCTTCTGTTAATAATGTAGAAATGGTGTTAATTTGGCACTAAAACCGTAAAGACACCTTTAAAACCTTGGGTAACTTAAACTATATGCACTTTTGAAATAGTGGATGTGTTTCGCAGAAGTGTTTTAGAATTACAACAGCCTAGATAGGAAAGTATTAGGATCAGGATTAGAATTAGGAGAAGGAAAAGTAGACTATAACGTAGAAAGGGAGAGATCACGGGGAGGGTTGGAAGAGGAAGAATGGAAAGGAAAGGAAGATTAAGAGAAGATGGAGATGGTTAAGAACAATGATTATGGAGAGTGAGAAGGAAATTTAGGCATTGGAGGAAATATTTGAGTCAAGGTGAGGATGTTAGAAGAGAAGAACTAGTAAGAAGATGAACGAGAATGGACGGAGGAGGAGTAGGAAAAGGAAAGGTGAGGAAGAGGCGTGTGGTGATAGGGGAAAGGTGAAGAGATGAAGGGAAGAATGGAAAGACAAGTGTTAAGAGCTGGAAGAAGATGGAGAGAAGGAGGAATAAAGGAAAAAGCACTCAGAAACAAGCAAAGAAGAAGGGATCAGGAAGAACAAGAGAAAGGTTAAGGAAACAGGAGAAGAGGAAGGAAGGCAAGAGGCGAGGCAAGGCTTGTAAACTTTTCTGTGTGGAAAACTAAACCACTAACTCACAAACTTGGACGAGTGATTGTTCCTCCGAGACGGGAAGTGGAAGGGAGAGAGACTAGCTGATAACTGCCGATCTGATCCTAAGTGCCTTGGTCTTAACATAATCTGAACCGCTGAGGAACTGATCTAAAGAGTGATTGCTCCTCGGAGACGGTAAGTGGGAGGGAAAGACTTCACCTGATAACCTAATCTACGTGCTTTGGTGTAAACATGATCTGAACCGCTGGAAAGCTGATCGAAAGAGCTTAATTCAACTTCAGAAAGATGAGACGACCTGGAATGAACCCCGAGGACAGAAGACCCAGATACGCATCAACATTACCTATCAAGCCATGACAGAAGTGGGGTCAGGGTCTAGTCAGTCTCGTAGAACTGTCTAACTGTCCGGTCGCTGTTCAAAGAGAGGGAGAGGAGAGCCAGAGACTATTGGAGAAGCACGTCAAGGGAAGCATTTAATTGGTGTCATGTCTTTTGGCGGAGGGAGGAAGTGAATGAGTGAGTGAGTGAGTGAGTGAATTAGTGAGGCTTTCAATGATCTTAACCCTTTGATCGGTAATGTCATTTTTTTTTTTCCTCTTTTGAGATCGCCAAAGCAGATCAACCTTCCTTTGTCGCATCCATAACAAGCACACTCCTCGTCTCACGTCTTGACATTCCCAGATCACTTCAGGCACTGTCCTTACGAGCATGTCTCCTTTCACTGCTGCCATAAACCACCTTCTCTTAGGTTCTCTCTTTCTTCTGCCAGGTAAATCCATCTCCTGCGTCCTTCTCGCTTTATACTCCTTGTCTCTTTTCGTCTTTACACACACACGCACTCACCACACTGCCGCAGTCTCGCCTCTTTAGTTTTCTCTCCGTAAATGACGAGTATACATGATTTTGTCTAGCTTCTCGTCACTTCTGGGAAAAAAATAGGAACATCTTCATTTCAATTACTTCAAACTCCACGTCCATTGGTAATCATTTATAAGAAAAATGAAACTCGACTCGCTGAAAGATTGAATGAAACAATCGGCGAAGTTCTTTTTTGTATGAGTGGTGTCTTTTAAGATTATGATGTATTGATATTGGTGTAGTCTGAGAAGAAGCAACAGTTGTCAAAGGCTTAATGAGGGTAAGGCTACGTGCGTGGTGGTGGTGGTGGTGGTGGTGGTGATTGTGATGGTGGTGGTGAGCGTGACCAGACATTCCTTTGGTAAACATTCAGTGTCGTTTCAGTGATAAGGAACATTTCTCAACTCTTGATCTAAAAGAAATATTATTTTCTTTGTCTTATCTATACCTGTTAGTTTCTCATTTATTCTTGTATTATTGAATTAGCTTTACTTGTAGATTTTTTTTGCCCCTACTTGCTTAGCTGAATGCACTAACTATGCGACAGTGTATTTAAGTGTATTGATAAAGCTTATTTCCTTAATGAAATGGCTTTATTCACCTATATTCAACTTGATTTATTATAGATTTTACTTTACCTTTATCAAACACGTTCACCTAAATTTATATATTAATTTTTATCAATTACCTTTCTTTACCTTTGAATTAAATGTTATGCCTATTTATATTTATTGTAATTTGTTAACCCCTTTAGTACTGGGACACATTTTTATCTTGAGATTTGTGTACGATTAGACCATTTCAAATACATTACGAAGGAATTATGAAGGTCGGAAGATTAATGGCCACAGTCTTCACTATCGAATCCCCTGCACATGTTTCTGAAGCTTTATAAAATCACCAAATAGTGAGCAGAATAAATATGGAAACGCGTCGTGGTACTGAAGGGGTTAATTACCTTTATCGTCCCCTTAATGAAGTACCTTTACTTGCCTTTATTCTCCACACCTACTTATTCAATGTATCTGTATTTGCTTTAATTGATTGCCCTTTATCCTGTTGACGTATTCAGTTACCAGCTACGTCTTTATTAATCAGTGGCCTTTATTTTACCCTTTATTTAACAACGACCTTTATTTTAGCTTTATTAATGGACGTCCTTTATTTTACCTTTATTAATGAACGGTCCTAATTTTCTCCTTTATTAATGACGGCTTTTATTTTACCTTTATTAATGAATTATCTTAATTTTACCCTTTATTAATGAACGGTCTCAATTTTCTCCTTTATTAATGAACGGCCTTTACTTTACCCTTTATTAATGAACGACCTTTATCTCACCTTTATTAGACAACACGCTTTATTTTCTCCAATGTTAATGAGCGGTCTTAATTTTACCCTTTATTAATGAACGGTCTTTATTTTTACCCTTTTTTTAATGAGCGGTCTTAATTTTAGCCTATATTAATGAACGGCCTTTACTCCATCCCTGTCCATTCCCAGCATCAGTGTTTTGAATGGTGAGGTGATAACTTTTTACAGCTCACAGTTTCCACGGCATTGTACTGTGTTGTTTGTGTTGTCGTCGTTGTTTTGATAGTTTATGTCATGCTGTGAATCGGTAGAGTTTTTTTTTTAATATATTATGTTAGTTGGTGTTGTTTTATTTTTATTTTATTTTATTTTTTGAGTGTTTTGTATCTTTTATTGAGATTATTATTATTTTTTTGTGTGTGTGTTAATGGGTGTAAATTTTATGTTTTTGTTTTCATAAGTGTGAATTTCGTTTGGTTTTGTTATTTCACTCGGTTTTTTTTTATGTTAATTTATTTGTGTGTTTATTTTCAACCTCGGAAATTTATATGAGGTGTGTGTGTGTGTGTGTGTGTGTGTGTGTGTGTGTGTGTGTGTGTGTGTGTGTGTGTGTGTGTGTGTGTGTGTGTGTGTGTGTGTGTGTAAGTGCGTCGTATTGCATAATTACTTTATTTGTTTATTTACTCATTCATTAAAATATTTAGTTTAGTTAGTTATCAACTCATATTTTTTATTCAATGTATCTCTTAGTTTGTTTATTTAAGCTATTATGATAGTTACCCCATTAGTCATCTGCTTCCTTTATCTATCTATCGATCTATCTACCTTTGATCTATTTCATTAGCTATATAGTTCTCCAGTTCGTTTGCTAGTCCGTCACCTAACTTGACCTCTATATTAGCATGACATGTTTTATATTCATTCTGCTTACTATATGGTGATTTTATACAGCTTCAGAAACTTATGTGGGGATTAAAATAGTGAAGACTCTAGCTATTAATCTTCTTATCTCCATAGACTCTTCTTGGTGTAAATAAAATCGTTCAATCATAATCAAAACTTATGGTAAAAATAACGCCCCAGTACTGAAGAGGTTGATCTTTGCCAAGTGTCTTCATATATTTCTAACGGTTTTTATTCTTTTCTCGTTTTCATCTATTTTTATTACACGTCGCTGCAATTTTGATTTACTCGCTTGTGTATTTACTAATTACTTTTCCCTTTTTTATTTTCAAACAGAGGTTATGTGGAAGGTTTGTTTATGTGGAGGCTTAAATAGAGTGAGGATGGAGTGGAGTGGAGTGGAATGGGTTTTTTCTGGGCAATTTCCTGAGTACTGAAGAAACACAAGGGGGAAAATGCAATGTGTTGACGTGAGCAAGATTTAGCGCCATATTCAGAAACGCTTTGCTCTCTCACCACGACTGTTTTCCAAGGCCACAGAGATGACTAGCGAGATTTTCAAGAGGGTTTCTCCGGTTAATAATGTAGAAATCTTGTCACTCTGCCTGTAGAGCCATAAAAATACCTTAAAAACTCGTGTAATTTTGAATAAAGCCTTCTGAAATAGTGGAGGTGAAGCTCAGTAGTGTTTGAGAATACAAGCCTAAGCGCCACATTTAGAAACTCCCCCATCTCTCACCGCGACCATTTTCAAAGACTACAGAGACGATTGGCCCAGTTCTAAAGAGTATTTGTCCACTTGATAATGCAGAAAACTTGTTAACACGTCACCAGAATTACAGAACCATCCTTAAAAACCCGTGTCACTTCAACTAGAGCCCTTTGAATATAGTGAAGGTGTTGTGCGGCGCGGAAGTGTTTCAGAATAGGGGCTTATTAGTGCGTGGATGTGCTATGTTGTGTTTTATCTTGTGATGGTGGTGGCAGCTGTGGTGGTGACTTAATTACGGTGGTGTTGGTTTTCTTGGTGAATGCTTGTGGTGATTCTATGTGGTGATTGGAGGTGTTGTTTTCATGTGTTTGTGGCGATGGTGATGGTGGTGAAAGGCTGAGGGTCTTGGTGGTGTTGTGATGATAAGTTTGGTGGTGTTTGTGGTGTTTGTGGTGGTGGTGGTGATGATGGATATTAGGGAAAGTTAGTGGCAGTGGTGATGACAAATAGTTGTGATTGTGGGGATGAGTGGCTGATGTGAGAGAGAGAGAGAGAGAGAGAGAGAGAGAGAGAGAGAGAGAGCGGAAGTGTGTGAAATTTTACGAAATGCCTTGGTGGTGGTGGTGGTGGAGGAGGTGGTAGTAATGACTTTATTCAGGCGGAGTGTTGCGAGGTGTCAGGGAGGCGGACGGGGCGGGGTAGGCGGGGCGAGTCGGGCGGGGTGGCGGACAGGAAGACGAAGCACCTTTCTGGCCTGTCAATACTGCACCTCCTCCCGCACCAGCAGCAGATTCTCCCGCCTCACTTGACCCACCTCCTCCCGCCCCACCTCTGCCCACTACACCTCCTCCCATCCCAAGGTCCTCCCGCCTATCCCCATTCCTCTCCCCGCTACACTTGCCTCTTCCCGGACACAGACGCGGCTTTACTCAGTGCAACGCTTCACAAATCTATGCAAAAGCTTTAGTGTTAAGAAATTAAGGTGGACATTTACACAGACGGATTTGAAATGGCTTGTTTTTTTGGCTCTACCTTGATTTTTTTTGGCAAGAGGAGGAGGAGGAGGACGAGGAGGAGGAAGAGGAGGAGGAGGAGGGAAAGGGACGAAAGAAGTAAGATAAAGTAACACAGAAAGGAAAGAGTGAATATTAGTTCTTTTAGGAGGAGGAAAAAGAAAAGGAAGCAGGAAAATAGTTGATAGAGCCTTTTAAGGATTTTCAAAAGTAAGAAGAGGAGGAAGACGAAGAAAAGAGGAGGAGGAGATGGAAGAGGAGGAAGGAAAGAAAGAAAGAAGGAAGGAAGAAAGGAAAGGATAGGCAGGGGAAGGAAATTTAGAGGTTACAGGGTTAAATCAGATGTTAATTTGAGCTTCAGTGTAATTACTTTTCCAGGAAGGGGAGCACCAATGCTAATCGCTTCCTGTGTGTGTGTGTGTGTGTGTGTGTGTGTGTGTGTGTGTGTGTGTGTGTGTGTGTGTGTATGCAGAGAGAGAGAGAGAGAGAGAGAGAGAGAGAGAGAGAGAGAGAGAGAGAGAGAGAGAGATAAGGGAGCCATCTGCTTTTCATTACTACCAATATTTTAGGAATTGTTTTTGTAATCTTTTCTTCCTTCTAACCGTCACTTATAATCCTCCTCCTCCTCCTCCTCCTCCTCCTCCTCCTCCTCCTCCTCCTCCTCCTCCTCCTCCTCCTCCTCCTTCTTTAAATTTGCGTGTCATTCATAGGGCATCAAATAAAGACAGCAAGGTTTTCATACTAATGTTTCAGGCAACTTAAAATAAGTTCTTTTTTTTTCTCTCATATCTTTCTCTCACCCTTATTGGTTCTCCTTCCTTCTATCTCCCCTAATGTCTATTGCTTCTTCTTACCCTCCCTTCCTCCCTCTACTTTTCCTCCTCCTCGTTTACTCCTCCTCTTCCTCGTTTCTTTCCTCTTCTCTTCTTTTCCCTTTATTTCCTTCTACTTATTCTGCTTTCATGTCCACAATACTCTTGCTTCCTCTTCTTTCTTCGTCCTCTTTCCTTCCCTTTCGACCTCTCTTCTCCATGCTTTTCTCTCATTTCCTTCATATTTTTCCTTCTTCCTTCCTCTTCTACATTTCTTTTCTCTTTTCCCTTTTCCACTTATTCATCACTCCCTTTCCCTTTTCTTGTCCTCTCCTTCCATTCTCTTCCATTCTCCTCCTTAGTCATTTTCTTCGCCTTTACGTTCCCTTCACCCTTCATAAGTCCTCCGCCGCCGCCGCCAACCCCGCCACCACTGCCGCCACCGTCTCTCCCGCCGCCGCTGCCGTGTCGCCTCCAAACTCCTGACGCGGTTCCTTGTATGGGGAAAAGTTTGATTAAATTTCTCGTGACAGTTTCTCTGGAGACCGCCGCTCGTTAGACTGCCATTAGCATCCATCACGAGGAGGAGGAAGAGGAGGAGGAGGAGGAGGAGGATATGGTAGTGGTAGATGTATCAATTATAGTAGTTGTGTTAGTTGTCGTTGTTAGAGAGAGAGAGAGAGAGAGAGAGAGAGAGAGAGAGAGAGAGAGAGAGAGAGAGAGAGAGAGAGAGAGAGAGAACGCAAATAGAGACAGACAGGGGCAAATCAGAACAAATAGGCAACAACAACCCTCTTCTGCAAGGAAAAAAAAAAGAAACTGCATTACGAGTATATAAACAAAAAAAGTTAACCAATTTAAGCGAAAAAGGTAATAATGAACACACACACACACACACACAGAGAGAGAGAGAGAGAGAGAGAGAGAGAGAGAGAGAGAGAGAGAGAGATATTCGCAAGCGCCACAAGCAAATCAAACCAAAAAGAGTATAGAGAAAAAAGGAAAAAGAAACGCAGAACTAGAGAGAGAGAGAGAGAGAGAGAGAGAGAGAGAGAGAGAGAGAGAGAGAGAGAGAGAGAGAGAGAGAGAGAAATGACATGCGTGTGTATGAAAAATAGATAAAGAGAAAGTGACCGGCACACCACTTGACATGACCCACTACCTCTGATACATGTTCAAGCCGTGTATGCCTCTCTCTCTCTCTCTCTCTCTCTCTCTCTCTCTGTCTCTCTCTTGTATTATTTTCTCACTCTCGGGCAATATTTCAGACTTGTAGAGCGAATTCCACCTTTTTTTCCTTCAAATTCAATCTTCCTTTTATTTTTCGCCAATCAAAAGTGCAAATCTCCGTTAGTCAATTCGCTCAATATAAATTCAATATACGGAACATACTGCACTGTACTGTATATCTGTATATCTTTTTTTCTACCTCTCTTTTTTTTTCATTTTCTTGACAGGTTAATGTATGGCGTGACGACTGAAAAATAGCGAGAGAGGGAGAGAGAGAGAGGGAAAAAATAAAGAGGATTGGTGAATGAATGGGTGAATGCGTGAGTTTATGTACGAATATCACGGAGAAATGAATGACTGGAAAGAAGAGAGCGGGGAAAAAAGATTGATGGGGTGAGTGAAATGGGTTTAGTCTGAAAGGATGATGGAATTAAAAAAGGAGAGCGAGAGAGAGGGAAAAAAAAAAAAAACGAGTAGAAGTGGTGATGGGATAGAAAGAAATAAAAGGAGAAGAAAAGAAGAGAAGGAGTAAAAGGAAAAAAAAGAACACGAGGGGAAAAAGATTGAAAAAACAAAACGACATAAAAAAAATGTGCTTTTTCTATGTATGTATGAATGTATGTATGAATGAAATTAAAAGAAAAGAAAAGAAAAGAAGTGATGGAGTAAAAGGAAAAAAGGAGAAAAAAAGAGAACAAAACGTCATAAAAAAACTTGCTCTCCCATGTATGCATGTATGTATGTATGTATGTATGTATGTATGTATGTATGCATGTATGTATGTATGAAAGATATTAAAAGAAAAGAAAGGAAGTGATGGAGTAAAAGAGAAAAAAAGGAGGAAAAAAAGAAAAGAAAACTACATAAAAAATTGCTCTCCCATTATGTATATATGTATGAAAGAAATAACAATAAAATGAAAGAAATGATGGAGTAGAAGGAAAAAAAACATGAAGGAAAAGATTGAAATAAACAAAACGACATAAAAGAATTAACTTTCCGATGTATGTATGTATGTATGTAGAAATGGCTCCCTACTTGATGAAAGAGCCTTCCCACCCTTACACCCTTATAGTTAGACTTACATGTCAACTAAAGGGATTCTAAATAGGTAAATATCACACATAGGCCAGAAGTCGTCACGTGTCAATGAAGTCACATCTCTCAACCCCACTCCATGTCCGCCTCCCCATCACCCACCCCCACCACCATTCCCCCTTTCCTATCTCCTCTATCAAAGCCACACCTCCTAACCATTCTTTCTCTCTCTCTCTCTCTCTCTCTCTCTCTCTCTCTCTCTCTCTCTCTCTCTCTCTCTCTCTCTGCATGTATGTGTGACGCTCAGTCCGTAAGCACCGCTATTGTTTGGACAGATGGTGCTGTTAGGGGTGGGGGAGAGGAAGGTGGTCGTGAGAGGGGCAGGGGAGGAGGTGGGAGAGTTGAAGGGGCAAGCGGGGAAGGGTCGTGGGATAGAGAAAGATCGTGGTGGTGGTGGTGGTGGTAGTGGTGATGTTAGTGGTGATGGTGGTGGTAGTTTGTGATGATGACTTTAGTGGTGTTGCTTTTTTGTGGTGTTCATAGTAATGTTAGTAGAGTGTAGGTGGTGGTGGTGGTGATACTGGATGCGGTAGTGACGGTGGCGGTAGTGACGGTGGCAGGTGACTTAAAACAAGTGGTTGTGGTGGTGATGGTGGTGGTGCAGGTAGCGGCGATGATGGAGGCACAAGATACAAACGATCATAATAATATACCACCACTACCACCACCACCACCACCACCTCGCACACAAGGTAACACGCATTATCGCTAACAAGATAACCCATTTAAGAAGCCAGCGATAATACCCACACTGTTGCACAAAGGCGAGTAGGCAAACTATATAATAACCATTTCTCTCCCTTCAGCTTTGAGGAGAGAGCCATGAAGGGGAAGAGGTGGAGTTAACGCGAGGGTTGAGGCTGTGGGAGAGGAGGAGAAGGAGGAGGAGGAGGAGGAGGTGATAGTAATGGTAGTGGTGGTGTAGGCAGTAGTAGTAATCTTCACACAATGATAACGTTGATAGTGAAGAAGTTGATTAAAAGAAATGATTACCTTGTCATGAGACGCAGCAGGTGCAGAGAGAGAGAGAGAGAGAGAGAGAGAGAGAGAGAGAGAAGAGGTGAAGATAAAACGATAAAATGTGCGGAGTATACGAAACAACTGAGTGAAGGGAAGTGAAGTCGTAGTACCAATATGACGGAGTAGGAGGCAGCGGCGAGGTGGAGTGGGTGGAGTGATGGAGTGGTGGTGTCAGGAAGGTGTATAAGGGTGAGACAGTGATGGTGGAGGGCGGGGAAAGGAATGAGAGGGAGTGAGGGTGTGAGGGATGGAGGACAAGCGGGCGTGAAGGTGGTCCGAGCAAGTTTTGGGATCAGAATTTTTAATATAAGTGTTTTGGCTTGTTGATTAGAGGTGCGCTGTGCTGGCAGGTGGCGGGGAAGGAGGCGGAGGAGGAGGAGGAGGAGGAGGAGGAGGAGGAGGAGGAGAAGAAGAAGGAGGAGGGAGGAGAAGAAAAATATAAAAAAAAAGGTAAAAAATAAGGAGCTCTAAGAAGGAAAAATAAAAAAGAATGAACAGACGGAGAGAAGGAAAGAGAAGGATAATGATCAAGACGAGGTGAAGGAAGAGAGGTAGGAGGAAGAGGAAGGAGGAAATGGGTGAAGAAAACAAAGAGGAAAAGGAACGAGCGAAGGAGGAGATAAAAAAGGAGGTGGAAGAGTGGAAAAAGGCAAAAGAAGAAGAGGACGAAGTAGAGAAAAAAAAAACTAAGAGGAGGAGGAGGAGGAGGAGGAGGAGGAGGAGGAGGAAGAGGAGGAGGAAAAAGAAAAGGAAGAGGTAGTGGTGTTGATGGAAGAAGACGAAGGAGAGAAGGAGGAGGAGCAGGAAGAAGAGGAGGAGATGAACAACAAGGAAACACCCAAAGCGAGTAACACTCCTTCTCTGCCACCACCACCAGCACCATCTCCTCCTCCTCCTCCTCCTCCTCCTCCTCCTCCTCCTCCTCCTCCTCCTAATAACGTAATTGTCTGAGTAAGTGGGGTACTCTGTTCTGTATATCATTTCTATTAGCTAGGGAACTGGAAGGCGAGGAGCAGGAGGAGGAGGAGGAGGATGAGGAGGAAGAGGAAGAGAGGAAGTATCGGTGTTATGTAATAGATGTTCATTATTATTTTCTTTCTAATACAGCTTAGGATATATTTTTAAAAGGAATAGAGTTTAGTTCTATTTCATTTCTACTATAGGTTACAAAAGTTAGAATAAAGCCGCACTTAATAATTTTTCTCTATACTACAGTTTAGTATTCAATGAAGCAAGAGCCTCATAATTTCCTGCGTGTTTTTCTGTATTAATGTGCAGTATCTATTTTTTCTTTCCAGTATGATGATTAAAAAGTGAGGCACTATTTAGGCGTGTATTATTACATTTTCTAGTACACCTTATCATTCAAGTAAGGATCTTAACCCCATCAGTATTGGGACGCATTTTTTTTTTCATGAGTTTTGGGTATGATTAGACGAGTTTATTGACATTAGGAATTGTCCTTGGAGGTCAGAAGATTAATGGTCACAATCTTTACTATTTTAATCCCACATAAGTTTCTGAAGCTGTGTAAAATGACCATATAGTAAGCAGAATAAATATGAAAACGTGTCATGATACTGAAAAGGTTTATCTTAGACACTTCTGCGCCACACCTCCATCACTACAGCCAAAAGGTTCCAGTTGACGTTCCACAGATTTTTAATGGTGTTTTTATAACCCTAACGATAGACTAAAAGATTTTTCTACATTATTGACAAGGGAAAGACTATTTATCATCTCTGTGGCCTTTGAAAACAGTCGTGGTGAGTCTTTGAGAGTAGACCCGTGCACTGGAGCGTTGTGCTTTCTCACCACGACCATTTTCAAAGGCCGCTGAGATGATCGCCGGGATCTCAAGACCTCTTCTCCTTTAAATAATGTGAAAATCTTATTAATTTATCACTAGACCGATAAAAAAATGCACCCTTTAAATCCCTTGTCACTTCAATTGGCGCTTAGTGAAAATAGTGGAGGTGCGAGCAGAAATGTTTTAGAAAATGGTTCAAAGCGCGACCATCATCAGTATTTGCTGCGTGTTAGTGGCGGGGATGGCGGCAAGGGGGCGGTGGCGGTGGCGGTGGCGGCAGGAAGCGTGGGTCGGATTCCCGGTGGTATGAGGCTAATTCACCTCAGGGAGCGAACAAGGCTGAGTCCTCATCGACCACCGAGGCCGTTTAGGGACCATTTGAGGCCGAGGGGAGCTGGGAAGGGCGTGCGAAGCTTGCCACCCCACTGCAGATGCTGTGTGTGTGTGTGTGTGTGTGTGTGTGTGTGTGTGTGTGTGTGTGTGTGTGTGTGTGTGTGTGTGTGTGTGTTACATACTAGTGTATCATCTTCTGTTCTCCCTCATTTATATTGTCTTCAGCACCGTTTGTTGTTGTTGCTAATGTTACGTCTCATCTTTCATCTCCTCTTCTTCCTTCTTCTTTTCTCCTCTTCCTCCTCTTCTTCCTCTTGCATCTTCTTCCCTATTCCGTCTTCCATTTTGCTCGTTTCCTAGTCTTTGTTTTTATTTTCTTATTTTTTTTCTCTCCTCCTCCTCCTCTTATCTTTTCCTTTCCCTTTCAATGATATAAATTTCTCTTCAGGCATTACTCACATTCTCTCTCTCTCTCTCTCTCTCTCTCTCTCTCTCTCTCTCTCTCTCTCTCTCTCTCTCTCTCTCTCTCTCTCATCCTCCATTCCTTTACACAGTTAACGTTCATTACGAAAAAAAAAAAGAGAGGCAGATACGTTTTCAATTTTTGTATCCTCTTTTTCAACCATCGCCGAGCTTCCTCTCTCTCTCTCTCTCTCTCTCTCTCTCTCTCTCTCTCTCTCTCTCTCTCTCTCTCTCTCTCTTCAGCATGTTAAGGTTTTATTGCTTTTTAATGACGCTAGATATTTTTTTTCTTGATTCGTGTGTGTGTGTGTGTGTGTGTGTGTGTGTGTGTGTGTGTGTGTGTGTGTGTGTGTGTGTGTGTTTTTTTTTCCTCCTCTTCCCTCTTTTCTCTTCCTATTGCACTCTTATCTCGTTTGTTTTTGTTTGGACGTATTCATATCTGTTCGTTTTTTATTATTTTATTTCATTTATTTTCCATTCAGTGTTCAGGGTTCTGTAAAGTCAATTTATATTTCGTTTCCCGCTCCTTCCTCCCTCCTCTCCCTGTGTCAGCGCCTCCCCTTCCCCTTCCTCCTCCTCTTCCTCTTCCTCTTCCTTTTCCTCTTCCTGGTCCTCCCCCGCGCCACATTCTCGTCTCGTCCTGTTGATAATATTTAGTACTTAAAATCTTATCTCTCTCCTCATCCCACTTCTTCTTTGTTTGCTAATCGTCCTTCCTATTTTCACCACCACCACCACCACCACCACCACCACCACCACCACCACCATCTCCTCTTTCTTGCCATCTTTTTCCTTTTTCTCCA
>NC_059271.1:360000-367500 GCF_017591435.1 Portunus trituberculatus
ATCACTTGGAATATGAGGACGAAAAAAAAAGACAGTTAGATGGGGCAGAGGGTATCGAGTAATCTACAGGACCCACCACGCCTTTGCTCCACGCTAGACAGAAATGCCCATGTATGGGAGCAGGGCGAGCAGATCTTAGGGCTCCACTGACTATCAAAGAACACTCAAAACTACTCTTTTCTCAAAACCCCAAATACAAACACACACACACACACACACACACACACACACACACACACACACACACACACACACACACACACACACACACACACACACACACACACACACACACACACACACACATTCCCTACACACACCCTACCCACTCTCTCCCCCTCTCAACCTCCCTCTCCCTCTCCACCTTGAGCTGCACTTTGGCCCGCCAGCAAAAACTTGGCCAGGAATCGTAATGAAAGGTCCCCATGTTTATAAATTTCATCCTGATTGTGACTTGGCAGGAGTGTTCAGTCCGTACCCAGCTGATATGTCTTCCTCCTTCATTTAGCGTCTCTCTTCCTCCTCCTCATCCCTCTCCTTCTCCTCCTCCTTCCACATACTTACGTCTACCTCCTGCTGTTTCTTTGACGAGTTGAAGCGACATGTGTCCTGCTTCTGCTTAAAATAAAAGGGTGTAGCGCCTCGTCATGACTGAGCGGATCTTACTGAGAGAGAGAGAGAGAGAGAGAGAGAGAGAGAGAGAGAGAGAGAGAGAGAGAGAGAGAGAGAGAGAGAGAGAGAGAGAGAGAGAGAGAGAGAGAGAGAGAGAGAGAGAGAATTTGTACACACTACACACACAGGCACAGGCACACACAGAAGACAGACAGACAGACAGACGGAAGGACAGCACGTAGTGGAGAGCAATGCGGGTTTTCAGGAGCGGGAGTGAAAAGGATACACGAGCAAGAACACGCTTCCCGAAGTACGAAGTTGATTTCATTAGTTCCTTACCATTGCTCTTACTCGCTGCCTCTCCTGGCCTGCTCTCTCTCTCTCTCTCTCTCTCTCTCTCTCTCTCTCTCTCTCTCTCTCTCTCTCTCTCTCTCTCCCTGTCCCCCCTTTCTGAGTGTGTGTGTGTGTGTGTTTCACTGTTTGATCTGTTTGATCTGCTGCAGTCTCTGACGAGACAGCCAGACGTTACCCTACGGAACGAGCTCAGAGCTCATTATTTCCGATCTTCGGATAGGCCTGAGACCAGGCACACACCACACACCGGGACAACAAGGTCACAACTCCTCGATTTGCATCCCGTACCTACTCCTTGCTAGGTGAACAGGGGCTACACGTGAAAGGAGACACACCCTAATATCTCCACCCGGCCGGGGAATCGAACCCCGGTCCTCTGGCTTGTGAAGCCAGCGCTCTAAACACTGAGCTACCGGGCGTGTGTGTGTGTGTGTGTGTGTGTGTGTGTGTGTGTGTGTGCCGAGGTGACGGGAGGTGGCAGGAAGTGAACTGTGGAAATAGGATAGCAAACTACTCACGAGCGTTCTCTCTTGTGGGTTTCCTGTTGCAAATTAACTATTTTTATTTTGGTGTCGTATTCTATATGTTATTTTATTCTGTTCTATTTTTCCCCCTGTGCTAGTTGTTGTTGTTGGTGGTGGTGTTGATGGTGGTGGTGTTGGGGGTGGTGCTGGTGGTGGTGTTAGTGGTGGTGGTGGTAGCTTCGTTGAATCGCGTGAAAAGAAAGAAAAAGAAAAATTTTCCACTTTACCTCTTTGGAAATGTATCGTAAAAGCTCTAGCATGTGTTGTTTAGTGATTTTATTTCTTTGTTTGTGTTGTGTGAATATATGCTCGCGGTTTGTTGCCTTTTATTTTATCCACATTTTTCAACATATCTTTCTTTTTGTCTATTTGTCTGTGTCTGTGAACCTACATATTTACTTATCCCTTAATCTTATGTCTGTATATTTGTCTATCTAATTACTCTCTCTCTCTCTCTCTCTCTCTCTCTCTCTCTGCCCGGCGTTACCTGGTGTACCTCGCCAGGAAAGTAATCAGCCTAGGAATTCTCTGCCTGCGTTTCTAAATTATGCAGGAATTATATATCAAAAGATTTATGAAAGTTTTATGGCTTAAAACATTTTTTACTGTATGCTCTGTGTGTGTGTGTGTGTGTGTGTGTGTGTGTGTGTGTGTGTGTGTGTGTGTGTGTGTGTGTGTGTGTGTGTGACACACACACACACACACACACACACACACACACACACACACACACACACACACACACACACACACACACACACACACACACACACAGAGCTACCGGATATTTATTTCTTTAATATTTCGTTCGCTTTAACATAGAAATCCCAATATTTTTCATGCATTTTTCCTTCGCCGGATAGAGGAAAATTGAATTTGATTTTTGCGCGTTGTTTTCCGGCTTCATCCATTTTCTTTTTCCCTCGTATTCCTTCCTCCCTTCCTTCCTCTCTCCCTCCCTGCCTCCGTCCCTCCCACCCTCCTTCCTGCCCTGCCTTACTCGCTATCTCGTGGGAATTTGCCTTTGTGTACATGCGTAGGTAGGTAGAAATATTATACAGATTAATAAATAACTGGTATGTAGATGCTGAATGGTAGGTAGACAGACAATACCAGAGGAGTACTAAAGTATATAGAGAATGACAGATTGATGGACAGATTGATAGGTTGAAAGATAGGTAGATAGAAAGGCAGGGAAATTAATACAGATGTGTGTTGATTAATATAGTTTTAGACTGATGGGTAGATAAGAGGTTGGTAGATGAATAAAAAGTTAGATAGATTCACTGATGGATTGATACATAAATAGATACAGAGCCAAGTTGATAGATCGATATTGTTTACTTAAACTTCCGCTTTTGTTTATTTGTTTATTTCATTTTAGTTTTAACTGTTTTGTAGCACACACACACACACACACACACACACACACACACACACACACACACACACACACACACACACACACACACACACACACACACACACACACACACACACACACACACACACACCACAATAATTACCATTACAACTTTGACATGAAGGTTAAAAAGCGAAAAAAAGAAAAAGTGGGAAAAAATTAGTCGTTTCCATGACCCATCTTCTCTTCTCTCCCAATTTCTGTACCTTCTCTCTCTCTCTCTCTCTCTCTCTCTCTCTCTCTCTCTCTCTCTCTCTCTCTCTCTCTCTCTCTCTCTCTCTCTCTCTCTCTCTCTCTCTCTCTCTCTCTCTCTCTCTCTCTCTCTCTCTCTCTCTCTCTCTCTGTGTGTGTGTGTGTGTGTGTGTGTGTGTGTGTGTGTGTGTGTGTGTGTGTGTGTGTGTGTGTGTGTGTGTGTGTGTGTGTGTGTGTGTGTGTGTGTGTAATTCACCTCGGTCATCTGCTGGTCACCCAGCCAGTCTTCCCCATTACAGAGCGAGCTCAGAGCTCATAGACCGATCTTCGGGTAGGACTGAGACCACAACACACTCCACACACCGGGAAAGTGAGGCCACAACCCCTCGAGTTACACCCAGTACCTATTTACTGCTAGGTGAACAGGTGCTACACATTAAGAGGCTTGCCCATTTGCCTCGCCGCGCCGGGATTCGAACCTGGCCCTCTCGATTGTGAGTCGAGCGTGCTAACCACTACACTACGCGGTGTGTGTGTGTGTGTGTGTGTGTGTGTGTGTGTGTGTGTGTGTGTGTGTGTGTGTGTGTGTGTGTATATGTATATGTGTATGAAAAGAGAGAGAAAAAGTAATATAAATCAAACCTCAAAATCAACAATCACACCGCGCGGCAAAACTCTACGGGCAACATTCTTGCATTTCACTAACTCTACGGGGAGCATAGAACACTTTCCACATCTTCCTTTGCGCTCCCTAAGTACTTTGAGATGGTTCATGTTGCTAATACCGTTATCATTGATGTGTTTTCTGAGTTTGTTGGTGTCTGGGGCTGTGATATGTGTGTGTGCTGCTCTTGTTGACAGTGGCGTTTGTGATGGGTGGTGGTAGTGGTGGTGGTGGTAGTGGTGGTGGTGGTGGTGGGTGTTGACAGCGAGCAGCGTAGGGTGGAGTTACTGAGAAAGAGAGAGAGAGAGAGAGAGAGAGAGAGAGAGAGAGAGAGAGAGAGAGAGAGAGAGAGAGAGAGAGAGAGAGAGAGAGAGAGAGAGAGAGAGCGGGGATGGAGAGAGACTGTCTTTATATCATACTGTATACATGTTAGCTTTTTTCCGTTTACTCCACTCTCTCTCTCTCTCTCTCTCTCTCTCTCTCTCTCTCTCTCTCTCTCTCTCTCTCTCTCTCTCTCTCTGAACTCCTTTGCCTTGGCCAATGTTTCTCAATAAACCAGTATTTTCGAGCAATCTTCCTTTCGAGCAACTTATAATTTGAGAGTTTTTATCTTCGAGCAATTGATTCCGAATACTTTAATTTCACCCAATCGATTTCGAGCATTTTACCACATATCGTTCATTATACCTGACTTTTCTCTTTCTTTGAACATCACTGTGTCTGAGGAGGAGGAGGAGGAGGAGGAGGAGGAGGAGGGGGAGGAGGAAGACATGGTAATTAATGCGACGGCTCTTTCCTTCCGTGGCTTGTTCATGTGAGGAGTTCAAAGTTTGTCTGTCTTGTGTGTGGAGCATCAAAGACTCCTATCATGGTGGTCTCGGTTCCTCCATATTGGTTTTCGTAGATCATATTCCCCCCCTCTCTCTCTCTCTCTCTCTCTCTCTCTCTCTCTCTCTCTCTCTCTCTCTCTCTCTCTCTCTCTCTCTCTCTCTCTCTCTCTCTCTCTCTCTCTCTCTCTCTCTACATGAACAATATGAATGAAATGAGATGAAATGGAATATAATATATATATATATATATATATATATATATATATATATATATATATATATATATATATATATATATATATATATATATATATATATATATATATATATATATATATATATATATATATATATATATATATATATATATATATATATATATATATATATATATATATAGAGAGAGAGAGAGAGAGAGAGAGAGAGAGAGAGAGAGAGAGAGAGAGAGAGAGAGAGAGAGAGAGAGGGAGAGAGAAAAAACCCATCCTCTTACTCCTCTTCCTTCTTGTTTTTTCCTCTTTTCCTCTACCACCACCACCACCACCAACACCAACACCACCACTACCACCACCACCAGCACGACCACCACCACCACGACCACTACCACCTCCACCACCACCACCACCACCACCACCACCACCACCACTATCGCCGCCGCTACAATAAAGGCAACCGCAATTCCTTAATGAAACTAACAAATCCGACCGAGGACTGAGAAAGGCGAGTCTCTGAGACTGAGACATGAGGTGGTGGTGGTGGTGGTGGTGGTGGTGGTGGTGGTGGTGGTGGTGGTGATGGTGATGGTGGACTGTGCAAACTTAATCCTCACCAGGGAAAGGAGAGAGAGAGAGAGAGAGAGAGAGAGAGAGAGAGAGAGAGAGAGAGAGAGAGAGAGAGAGAGAGAGAGAGAGAAGAGAAAACAATGAACAGGAGGAGTTAAAGAAAATGTTTAAAAATGAGATAAAAAACTTGAAAAAGCGGAAAAAAGCTTTACTGAGTCTCGTTTGCTACACAGACAGTAAAGAAAGTGACGGTTAACCCCTTCAGTACCAGGACACATATATATTCTGCTTACTACTTAATGATCTTATACAGCTTCAGATACCTATGTGTGGGATTAAAATGCGTTCTAGTACTGAAGTGGTTAATTTTATCAATGGAAGCGATGATGGAGAGAAAAGTAAGAGGGGAAATTAATTGTAAAAGCATCTCCTTCACAAATCTTCCCGTTTTCCTTCCGGTTCACAAATAGAAAATGGATGTTCACTAAATCATATTAATGTTTTTTTTTTTTTTTATCCTAATTTGGTCAAAAGCTTCCTTTTTCTATTTTCCAGTGTATTTTTTTCCCTGTGTTTTTTCTTGTCTTAAGGAGGCTGAGGTCAGTATATTTTGGTTCCTGTCCTGTGTCTTTTATTGCTCTCTCTCTCTCTCTCTCTCTCTCTCTCTCTCTCTCTCTCTCTCTCTCTCTCTCTCTCTCTCTCTCTCTCTCTCTCTCTCTCTCTCTCTCTCTCTCTCTCTCTCTCTCTCTCTCTCTCTCTCTCTCTCTCTCTCTCTCTCTCTGTGGCTATAACTATATTTCTTTTCTCTAATTAATTTTTTTGACTGTCAAACTGTACTTCTTATTTTTTCATCCTCCTCACATTCTTTTTAATATTTTTTTTCTAGTTTATTGCTCATTCTCTTATTTTTTCGTCTTCTTATACGTTCTTCACTCACTTCATGTCATTTCTCTTCCTTTATTTCTTTTGTTTCGTTTCGTTTCTCTCCTCTTTTTATTTTTTCTTCCTCATCTTCCTTTATTACTATTGTTGTTTTGTTGTTGTTGTTGTTGTTGTTGTTGTTGTTGTTGCTGTTGCTTTCTTTTTTTCTTCTTGTTCTTGTTCCTTTTCTTCGTCTTCTTTTCTTCTTCTTTATTAATTGATATGATTATATATTGGTACCTTCCCTAATTCCCATTTTCCTTTTTTTCCTTCTCCTCCTCCTCCTCCTCCTCCTCCTCTGCACCTTTCATCGCTATTATTCTCTTCCTTCTCTCTTGTCCTCCCTCGGCCATATATTTCCACCAGTTGTTATCTCCTCCTCTCTTCCTCCTCCTCTCTTTCTAAAATGTCCACTAAAGCTGACACACACACACACACACACACACACACACACACACACACACACACACACACACACACACACACACACACACACACACACACACACACTTGCAGAGTCACGGATCTCTCTTTCAGTGCTCTGTTCTGTTTATCTACCCCAGAGGAGAGAGAGAGAGAGAGAGAGAGAGAGAGAGAGAGAGAGAGAGAGAGAGAGAGTTATTAATTTATGTAAACTATTTGCTTGGATATCTCTCTCTCTCTCTCTCTCTCTCTCTCTCTCTCTCTCTCTCTCTCTCTCTCTCACTCTGATGTTTTCATGAGAGAGAGAGAGAGAGAGAGAGAGAGAGAGAGAGAGAGAGAGAGAGAGAGAGAGAGAGAGAGAGAGAGAGAGAGAGAGAGAGAGAGAGAGAGAGAGAGAGAGAGAGAGAGAGAGAGAGAGAGAGAGAGAGAGAGAGAGAGAGAGAGAGAGAGAGAGAGAGAGAGAGAGAGAGAGAGAGAGATATTTGGCCCAGCTGGGAATTGTTAAGAGAAGGCAATTTTTTAATATTATGACACGTGTAACAATCGTTATAAATTGTCAGCATTACATTTACTGGCTTAAATTTTTCTGTATCATCTATGCAACGTTCACAAAGTTTACTGTTGGAATGTGGGAAAGATAAGTTCATTTTACCGACTTTTCCTCCTTTTTGCATTGCTGCTTAATTTCTCTTCTTTTTTTCTCTTCCTCCTTCTCCTTGTTATTTTCCATTTCTTTTGTTTTCTTCTTTCACTTCGTCCCCTTTTTAGCTTCTCT
>NC_059271.1:372500-385000 GCF_017591435.1 Portunus trituberculatus
GTGTGTGTTCATCTCCTGGACGTGAGGCACCGCGGCCGTGAACAAGTTCCACATCCTGGAGACGCGTCCTGCGAAGGTGCGTTGATGCTGACACCCGTGGGATCGCGGCACCTCTACGGCGTCACCACCATTGAGCACCGTTCTCGTGCTCCGTGCGGTGACTCTCAGAGGATGACGCAGCCCTGCCAGATGTGGCACTCTTTGCACCTGTGCCTTATGGAACACTACGATCGCCGCCACATCTCTGCGGTGTTCCAGTGAATCAAGGGACGCTCAGGCTCTGGGTGAGGTGGTATTGCAGCATCTACTAGCCGTATGGCGCGGCGTTGGATGCTGTCCAGTCTCCTTCTGTGTGTGGCGGCACAGGACATCCAGGAGAGAGCTGCGTACTCAAGGTGGGGCCGCACCTGTGCCTTGTACAGCAGCAGTCTCCCTTCCTGTCGAGGAAACTGGCGATCCTTCTGAGAGCGGAGATCCTGTGAGAGGCTTTCTTGGCAATGGATTTGACATGGCTGTCAAACCTCAGCCCTCGATCCACCTCCACTCCAAGTATCTTGACGTCATCTTGGAGTGGGAGAGCAGCAGCGCCAAAGACAACTTTCCTGCCATTGCTGCCATGGCGGCTGGGGACCGAGAGACAACCATTGCCTGTGTCTTCTCCGGCGCGAATGTCACTTGCCAGCGAGCACCCCACTCCTCTATCACTCTCTCTCTCTCTCTCTCTCTCTCTCTCTCTCTCTCTCTCTCTCTCTCTCTCTCTCTCTCTCTCTCTCTCTCTCTCTCTCTCTCTCTCTCTCTCTCTCTCTCTCTCTCTCTCTCTCTCTCTCTCTCTCTCTCTCTCTCTCTCTCTCTCTCTCTCTCTCTCTCTCTCTCTTTTTTTTTTTTTTTATTTAAACAAACTTTATACAAAGAACATGTACCCAAAGGCGCACTGTCGTGTGCTACCTATTCTAAGGGTACTACAATCTATTTCTCTACAATATTTACAAGACTTAAAAATAGATAATATACAAGATGGTCAGCATGTAAATGGAGCACTATTCGTTTCACTTCACTAGCACTATTCACGCACTGCACTACACTGAGTGTCACGTCACAAAGAGTGTCAGAGGAGTTGGCAGTGTCTGTCTCCACTTATGTGCCATCAGTTTGACACTGTGTGTGTTCATCTCCTGGACGTGAGGCACCGCGGCCGTGAACAAGTTCCACATCCTGGAGACGCGTCCTGCGAAGGTGCGTTGATGCTGACACCCGTGGGATCGCGGCACCTCTACGGCGTCACCACCATTGAGCACCGTTCTCGTGCTCCGTGCGGTGACTCTTAGAGGATGACGCAGCCCTGCCAGATGTGGCACTCTTTGCACCTGTGCCTCTCTCTCTCTCTCTCTCTCTCTCTCTCTCTCTCTCTCTCTCTCTCTCTCTCTCTCTCTCTCTCTCTCTCTCTCTCTCTCTCTCTCTCTCTCTCTCTCTCTCTCTCTCTCTCTCTCTCTCTCTCTCTCTCTCTCTCTCTCTCTCTCTCTCTCTCTCTCTCTCTCTCTCTCTCTCTCTCTCTCTCTCTCTCTCTCTCTCTCTCTCTCTCTCTCTCTCTCTCTCTCTCTCTCTCTCTCTCTCTCTCTCTCTCTCTCTCTCTCTCTCTCTCTCTCTCTCTCTCTCTCTCTCTCTCTCTCTCTCTCTCTCTCTCTCTCTCTCTCTCTCTCTCTCTCTCTCTCTCTCTCTCTCTCTCTCTCTCTCTCTCTCTCTCTCTCTCTCTCTCTCTCTCTCTCTCTCTCTCTCTCCACGCAAATTTCATCACACATCACCAACCTTCGCTATCCAAGGTCGGCGCAATAAAGTTTCCGAGGCGAGTGGCGACGGCAAGACTGGCGAGCATAGTATTGTTGCTGTGTGTGTCTTTCCATTCACAATATTCCGCGGAACCGTCCATTTGGTGCGGCGAGATGGAATTCATATGAGAGAGAGAGAGAGAGAGAGAGAGAGAGAGAGAGAGAGAGAGAGAGAGAGAGAGAGAGAAGTGGGGCTAGGGAGCTAGGGAGAGAATTTTATCTTTCTGTATTTTCATGAGTTTTTTCAGTGTTGAGAGAGAGAGAGAGAGAGAGAGAGAGAGAGAGAGAGAGAGAGAGAGATTAATGATATAACGAATTCCAATCATAGTACTTGAGAGTTTGTTGGACTCACACCAGGATGTACTGGCTAATTAATTATTCAAGGCAGAGCTGTTGCTGCTGCTGCCGCTGCTGCGTAAAGGCTGACGAGGAAGAGATAAACAAACATTTTATACGCGTCCTTTGCTCTTTCATCTTCAACTGGTCACTGTCCTTGAGGAATCCCGTCTTGGAGAAAGGTTCCAAGGGCAAAGGCTATCGTATACCGGAATTAACCACTTCAATACAGGAACACGTTTTTACCTTGAGTTTTTGGTGTAATTAGACCATCTTATTTACATTAGGAGGGGTCTATGGAGGTCAGAAGATTAATGGTCAAGAGTCTCACTATTTTAATCCCCGACATGAGTTTTTGAAGATGTATAAAATTACCAAATAGTAAGCAGAATGAATATGGACACACATCTTGCTACTGAAAGGAATAAGAGCCAATGGGATGGAAAGCAGTATCGATGCCCTGCTCACTGATAACCTTTACAGACATCTTGCTTTTAACTCGAGGAATAAAGCCATACACACTTCTGTTCCACGTCAGTAGCTCACAGTAAATGCTTCTCGTATTAGGCGAGACATAAGAGCAAGAAAACACGTAATACCAACAGTGGAGTCGAATAAAGGCGATCATTGGAAAGAGAGCCAATGGAACGTAAGCGTGCAGTGAATGAGAGGAAATTGTAGCGAATCTACCCATGAATGGCAGACACGTTGGTAAAGCATATTATTCCATTCTAGTGCAGCATTCTTTAACTTGCAGGCGTCTCGTCTTGGCTACTCTCAACACGCTCTTGTAGAAGTTAGTGGGTGTTTTCAAGGCTGTTTTGATGGTTCTTGGGATAGTTTGGCCAGGATTCTGCTTCATTGGTAAGGAAAACGAAAATAAATGACTTTTTATATATTTGATTTTAACTCTCTACTCTGTGAAGAAAGTCCCGGTGAGAGTACAAGACCCGCATCTCCTAGAAAATGTTTAATATTTCCTCGCCCTTCCCTGTTCACACCTCAGGCGCGCGCGCACACACACACACACACACACACACACACACACACACACACACACACACACACACACACACACACACACACACACCGCGTAGTGTAGTGGTTAGCACGCTTGACTCACAATCGAGAGGGCCGGGTTCGAGTCCCGGTAAGCGGCGAGGCAAATGGGCAAGCCTCTTAATGTGTAGCCCCTGTTCACCTAGCAGTAAATAGGTACGGGATGTAACTCGAGGGATTGTGGCCTCGCTTTCCCGGTGTGTGGAGTGTGTTATGTGGTTTCAGTCCTACCCGAAGATCGGTCTATGAGCTCTGAGCTCGCTCCGTAATGGGGAAGACTGGCTGGGTGACCAGCAGACGACCGAGGTGAATTACACACACACACATTCCAACTCTTCGTCAGTTCCGCCTATACTTCTCTCCTTCTCTCCTCTCCTCCGACTACAAAGGAAACACATCTCGCGTCTGGACGATGAAACTTTGCCTTCCACATAAACATCCGACACCAAGTCTGGGTCTTCCCTTCCCCACCAGGCCTTCCCCTCGTGACTTCAACACGCCAACACCCCACAGCACCCTACACCATCCCAGCGCACCAGCACACCCAGCTTGCCCCGCGGTTGAGTCACTGGGAAATTGTTGATGGAAAAAAAAGCAGCAACCGTGAACAATTATGCGCAGCCAGCTCGTCTTGGTGCATTGTAGGCGAGGCTGTTACTATGCCCTAAGCATGTCGTTGCTTAAGAAGGGATGGCTGTCTGGAGTAACGTTAAGAGCTGGATTGGCCTGTGTTGCTGTTGTGTTGTTGCTGCTGCTGTTATTGTTACTGTTCTTGTTCTCCGTGAAGGTGGGGAGGGAGGAAGAGGCAGCGGCCTGGCTGTGGTCTTCCAACACGTGCCGTTTCCTCATTTTCATCCTCGCATTCTGTGTAATTTATCACTCGACGAGAAGCGAAAGTTAGGCGTCACATGCCAGGCGCCTTGTTCTTGTTCCTACTGTTTCTCCACCTGTTTTCCCTTTGCCCCGTTTTATTTAATTTTATTGGCACGGTGATCTCATTCCTTGCTATTTCTGCTTTCCTTGCTACCAGTGGCGCGAATATTGCTTCCCCTGAACTCTTCCCGCTGGTAACTATCACTGTTGTTCCCTAACTTTAATTTTACAGCTGATGGTGGAACTCCCTCTGCAATTATGGCTGAGATTCTTATCTTGTTATCACTACGGGCGGTTCTTCTGCTGCCTCTGTTGCTGCTGCTGCTTTGAGGGGCGTGGGAGGTCTGCTGGTTAAGGAGGAGGAGGTGGTGGTGAAGGTGGAGGCTGATGGGAGAAGGAGAGGGAGAGAGGGAGGCCTTGGGATGAGATGGACGGCAAGTGTGTTGTTTGTGTGACGCAGGAATGTATCTTGGCGTGTCTCGAGGCTGTTTCCCGCTGCCTGCTCGTCTGCGTGTCCTCGCCAATGCGTCTTCTTCTGTTTATCCCTAACCATCTTTCTGTATGTTCTCGAAAATATACTTCTTTCTTTACCTCCTCTTCAGTATGTTTTGGTTTTCATCGTTACGCATCTCTTCCTTGTCTCCTTTCTTGTGTATTTATTTTATCTCGTCATCGCTTCTTGGCACTACGTCATTTCTTCATTCTGACTCCTCCTCTTTTTCCCTCTTCATCACGTCTTTTTCTTATATCTTTTCTTACGCATCTTCTCTGTGTCCTCGTCATCTCCTCCCTCTCCTGTTTTCATTGATGCATATTTGTTTATTTTTTGTTTTGTTTTCTTTCTAATCTCTTAAGTCCTGTTTCTTCTCTTACGGTCTCTCTCTGTTCTCCGTCTTCTGAGCCACCCCTTTAAAAGTCGTCTCAGCCTTCGCTTTGCCCTTCTCGTCTTACTGTCTCTGTGTTTGCATTACGACACCGCCTTGCCACCTTATCTTGTCTTCTTTGTCTTTTCCCTTCTCCTCACTTTGCTTCTGTTCTTCTTAAAACTCCACTCCCTCCACCTCCACTCTCTCTTTCCTTTCTCTCTCTCTCTCTCTCTCTCTCTCTCTCTCTCTCTCTCTCTCTCTCTCTCTCTCTCTCTCTCTCTCTCTCTCTCTCTCTCTCTCTCTCTCTCTCTCTCTCTCTCTCTCTCTCTCTCTCTCTCTCTCTCTCTCTCATCTCTCTCTCCGTTTCTCTCTCTCTCTCTTATTCTTTCATCTCTTTTACCTCCCTTCTTTCCTCTTCCTCCCTATCATTTCTTCTTGTTCATATTCTCCAATCATCATCCTTTCCCTTCTTTCTCTTTGAGTGTACTGCATCTGTTTCTCTTTTTAATTCGCTATTGCACTATTTTTACATCTCTTCCTCTTCTCTTATTTAATGTTTTTCTTTACCTTCCTTCCTTCATTCTCTCTCTCTCTCTCTCTCAAGTCTCTCCTCCGCCTTTCCATCCCTTTACCTTACCTCGCTTTCCCCGCACTCCCCTCTCTCTCTCTCTCTCTCCATCCTTCCTTCAACAGCTTCTCTCAGTAAGAAATCACATTCCCAGGGTTCTTTGAGCGTCTTAACGAAGAGACTCCACAGATACAAAACTCAAAGGCTGGCGATCCTCTCTGCCTCGCGCTTCCATCCTCTAAAAGGGAGTCAGGAGGAGTAGTTGCTGATATCCACCCATCCATCCATCAGTACCTGTCTATCGGCTTTACCAATCATAGAGAGAGAGAGAGAGAGAGAGAGAGAGAGAGAGGCGTTGGGTGTCAGGATGGGACGGGAGAGGAAAGGGATGAAACTAGATAGAAACGAGAGAGAGAGAGAGAGAGAGAGAGAGAGAGAGAGAGAGAGAGAGAGAGAGAGAGAGAGAGAGAGAGTGAGAGAGAGAGAATAGCCACAGTAACAATAGTATACACTAATGTCCCACGTAATACTACTGTAATGATCAAAGACTGACACACACACACACACACACACACACACACACACACACACACACACACACACACACACACACACATTCTCTCTCTCTCTCTCTCTCTCTCTCTCTCTCTCTCTCTCTCTCTCTCTCTCTCTCTCTCTCTCTCTCTCTCTCTCTCTTCATTCTGTATCATTGTTATCACGAAATCCCTGACGGACGGACGGTGGGTGTCTCGGTGCCTGCAATATGATGGCCATAATTACTGAAGTGATGAGTGGGGTAAGGCTGGCAGCGGGAGGGGCTTACATCAGCTTATGTGAGTGTGTCTGTGTGTCCATCCCTCTGAAACACTTCCTGCCCCACAGATACTACTTTTAGCTCTTTTAGTACTATGACGCGTTACCAGATTCATTCTCCTTACTATTTGGTGGTTTTGTACAGCTTCAGAAACTTACGTGTGAGATTAGAATAGTGAAGACTGTGGCCATTAATCATCTGACCTTCATAGACCCTTCCTATTGTCAATAAAATGGTTTAATCATTCACGAATCTGAAGGTAAAAGTGTGTCCCAGTATTGAAGGGGTTGAGGAGTTGAGGTTGGTAGTAAACGGGTTTTGAAGGATGTTTTTAGGGTTCTAGAGATAAGCTGAACAAATTTTCTATTCTGATTTCGAATGATGAAAATCGGATCGCTATTTAGATATACATGTTCTTGCTTAGTTTAGGATTCTGAAATACTTCTGGCTGCACCTCCACTACTAATTGAAGATACACAGGCTATTATGTCACTTTTTTTTTTTGCAGTTCCAGTGATAGATTGATAGGTTTTCTGCATTAATAACAGGAAACCTTCTTGAAGACTGGAATGATCCTTCACGTGACCTTTGATAACAGTTGTGGTGAGAGATCAAAGTGCTTCAGAAGATAAATGTAAAATAGGTAACACGGATTTCCGAAAGTGTTTTCTTAGTTTCAAGGAAAAGAAAGACAAGATTTTTACATCAATAACGGAAGAAACCCTCTTGAGAACCCGACTAATACAATTTACGCGACCTTTGAAAACAGTTATAGTGAGAGAAAAAAGATTCAGAATAAGTAACACGGACTTTCGAGAATGTATTCATAATTTTTGGGACAGACTGACAAGATTTTTACATTAATAACAGGATAAACCCTCTTGAGAACCCGACTAATATATAATTTACGTGACCTTTGGAAACAGTTGTGGTGAGAGAGCAAAAGGTTTCAGAACGCAGGCTTTTGTATGCACCATCAGCTCGCTTGCTCCCTTACCTGCCCTCGCTTGCTCCCTTACCTGCCTGCCTGCCTACCTGCCTTCCCTCCCATCCACCTGCCCATCTGCCTCTACAGTGTGTTATATTCATTATTCGACCGTGGAAAAAAAGAGTAAGGTAAGCCTGTCTCATTTGCACGTTATTAGCACAATATTAAAGTTACTAGTGCACGGGGAAAGGCCGCCACCCCAGTGAGAGAGAGAGAGAGAGAGAGAGAGAGAGAGAGAGAGAGAGAGAGAGAGAGAGAGAGAGAGAGAGAGAGAGAGACTATAAAGGGCAAAATAACACGGATGCAACAAGCAAATTTATAATAGATGATACAACAGTAGGAAAAGAAATGAGAGAGAGAGAGAGAGAGAGAGAGAGAGAGAGAGAGAGAGAGAGAGAGAGATTAAAATTGCATCTCACTAAAATACGAGTGTAAGGGATAAATGAGATGACAGGAGCCGATAAGAGAGAGAGAGAGAGAGAGAGAGAGAGAGAGAGAGAGAGAGTAGGGGAAGGCGAAGTGAGAGAGTGAGAGAGAGAGAGAGAGAGAGAGAGAGAGAGAGAGAGAGAGAGAGAGAGAGAGAGAGAGAGAGAGAGAGAGAGAGAGAGAGAGAGAGAGAGAGAGAGAGAGAGAGAGAGAGAGAAGGCTCTTTGCTCTCAAATGGTAAAATTGTGTTTGGTTTGAGACAGGAGGAGGAGGAAGAGGAGGAGTCAGATGGATGAGGATGAGGATGAGGAGGAGGAGGAGGAGGAGGAGGAGGAGGAGAGAGAGAGAGAGAAAGAGAAGTCAAGGAGAGGAAGGAGTTTGACGTCATAATGGATATTTTTTTCTCTCTACTATGAAAAAAGCCTTTTCTTATTCAGCCTCTTGTTTTGGGAAGGGGGAAAAGAGGGTAGAGGCAGGAAGGAATGGAGGCAAAGGAGGGAAGGGGGAAAGGAGGAGGAGGGGAGAGGAGGAGAGGGAGAGGCGCTAAGTGTGGGAGGTGGGTGGGTGTCTGTGTGAATAATATACATTGTAATCTTTTCCTTCTTCTCCCTAACGTCCCAACTGGCAGGCCCTTGTTATGAATTTGTGGCGGTGGTGGTAGTGTGAGAATAGTAGTAGTAGTAAAAGTAGTAGTAGTGGTAGGAGTAGTAGGAGTTGTAGTAGTAGTAGTCGTTGTAGTTGTAGCAGTTAATAGTAGTAATATTAGTAAGAGTTGTAGTAGTTTTAGTAATAGTGTTAGTAGTAGGTGTAGTAGTAATAATAAATAATAATAGCTGGAAACACAATAACAATAATAATAATAATAATAATAATAATAATAATAATGATATAATAGTAATAACAACAGCAATAACATTAAAGATAAAAGTTAATACTGGTAATAGCGCATGGCTTATTCATTAAAAACTCTAATTACAATATGAAAATAGAATCGAACATATTGATAGTGGTGGTGGTGGTGGTGGTGGCGGTGGTGGTGGTGGCGGACATCGACAACTGCAGATAATAAAATCCATACTTTAGGTGAAAAAAAAAAAAAAAAAAACAATGTTGATATTTGATACAGAAAAATAAAGATAGAGTGGTGATGATGGTGATGTTGATGGTGGTGGTGGTGATGGTAGTGGTGGTGATGGTGGTGGTGTTGCTGAAGACCGTAAACGGCAAATATTGAAAACACTTGATTAAAAAAAGGAAAGAAAGGAAAAATTAAGCTTGATAGAGAAAAGAAAGAAAGAAAACACAGAAAAATTATGGTGATAGTAGTAGTAGTAGTAGTAGTAGTAGTAGTAGTAGTAGTAGTAGTAGTAGTAGTAGAAGTAGTATTGATAGCAGTTATAATGGCAATGCTGTGTAAGGTGTCGTTGTTGTTGTTGGTGGTGGTGGTGGTGGTGGCGGTGGTGGTGATGGTGGATGTGATGATGGCGATGGTGGTGGTGGTGAGGGTGGAAAAAGAGCAGCATTTGTTCTAGAAAATATCGTTCCTTCCCTCCCGTGTATTGATAACCTTGGCAGGATTACGTTGCCTCATCTCCAGAACTAAAATAAAACTAATACTTTCCGATACATGAAGACGAGAGAGTGTGACCTTCGACACTTCTCATATCTCTCTCTCTCTCTCTCTCTCTCTCTCTCTCTCTCTCTCTCTCTCTCTCTCTCTCTCTCTCTCTCTCTCTCTCTCTCTCTCTCTCTCTCTCTCTCTCTCTCTCTCCAGTAGTATTCAGTCAAACATCTCTTCTTTTGAGTTTATTTTCCTTATCACGTCTCTCTCTCTCTCTCTCTCTCTCTCTCTCTCTCTCTCTCTCTCTCTCTCTCTCTCTCTCTCTCTCTCTCTCTCTCTCTCTCTCTCTCTCTCTCTCTCTCTCTCTCACATCTTTTATCTTCTGTTTTATATATTTTCAAGCTCTCCTATCTCCCTTTTTCCCATACTCTCTTTTGTTCCTTTGCCTCTCCTCCCCTCCTTTCGGTTCCCTTCTCTTCTGTTCTTTCCTCCCCTTTTCCCTCCTCTTCTTCCCTCCCTCCACTATTCCCTTCTTCGTCCATATCCCTCCTTCTGTGTCCTCTTCCCTCTTTTTTTAGCCTTTTAAGAGAGAGAGAGAGAGAGAGAGAGAGAGATAATACAACAGGAAGAAACAAAACATACCACAAATACATTACGAAGAGGAGGAGGAGGAGGAGAAAGAAGCGAAGGACAAGGAAGGAAGACGAGAAAGGAAGACGAGGAAGTAGAGGAAGAGGAAAAAGCAGAAGTGTCGATATGTTCATGTGTGTGAGAGGAAAGTGAGAGGCAGAGAAGAGAGTTGAAGTGATTAATTTTTTAGAAATGTAAACTAGTCGGACACAGTGAGAGGCAATTAAAGCTACGCATGATTGATTTGACTTTCATGTGTAATCAGCACCGGACCTTGTTTGGCCTAATTTGGTGAGCGACGGGGCGGCGAGTGGCGGGAGGCGGGCCGGCGGAGGGGAATTGGTTGGGGATGCGCGGAGCTACACACACACACACACACACACACACACACACACACACACACACAGAGAGAGAGAGAGAGAGAGAGAGAGAGAGAGAGAGAGAGAGAGAGAGAGAGAGAGAGAGAGACTCATTCTGAAACACCTCTCTACTCCACTACTTTCAAGAGCCTCTAGGTGAAGTGACACTAGTTTGCAAGTATGTTTCTGTAATTCATGTGACAGATGAACAACATTTCTACATTGCTAACAGGAGAAACACTCTTCAAAACTCGGGCAATCATGTCTGTGGCCTTTGAAACCAGTCGTGATGAGAGAACAAAGCGTTTCTGAATACGGGACAGAGGTTTATCTCTGTGTGTGTGTGTGTGTGTGTGTGTGTGTGTGTGTGTGTGTGTGTGATGTGTCCAGGAACCGTGTTGTTTAAGTGACGGCTCAAGATAGGGACAATTTGCTGCAGTGAATTATTTTGTCACTATTATCCGACGTTTATCTTTTTTTTTTTGTGCCAAATGCTGCGCGTCGCCACGTTAATTGAAGTGAAGGTGATGCCGTGATGGCGCCACCGGTATGTTTTGGCGCTGCGGGTGTTGATGGTAGGTCCTGATGGCGCTACCTACACTCTTAGCCAGGCCCGTGTTGCAGCCCGCTGCCTCGCCTGACTGAAGGGAAGCAGGTTAGGTTGGTTTATGGCCCGTATTCTGAACCGCTTTGCTCTCTCTTCATCACTGCTTCCCATGAGCTGCAGTTGAATACACTCGTGTTATTAAGGATATTTTTATGGTTCTCTTGATGAATTGGCAAAATTTTATGGTTGTTTTAAGAATTATCTTGAAAGTCCATCTGATTGCCTGTGTGGTCTTGGAAAACTGTCATGGTAAGAGAGCAATGTGTTTCTGAATATGGACATAGGTCAGGTGGTTTATGGACGCAGGTCATTCATGTTTGTATATCCAGATGGCGGTCTTCATAATTCAGTGGTTGACCGGAGGCCGTCTGAAGTGGCTGCGCGTAGTGATCTAATTGGTTGATGCTGCCAAAACTTGTCTCTCAGGCCCTTAAAGGAGACAACACTGAGAGTTTATGCGTCTGGCTACAATGCGAGATTTACCTGGCTGGAATCGCGGTCAAAGGTGGGATTTTTTGGGATCGACTTGCTGGTCTTGACATTACCCAACCTTGAAATGGTGGTGGGAAGCTGTGGCTGTGGCTGTGGCTGGGATCGTGAAGGCGAGGGAGAAAGGAAATGCCCGCCTTGCACGATTGATTTAGCTGTATTATTGAAGTGGTGGCTAATAGGATGCATATTATACTCTGATAACTCTCTAAATATACCTCATTAAAATGAAATAGTGATAGTCTCTGGATATTCACTCTAAGCTACTCGTAAATGACTTTCCAACAGATTAATTTCCAATACTAATCCATATTTTACATCAGAATAATTCAACTTTTTTCTCTCTCTTTTATCTTTCCTCTTTTTTTTTTATCTTCATTCGTCTTCTTTGCTTGTTCGGTTTGCGTATTTTCAGTTTTGCAAGACTACTACTTGGAAGGACAGCAGTCTCTTCTTGTTTTTCCTACTTTCCTCCTTTCATTAGTCTACTTTTCTCGCTCTGTCTGTTTTTCTTTAACTTTATAAGTTTACCACACTACTCCGCTTGCCGAGGATCAGGAAGAGTACCATTTTCTTTTTGTCGTGTTTTGCTTTTTCTTCTTTCATCCATCGTAATATTTCTTCCAGCGTGTCTGTCTTTAGGTTTGATATGAAGGGGATAACTTTATAAGCTTACCACACTATTTCGTATGCCGAGGATCAGGAGGCGTAGCATTTTCTTCTATCGTTTTTATGCTTTCTCTTCTTTCACTCATAGTAATTTTCTTCCAGCGTGTCTGCCTTTAGGTTTAATATGAAAGGGACCAGGAAGTAAAGCGCTGTTCGTACCTACCCTACTCCAACACGCTTGATTGAGTATGACACCCCTTTGTTGTGCAGACCTTGGGCGGATTTGTACCACGGGATGCCCTTAGCCACGGGGCGTCTCAGGAAAAGTGGTCCGGAGCTTGTGGAACTTACGAGGCCAGCGGGAGTCTTGAGCACTAAGGTAGTACAGAGCTATCGTGTCTTTGTCTTCGCTTTTGTCTTCGCTCTCGTGTTTGTTGTTGGTGTTTTTGATGGTGCTGCTACGTGGTGATTGTAGTGGTGGTGGGGCTGGTG
>NC_059271.1:387500-390000 GCF_017591435.1 Portunus trituberculatus
GATAGATAGATTGATATAGAAATAGATAGCTAGATAGATAGACTAGTAGAAAGATAGTGATAAATATAAATAAATAGGTAGACAGAAAGAGAGATGGATAGATGGATAGGTAGATAGACAGATAAAAAGAGAGATATATAGATAGATAGACAGATGAATGGACAGATAAATAGATAGATATATAGATTGATAGAAATATAAATAAACAGAGAGACAGTTAGATAGATAGATAGATAAATAGATAAATAGATGTTTTGATAGATAAATAACCTACCTTCGCATTCTCAGAGGGAGAGAGAAATAAGACAAAAAAAAAAGGACATAAATAATCCATAAGTAATATATTTCAATCTTGTTTTTGTTGACAAGTTTGTGTTTTGGCGTCATATTTTAATGAATTCAAAACACAAGCAACTTTATTTTCTCTTTTCATGTTAATAATCTTCGCTCTTGTATATTTATAATTTTCAGAAAAGCAGCGCTCACCTCGACTTTTTTTTTTCTATTTTTTTCCTTCTTTTTTTTTCTAATGGTAGAGTGGGTGAGTGTTTTATTTTCCTGCGGCTTTTGTTTTTTTTTCTTCTTTTTTTCTTTTTGTGAATCTTGTTTGGTCGTGATTTATTCATTTATTCATTTTTTTTTCTTTTAGTTCGAAGCGTAATTGACCTTCTCTTGTTTGCTTTCACTTTCTCCCTCCTTGCTTTCTCTCTCTCTCTCTCTCTCTCTCTCTCTCTCTCTCTCTCTCTCTCTCTCTCTCTCTCTCTCTCTCTCTCTCTCTCGTTCGAAGCCTCAAAGTCTCGAGCGAAGAAGCAACGAAGCCCATATATCAAGGTAGTGTGCGTTGGTTGAGGTTATGTGAGATAGTGTAAGAAATATGGGGCCATCTCTCTCTCTCTCTCTCTCTCTCTCTCTCTCTCTCTCTCTCTCTCTCTCTCTCTCTCTCTCTCACACACACACATGAAGTATACAATGAAAGGAAAATGAAGGAAACTGTGTTGTGACTCAGATGTGTACTAATGAAATATTTACTGAGAAAAAAAAAATCATGCAATTGCCTTTCTTTTTATTGCTTATCTCTTGTTTTTCTCAGTCCATATCGTTCTCTTCAGTTTTTCAGGTCTTTTTGTATCATCTGTTTTCCTCTCCTATTTTCTTTGTCCATATACTTTCCTCTCCTCGCGCTATGACTTCGCGTATCCTTCCTATTATCTATTACATTTTTCTCCTTCCGCTTCATTTATCAGAGAGGCGACAAGCAGGTACGGGAGGCAAGGCGAGGAGGGGCTGTGACCTTCCTGCCCCTGTGTGTGGCGCGTGAGTGGTCATATCTCCACACAGACCGGCCATTAGGTGCTTTCTCTACGAATTGGAGCGGTTGGCGGTGAAGCATATTCTGAAACGCTTCTGCTCGCACCTCGACTATTTTCAGAAGGCTTTCGTTGAAGTGAATCGGCTTTTAATCTCTCCAGTACCAGGACGCGTTTTCATATTCATTCTGGTTACCTTTTTGGCGATTTTATTCAGCTTCAGAAACATGTGTTGGGATTAGAATAGTTATTAATCTTTTGACCTCCTGATCTCCATAGGCCATTCCTAATGCAAATAAAATCGTCTATTCATACTCAAAAATCAAGGTAAAAATGCGCCTCAGTATTGAAGGGGATAAGGGTGTCTCTCAAGGCTTTAGTGACATGTTAACAAGATTGCTTCATTATTAGCAGAAGAAGTACTCTTGAGAACCTGGCTTATCATCACTGTGGGGCTGATTGTTTGTATTGCCACAAGGAAAGAACGAAGCGTTTTAGAGTACGACTTTCTCTTGGGAGACCAACTCACACACACACACACACATACACACACACACACACACACACACACACACACACACACACACACACACACACACACACACACACACAGAGGAACCGCGGAAGTTGCACCTATCCTGAGCGATTAAAGCGTTACACAATAGTTTGAACGGCGGCGTGTTCCCCAGAGGAAGGCTTCGTGTGCGCCTCTGTGATGCGAATCCCGCCAGATTTATAATAATTTCGCCATCAGCCGTCCGCCTCGCCGCCTCGTCGCCTCGCCAACACGCAGTTTCCACTTTGGTTCATTTCCTTCCTGCACGCGCGGCACAGGCCAGACGACTAATGCAGATGTCCTGTTATGTTTCCATCTGTGAATTTCCATAGAGTGAGAAGCGGGTATGAGGCAGCTTGACGGAAAGATAGGCAGGCAAGCAGACGCCGTGACGGACTGAAGGACAGGTACGCACGCACGCAGGAAGGTAGGGAGGAAGGAAGGCAGGCAGGCAAGAAAGCAAGCAAGCACAGGTGGGCAATAAGGAAATAGATTAGGTAGGCTGGATGGTAGGCTGGAGGGTGTTTAGGAGGGTAGGCATTAAGCAAGCAGGAATGTAATAAGGTAAACAGATATAATAATAGATAATTAGAGAGGTTAGCAAGATAGAAGACAAGCAGGCAATTATGAAACACTG
>NC_059271.1:392500-445000 GCF_017591435.1 Portunus trituberculatus
GGAAGGAGATGGGAGGAACGAGAGAGAGAGAGAGAGAGAGAGAGAGAGAGAGAGAGAGAGAGAGAGAGAGAGAGAAGGAAGGAAAAATAAGGAAAAGAAGAGGGAGAGAAGAGGTAAACATGGTAAGAAGAACGGAAGAGAGAGAGAGAGAGAGAGAGAGAGAGAGAGAGAGAGAGAGAGAGAGAGAGAGAGAGAGAGACGGATACAGACATTTTACATCGTCCATTTGAAGTGGCGTTATGTGTGTGCTATGTGTAAGGAGGAGCTTTGATGGTAGGGAGGGTTATGACAGTGTGCGTCCTTAAGCCTGCGGTCCGTAAGTGGTATCAGTTCCACGTAGGCGGACGAGACACCTGCGGCAGTGGTTAGGAAACAAGTGAGGATCTGGGAAGCGTTAGGCGGCTGTGGGTGGCGGCGCGACGTAGCTTGGGGGTGTCGGCACGGGAGAGTGGATATGTTGTGGCCAAAACTGAACTGCCACGAGGCTAGTTTAGGAAAGGAAGTTTTTAGTTATATTGTAGATAAGTTCAAGTAGCTTTTTGTTTTAGGGACGGGCATGGTTGATATGTTGTGGCCAAGACTGAACTGCCAAGACACGAGTTTCGGAAGGGAAGTTTTTAGTTCTATTGTACATAGATAAGCAGCTGTTTGTTTTATATATGAGATTATTCCAACTTTTTTTTTATAATAGATGGAGAGATGGGAAGACTGAACTACCACGACGCGAGTTTAGGAAGGGGAATTTTTTAGTTGTATTGTAGATAAGTTTAAGTAGCTGTTTGTTTTATATATGAGATTATTCTAACTTTTCTTTTAATAGATGGGAAGATGGGAAGACTTGACCTGGCATGACGCGAGACTAAGAAGGAAAATTTGATTATTTTGCAGAAAAGTTTAAGTAGCTCGTTGTTTTTATTTACGAGATTTTACTGACGTTTTCTTTCTTTTTTTTATATAACAGATGAGATGAATGTATGAGCGAGTAAGGGTTTGTAGGAATGTGTAGATGCATGTAGGGTCCTTCAGTACCATGACGCGTTTTCATATTCATACTGTTTACAATATGGTGATTCTATAAGGCTTCAGAAACTCATGTGGGGGGATCAACATAGTGAAAATTCTGGCCATTAATCTTCTGATCTCCATAGACCCTTCCTAATATTAATAAAATCGTCTAATCGTGTACAAATCTCAAGGTAAGAAATTTGTCCCAGTACTAAAGGCTTAATATGTGTTTAAGCAAGTCTATATTTTATGAAATGATTTTTGTAATAATCTTCAAATTTTTCTCTGAGGTGGCGTCTTTTTCAGTGATGGTATTCCAGTAACTTTTCAGTAATATCGTGGTATTTATTTTTTCTAAACATTGTGAGAGACTTTCCCTAAAATACTTGACATCTTTCATCTAGACATTTAGGTTTCTTTATAGACTTTCTGGTGCGTTTTTCTTAACTCCTTCAGTACTGGGATGCATTTTTACTACCAATTTTGGGAATGGTTAGATAATTTTAGTTACATCAGAAAGGATCTATGGATGTCAGAAGATTAACGGCCGGAATCTTCACTCTCATAATCCCCACTTAAGTTTTAGAGTCTATATAAGATCACCAAACAGTAAGCAGGATAAAAATTAAAACACGTCATGGTACTGAAGGGGTTAATTTTATGGTATCTTCTCAAAATCAGTTGACATCTTTCTCTATGCATTGTAGTACATTCCTCAACGTCTTGGATAATATTTCAGCTTTACTATCCAAAGTTTGTTGAGTCTTCTCGAAACCTGATGCGTACTTTGTTCTGAAACAGTCTGAAACATTGTGGAATATTTAAATTACTACGCTTCCTCATTTAAATAACAAGTTTTGCTAATTTTTTTTTTTAGAGAAGGAAAGTGACAAGTTAATTTCATGATCCCATATTTTATTGCTTTGGGTGAGACTGATCCTGAATTATCTTCTTTTAAACAGGTTATATTACATTTCTTTTTTCTTCTTTTTTCTTATCTTTTTGTCTTAATACGAGTAGATTCCGGTTTTGGCGTGACGTCTACAATGTTACTGTGTGGTCCGCTCCAAATATGGCTCTCTCTCTCTCTCTCTCTCTCTCTCTCTCTCTCTCTCTCTCTCTCTCTCTCTCTCTCTCTCTCTCTCTCTCTCTGTCTATTTGTATGTCTGTCTGTTTGTCTATTTGTCTGTCTGTCTGTCTGTCTGTCTGTGTCTGTCTTTGTCTGTCTCTCTCTCTCTCTCTCTCTCTCTCTCTCTCTCTCTCTCTCTCTCTCTCTCTCTCTCTCTCTCTCTCTCTCTAATCTAATATCAAATCTCTATATTAACTGAGCACAAACAATAATTCTTACCACTGTGTCTATTCCATTCATTAATACGGTCAAGCTGAACTCGCCACAGGGATGAAGGAAGCGTAGACTCGTTACTGCCTCGTGTATATCCTGTGTGTTTCTTGCTTAGGGTTGCTTGGAGAGGCTTGGCCAGGTAACGCCGCGGGATAACCATAATTGCTGGCCTGTGTGTGTATGTGTGTGTGTGTGTGTGTGTGTGTGTGTGTGTGTGTGTGTGTGTGTGTGTGTGTGTGAGAGAGAGAGAGAGAGAGAGAGAGAGAGAGAGAGAGAGAGAGAGAGAGAGAGAGAGAGAGAGAGAGATGAAACACACACACACACACACACACACACACACACACACACACACACACACACACACACACACACACACACACACACACACACTTACGCAGACAAACAGACACACACACACACACACAGTTGTTCAAAGGAAGAATGAAGTATGTTAGAGAAATACGAAAGATAAAGACGGATTTTGGTGTGAGAGAGAGAGAGAGAGAGAGAGAGAGAGAGAGAGAGAGAGAGAGAGAGAGAGAGAGAGAGAGAAACAAACACACACACACACACACACACACACACACACACACACACACACACACACACACACACACACACACACACACACACACACACACACACACACACCCTTACGCAGACAAACAGACACACACACACACACACAGTTGTTCAAAGGAAGAATGAAATATTTAGAGAGAAATACGAAAGATAAAAGACGGATTTTGGTGTGAGAGAGAGAGAGAGAGAGAGAGAGAGAGAGAGAGAGAGAGAGAGAGAGAGAGAGAGAGAGAGAGAGAGAGAGAGAGAGAGAGAGAGAGAGTGAAAAGAATGAAATATTGTTAGGGGGTTGTACTGTAAAATGGAAATACATATGTTTGTGGGAAAGCTGGATGTGAAAATGTGACAGCAGGGAAATATGGAAATGATATCTGATTTTTTTTCCTCTTTCTGATACGCCTCATTTGTTGGGACTGTGATTAATGCATTGACTTATTCGTGTGTGTGTGTGTGTGTGTGTGTGTGTGTGTGTGTGTGTGTGTGTGTGTGTGTGTGTGTGTGTGTGTGTGTGTGTGTGTGTGTGTGTGTGCGTGTGTGTGTGTATGGACATGTTACTTCTTTTTGTATTTCTTTTTTCTCTAATGGCTGATTTGAAAGATATTATGCAAATTAGATTATGATATTCTTTTTTTTCTTTTTTTACTTTTTTCTCTTTTTTTATCCTGCTCAATCATGTAAGGTTTTGACAGCTAAATCTCTCTCTCTCTCTCTCTCTCTCTCTCTCTCTCTCTCTCTCTCTCTCTCTCTCTCTCTCTCTCTCTCTCTCTCTCTCTCTCTCTCTCTCTCTCTCTCTCTCTCTCTCTCTCTCTCTCTCTCTCTCTCTCTCTCTCTCTCTCTCTCTCTCTCTCTCTCTCTCTCTCTCCGTATGCAATATTCACTCTCTCATCCTCTCTCTCTGCTCCCACAAACTCTCTCTCTTCTCTCTCTCTCTCTCTCTCTCTCTCTCTCTCTCTCTCTCTCTCTCTCTCTCTCTCTCTCTCTCTCTCTCTCTCTCTCTCTCTCTCTCTCTCTCTCTCTCTCTCTCTCTCTCTCTCTCTCTCTCTCTCTCTCTCTCTCTCAGGAAGGCATATTCGGACAACTCGCAAAAAGTTTTTCGGAGACATACACAGAAAAATACGAACAGAAAGATAGACACATTGAATTGCAGGGAAGGCAGAGGCGGACAAAAATCCGACATACATAAATACGAACAGAAAGATAGACACATTGAGGCAGATGAAAAAATACTTACAGACACTCAGAATGATAGATAGATATATAGATAAATAGATAGATAGACAGCCATAGGTACGTTGAGACAGATAGACAGACGAACAAAGACAAAACATTTAAACAGAAAGACTGATCGACACAGATATAAAAGTACGTAGAAATAGATAGACAGGCTAATAGATAGATAGATAGAGGTTTGCAACACACACACACACACACACACACACACACACACACACACACACACACACACACACACACACACACACACACACACACACACACACACACACACACACGAGGTAGTTGGGAAGTATCTTGATAGCCAAACTTGTAGAAAAGAGGTAGATCAGGTTTTAAACTATGAAGCAGGTAGTCTCTAAGCACTAATTATGTAATCAGATAACCACCCACCTCACCTCAGCCGCCCTGGAAGATCACGGTGGGGTTTTCTATTTAGTTCTAACGTGCAAGTACATCTTTATTATTATCATGTAGGATAGAGAGTTCATCCCTTCACTCTCCCTCAGATCAAATGTAACAGTATTAATGAAGTGCCGAGTTGATGAGAGTTTTGAAAGAGTAGACGTATTTTTGGACGGATGTGATAGATGGACATAAATAGATATTCATGTTTTATCCAGGGACCTCATCACTTCTTGTAGCTTCCGTAGTTTTTCTTTATGTTCTGAATTCCTTAGCACTTGTATTAATCAGTCAGTTTAATAGGATGGAGATAGACAGATATTCATGATTTATCCAAGGACTGAAATGTGTATATATAGACGTGATTGCTTCTTGTAGCTTCCATTTTCTAATTTTTTTTTCATGTTCTAATTTCTTTATCTCTTGTATTAATCAGCCAGTTTAATAGGATGGACATAGATACTCATGTTTCATCCAGGGACTGCCAAGTGTATATATACAGGCCTGATCGCTCCTTGCAGCTTCCATTGTTTCTTTTTTCATGTTGTAAATTCCTTAGCACTCGTATAAATCAGTCAGTTTGATAGATTGACTGTTGCAAATCTCATTAAAACATCTTATCAGATGATGAAACTCTCATTTTTTTTTATTAGAAAGTCCATTAAAAGCTGCTTCATAACTGCATGTCACTTAACTTTTGCTTCCCGGAAAGAACACTCAAGACTTATTGAAGATACAAATTGATTCGCCGGCTGACATTCCTGGTATAGAATAATTCGCATTTTAAAACGTTTCCTGCAGCAGCAATATTTTACGAGCGAAATGCGTCCATCACTGTTAATTTGTTTCTCTTCTCCAACAATAACTCTTGGCCCTCCATGACAACACTGAAATGGTGAATGTTGCCTACCTTGCCCCAACGATAATATGACTTTTAAAACTTTCCCAGCATTTAATAGAGCAAATGCATCAATCTTTCTGCGTTAATTTGTGTCCCTTCAACAATTACTTTCCCTCACCATTCCTGGCAGCACCGGATATAGTGAAATATGATTTTTTATTTCTTTCAGTACTGGGACGCATTTATACCATGAGTTTTGGGTATGATTAGAAGATTTTATTGACATTAGGAAAGGTCTATGGAGCTATTCTAATCCCCACACAAGTTTCTGAAGGCGTTTAAATTCACCAAATAGCTAGCAGAATAAATATGAAAACGTGATGTGGTAACTTTCCCAGCACATTATACACCTAATGCATCAATCTTTCTGTGTTAATTTGTGTGCCTTCAACAATTACTTTCCTTTACCATTCATGGCAGCAGCGGTAATAGTGAAATGGTAAAACGGTGAAATGGTGTGTCTGGTGCACTGCTCTCCTGGAACTCTTGTCACAAGCTCCAGAGCCGCCACTTATTAATGTTGGGAAGGTTATTGCTCGTTGTCTTGCTGTCACTCGTAACTCGTAAACTGACTTGCCAATACCAAACGAAGACTTTAGTATTGGATTCTCTTCAGAGTGGAAAGGAAGCTGTAACTGTTGCTGCTTCCTTTTGCGATTGCAAATTTTAACATTTTTTTCATTATTCATTTATTTATTTATGCTCTCTTTTGAGAGAGAGAGAGAGAGAGAGAGAGAGAGAGAGAGAGAGAGAGAGAGAGAGAGAGAGAGAGAGAGAGAGAGAGAATCTAAACATATTGAAAAAAAATAACTTCATATTTCCAGCAACCTGTTAAATACTAGAGCGACAGTAATATGAAGCATTTGTATTGTCGACTGACTCTCTTGACTAAGTGAAGGTAAAGCCTAAAAATAACAAGTCTTAATTAATAAAATACACAAGGCGCCAGGTGAACACGAGGCTCCTGATAACTTTAATGCACTTTTTTCACTCTTTTTTTACTCCTTTTTTTTTTAACACAGGCACGCAAAATAAATAATAACCTGCTTCACAATATGCTCCGGAAAAAGAGGGAGGAAAAAAGGAGCCGAGTGTTTTTATCTCTCCATTTATTTATTTTCTGTGACGAGGGAGTGACGGGCGCCAGGACGTGTGTGTGTGTGTGTGTGTGTGTGTGTGTGTGTGTGTGTGTGTGTGTGTGTGTGTGTGTGTGTGTGTGTGTGAGAGAGAGAGAGTGACCTGCAGCTTTTTGTAACTTGATCAGGGCAGGCGGCGGCTGTGACGGGTTGATGTATGTATATATGTAGCGGGGGGGGGCGAACTTTATTCATGTTACTTATTCATCTATGCATTTCATTAATTGTTATGTTTTGCTTTATTTATCTATCTATTTCTTTGCCTATTTCTTTTGAGAAGCTCGTCAACTTGTGTATCTATCTGTATTATCAATCTATCTAGTTAATCATCTGTCTTTATTTATCTGCCTGTGTGTTCATCCACTTATTCACTTGTCTGTCTGTTCATCTATCTGTCTATCAATCTATTTCTCTATTTATCATTTTTTCTCTCTGTCCCTCTGTCTATCTATCTATATCTATTTCTATCTATTTATTTATTTAAGGAATTTGTCAGAGTTTATATATTTGTCTTATCAGTCGATCTATTCAACCATCTGTCTATTTCTTTATTTATCTTTCTACGTATTCATCTACTTATTCACTTGTTTATCTATATCTCCACCTATCTATTAATCTATCTATCCATCCATCCACCTACCAGTCCATCCAACCATCCACTCATCCATCCATTTATTTAAGTCCTTTCCGCCGCTGCCCATCCAGTGAAAGCGAAACATGAACCTCTTCAGCACTGGGACATATGGTAAGAGTTTTGGGTATGATTAGACAATGTTATTTGCATTAGAAAAGGTCTATAGAGGTCAGAAGATTGATGGCCAGACTCTTCACCATTTTAATTCTCACAAAAGTTTCTGAAGCTGTACAGAATCACCAAATAGTAAGAATAATTAATAAGAAAATGCGTCGTGGTACTGAAGGTGTTAGCGCTGAACAACCGGCGATCATGGTAAGAGATTTGAAGTCTGCGTGGGACAGAAGAAGAAAGACTAGCGATATATTGACGGAAGAAGCTGCGCGTGGTGGGTTCCTATAACATGGACACTCTTTGTATTATGTGGTTTTCTTTACTATATACAGCATACATTGAATATTACTTTCAAATAGCACATGGATGGAAAATAAGAGAGAGAGACGCATGTACGGAAATTGATTACGTTACCTGCTCCACCCTATTCAGATTTCATAGATGGCACTGACTATAGTGCCATCTGTTGTCGCGTTGCTACTTCACGCCAGCCATTCGCCGGCCCGTTCGTTACTTCAGCTTGACTCCAGGAAAGATTAGTGGTCTTGTGTAATTCGCTGTGTTCTTAAAAGGAAAATATGTCGTGTTTTCTTGATTCCTTCAGCTCGCAAGTGACGTAAAGGTAATGTTTGTGCGGTTATGAAGTGTAAATTGAATGTCGTTTGTTTTTTTTTTTTTTTGTCTGTCTGTTTGTGTGCCTGGCTTTCTTTCATAAAAGGATGTGGCTTCTTTCAGCTTCCTACACCTTTTTTTTTTCTTTACCTTATATTTTTTACTACTCCCTTTTTTTCTCTCTCTTCTTCCTATTCATTCACTCCCTCTCCTTCTCCACCCCGTACTCCTCACCTCCCAGTATTGCATCAAGGCCACACACACACACACACACACACACACACACACACACACACACACACACACACACACACACACACACACACACACACACACACACACACACACACACACACACACACACACACACACACACACACACACACACACACACACACACACACACACACACACACACACACACACATTCAGATAGCTTATTGACCACAAGTAACATATTACATACCATCAAGATATCCTAAATAAAATTCAAATATACGACACTCTAAATTTTGATTACTTGCAGTCTAATAAAAAGCAAAAGAATATAAAAAATAGATAAAGATAAAATAAAAACAAACAATAAAATCATTCCAGGCATTAATTTACATATCGACTATGGCATATACTGAAAAAAAATGTCCTTATCTTGACACACACGCTTCCCTTTCCATCAGTCAGCACTTCTTCCCTTGCACACTGAGGCCACACTGCCGGCGAGCCAGTCACTAATGGGAGCGCACGATGTAATACTGCATCGGTGGCTTGGTTTTCCACAGAAGCTGCAGTGAAGGTCAGAATGCGGCGGTAGAGGTGGCAAGTGGTCGAGTTAAGCTTAGTGTTCAGGGGATACAGAAACAGGGAATCAGGTTTGCATGGAACTCGTTGTTGTTGTTGTTGTTGTTGATGTTGTTGTTATTTATTAATGAAAAGATATCGAAAAAAAAGGATAACAATAAAAAAAAAGCAAACAATTTCTTTAAGAAGCAAAAGTGACCAGCATTATCGTTAACCTTTGACAATTTTTGCATCGTGAAGCTTGTTTTCCTATGTGAAGTCTTTCAAAAATGGCTTCTTGATAATAGTATTGGAAATTAATATGACGAGAATAAGAGTCGAGGCAACGGGAGAAGAGAGTGTGTGTAGAGGAAGGGAAGGAATTAGGAGGAATGAAGGAAATACCAGAGAAAGACATAAGTGAGGAAGTCAAAGAGGAGAGGGATGTGGAATGAAGGGAGAGAATGAATGAAGAGATGAGGAAGGAAGGAAGGAAGGGAGGAATAGATGAGTGAATGAAAGAAGGACGTTAGCAATAAAGGAAGGAAGAGATGAGGGAATGAAGGAGGTTGGCAGGGAAAGAAGGAAAGAAGGAAAGAAGAAATGAATGAAGGAAGGAAGTAAGTATGAGAATAGCTTATGATGCTGCTGTGGAATTTGATTAGGTCAAGTTAGATAAGGTTACGTTGAGCACAAAAGCAGAGAGAGAGAGAGAGAGAGAGAGAGAGAGAGAGAGAGAGAGAGAGAGAGAGAGAGAGAGCGTAATTCCAGCCTTATTACTGGGAAAATGGATAAAAAGAAGCGGGGAGTAAATGTAAAAACTCCCCTTGCCTGATGCGGACTTGCTGTGAAGGTAATCATGTCGCCTTTTTATTACTGGCTTTCCTGCGAGTTTATCATTTTCTTGGCAATTCCATTCAGACCTCGGCTTGGCGGCGGCGGCGGGGAAGGGGGCTCTTGGCGGGGGCTTAGCGAGAGTCATAGTGTGGCATTTGGCTTGGAACTTGTGCTTGAGTGGCTTGGCGGGGCTTGGCAGGGACGTGGGGGCTTTCTCAAGATTAGTAGGGTCTTTGAGGTCTTGGTGTGGGCTTGGCAGGGTTTGACAAGCTTGGAAGCATTGGATAGGCTTGGCACAAGATTGGATAGAGCTTGGCAGGGTTTGCTGAGGGCTCATATAAGTTTGAAGGGGCGTGGCAGGGCTTAGCGGGGCTTTTCACGGCTTGGGAGTATTAGAAAGGTTTGATGGGACTTGATAGATTTTTGAGGCTTGGAAGGGCTTGGAAAGGGCTTGGGTAGAGCTTGGCAAGGCTTAATAGGAGCTTCAGGGCATCTTGACATGGCTTGGCTTGGAAATGGGCGGCCGGACGTCTCGGCCTGTGAAATTTAACGTACCTTGGCCAAGCTGTCAGTTAGGTTCGGTTAGGTTAGGTTAGGTCTGCTGTGTGTGTGTGTGTGTGTGTGTGTGTGTGTGTGTGTGTGTGTGTGTGTGTGTGTGTGTGTGTGTGTGTGTAGCAGATTCATTTCCTCACCACAGAGAGTAAGAATTTTGTGCGTCTCTTATTAGGTAAAGAGTGAATGGGGAAAGAAGTTTGGTGAGGTGCTGCAGGGAATAGGAAGGCAGGACTGAGGTACTCCAATCCGTTCCCACTTTCACTTCCACTACCACTCCCATTCACACTCCCACTCCTTTCCCAATCCCTCTGCCACTCCTCTACCACTCTATCTCTTTTCCCTCTCTCTCTGTTCAGTCCATTTCTCTCCACTTCAGCCCTATTCCCTCTGTACTTCGCTTTACTCCCACTCCACTCCCTTTCTTGCTTGTGTTCACTTCATTACCTGTTTGCTTTAGAGTCATTTTCTTTTAGTTTTTTTCATTTTGGAGTAGTTAGTTTGTTTGCATTGCCTGTGTTGCCTGTTTGTTTATTCAGCTTGTTTCCTTCTTGTTATTCTTTTTTTCTCTTTCTTTTCTCTGTTTCTTTCTCCCAGTTGTGTTTGTTTTGTTTGGTTGGTTTGGTGAAGCTATGTGTGGCCTTCCGAATTCCTCTTCCTTCTCTCCTTCTCCTCCTCTTCCTTCTTCTTCTCCTCTTCTTCCTCGTCTTCCTCCTCCGCCTCGGTAATCCCTCCCATTAATCTCTTGTTTCCTCCTTTCATCCACTGTTCTCTTTCTCTTAAACTATTTCGTCTTTCTGCCTCGTTCTCTTTCCTTTCGCCTTTATTCTCTTTTCTTCTCGCCTTCTTTCTTTTCCGTTCTTGCTTCTGTTCTTCGTTTTCCATCCCTTATCATTGTCATCAGGTTCTTTTCTCCTCCCTCTTTTCCCCTGTTTCTATTTTTCTTTTTCCTTCGTTCTTCGGCTTATCCATCTCACGTTTCTTTTTTATCTTCTGCGCTTTCTCTTATCCATGTTTTCCTTTTATTCCTTATCATTGACATCGCGTTCTGTCTGTCTCTTCTCTCCTTCCCTCTTCTCTTTCCGTTTCTTCGTGTTTCTCGCTGCCATTTTCTCCTCGTCCTCAGTGTGATCTAAAGAGATAAAGAGGTTTCAAGCTTTCGCCCTGGGATTGAATTGCAAATTGATTCTGCTATCTGACTTGTAGAATTGGAGGAGGGAGAGGAGGAGGAGGAGGAGGAGGAGGAGGAGGAGGAGGAGGAGGAGGAGGAGGAGGAGGAGGAGGAGGAGGAGGAGGAGGAGGAGGAGGAGGAAGATACACATTAATTTAGCAAGTTTAGTTCCTGTAGGAGTAGAATTTGTAAGAAAACCAAATAAGGGAAGACATGATTCGATTTATTAAACTCTTTCGTGTTATTCTGTTCTCATTCTCTTACTTCTCTTTCCAGACCATTCCAAGTTGTTTCTTCCTGTCCTTCTCCTCCCCGTCTTCGTCTTCGTCTTCGTCCTCGTCCTTGTCCTCCTCCTCCTCCTCCTCCTCCTCCTCCTCCTCCTCCTCCTCCTCCTCCTCCTCCTCCTCCTGATCCTTCTCCTCCTCCCTCTCTACTTCTGTGTTCCTCCTCCTTCCTCTCCAATTTTGTTTCACCTCTTCTTCCTCCTCCTACTTCCTCTCCCTCAAGTTCCACCTCTTCCCCCCACCCTCGTCCTCCTCCTCCTCCTCCTTCTCCTCTTCGTCCTCCTGCTGCTGCTGCTCCAATGCCCACATAAAACAGTCGCCCAGGAAAGTTAGGGAAGAATGGAAACTCAGGAGAAGGAACGACCAACTTTTCCTAACAAATACTGACACTTACCTCGATTTTCGTCCCTGACCTGAAGAATTATGGGAGTTTTTGTCTCTTTTTTTTTCTGTTTCTCTTTTACTTTTATTTATCTGGACATTTTTGTGTTATGTTTATTTATTTATTTATTTTTTTTTTTTGTCGTGATTCGATATTTCTAAGCTTCTTTGTGAGGATTTATTGGTGATTGCATTGATGGTGCTTGTGGTGTATAGTGGTAGTGGTCGTAGCGGTGGCTGGTTGGTGACGGTGGTGGTGGTGGTGGTGGTGGTGGTGATAGTTGTAATGGTTAATATAATGATAGTGGTGGTGGTAGTGGTGGTGTGTGTGGAGGATGAGAGGTATAGATAGGATGGAAGCTAAAGATAGTTGTCACTCTGATATATAGCTCCCTATTCAGAAACGCCTCCCTCTCTTACCACGACTATCTTTCAAAGTCACATAGATGATTAGTGGTGTTCTCAAAAGTGTTTCTACTGTTAAAAATGCGGAAATTTTGTCAATCTGCCTCTAGAACCGTACATGCTTGCATAAAAAACGTTTGATTCTCTCACCACGACTGTTTTTCAAGGCCAAAGAGATGATTACCGGTGTTTTCAAGACTGTTTGTCCAGTTAATGATCCAGAAATTTTGTCAATCATTCTTTAGAATCATAAACACTTGCTTGAAAATGCTTTATTCTCTTACCACGACTATTTTCTAAAATCACAGATGTGATTTGCGGTGTTTTCAAGTGTATATCTCCAATTAATAATGCAGAAATTTTGTCAATCTGCCTGTAGAACCGTAAAAACACCTTTACTAACTTGTGTCAATTTATACAAAGCCTTTTAGAATAGTGGAGTTAAAGCACAGAAGTGTTTGAGAATACGATCCATAAACGTTTAAATTGTGCGTGACGTCACTGCTGGGATGACATTCTATTTGTGTATCAGTGAGAATAAAGTAAAGGTGTGAGTGATGGACGCCTTGAGTAGAATAGCGAAGCACACAAATAAGATACAGATGAGAGAACACACCTTCCAAAGACCACTCGGTATCTAGAAGGAAAAGCATATGGAAAAGATAACTATACATGTCATCGCATATCATCGTGCTTAGGAAATAACACAGTAAGTAAATGAAATGTTACGTGCATTTAGACTTAATGAAAAAAGAAAAGCATACAGAAAAGATAGATATAAATGTCACTATATACCGTCGTGATTGGTAAATACATAAACCGTTACGTGTATCTGAACTTAATGAAACACATAAAATTTACCTCCTCGTACTTAGGTTTGTATTTAGAAACGCGTTGCTCTCACACCATAACTATTTTGCAAGGCTACAGAGACGACTAGCCGGGTTTTTAAGATAGTTTCTCCTTATGATAAACTAGAAATCTTGCCAATTCACCACAAGAACTATAAAAATAAACTTAAAAACACGAAAATTTTCAACAAGAGCCTTTGGAGAGCAGTGATGGTGACAGAACGAAGCGTTTCAGAATAAAAAGAAATCATCCTCATTCATATTCGCAATTAGGCAAAATAAAATAAAAGAAAATGCTTAATAAACAAAATAAATAACTCCATACACCCGTGCTTAGTAAAACGAATAAATAAATGAAAAGAAATAGTGAAGAAGTGAAGGATGACAAGCACCGTGCCTTACGTCACGCACATGAAAGCTGGCTGACACACGAATGACCTTTCAGTATTGCATAGAGCCGTGGGTAGGCGTGACATTGCATCCTTTCTCTGTTGTCCTCTATACTCCTGTCCCTCGCATCTCCTTTAACGACACCAAAACAAAAACACACGCAAAAAAAGGAAAAAACAAAAAAATAAAGAGAAAGGAAAAGACTGGCTGGCGAGGAATACCTGTCCGTCATACACACACACACACACACACACACACACAGTATACATGCACACCTCCTTTAAAACCTTGCCAAATATAATAGAAAAATGAAATAGAAAAGAGAGAGAGAGAGAGAGAGAGAGAGAGAGAGAGAGAGAGAGAGAGAGAGAGAGAGAGAGAGAGAGAGAGAAGAGAAGAGAGAAATAAAAAGTAGGCAAAAGGATCAGCAAAACACGAATGAACACTCTTGAAATTAAAAAGAAAAAAATAAGAGTAAAAAAAAAATCTTCACTCAATGTCTGGTGGAAAATTATAACTTTTTTGCCAGTTTCCTTCAGAAGCTTGACGTATTATAAACAGCAAGAGGCTTCTGATTCTGTGCATCGGTCCTCCTCCTCCTCCTACTCCTCCTCCTCCTCTCTCCTCCTCCTCCTCCTCCTCCTCCTCTTTCCTCCTCCTCCTCCTCTCCTCCTCCTCCTCCTCCTCCTTCCTCCTCCTCCTCCTCCTCCTCCTCCTCCTCCTCCTCCTCCTCCTCCTCCTCCTCCTCCTCCTCCTCCTCCTCCTCCTCCTTCCCCTCTCACGCCTCAGCGATCGGCCATCACACCCCAAGATTCCGCCAGGAGCGCCGCGCCTCGCACCTCATCACGAAGTCAAAGGCGACACCTAATTGGCGCGGTAACATCAGTGACGTCACCACCCGCACCCAGCCAGTCACAGAGAGAGAGAGAGAGAGAGAGAGAGAGAGAGAGAGAGAGAGAGAGAGAGAGAGAGAGAGGTTCCTCAGACAAGCAGGCGGACAGGCAGACAAAAGATTAGTGCAATTAAGTAATGGAAAAGTTTGGGTCTGAATGCACAAATCTTAAATTCCGTATGCTACATTGAGATACGCGGCCATTCGTTTCTCTCTCTCTCTCTCTCTCTCTCTCTCTCTCTCTCTCTCTCTCTCTCTCTCTCTCTCTCTCTCTCTCTCACTTGGTTCAATTCAACACAGAGGAGAGAACAACGTGGCAATTTTTTTTCCTCTACAGGCTCACCCACATATCCATCCACTCGTCTTCTATTTCTATCCACTCATCTCACCCGCTCACCTACCTCCATTAGCCCACTTATTCACCCACCCACTCAACCACATCCACCTGTTCACACACCTGCAGGCCCATCCGCCCATCTGTCATACGTCTCCTATTTACTAACACACCCGCACATTCACACACCCACATACATCGACCCATCATCTCAGCCAGTCCATCACCAGGTAATTGGAAGTCGCGCCCATCACACACACACACACACACACACACACACACACACACACACACACACACACACACACACACACACATACACATACACATACAGAACACAATACAACACATTAGCAGAGAAAACACAGACTAATCCCCTCTCACTGTATTAAAAAGCATATGTACGTACATTTTTTTCCATGATCCCCGAAAAATGACAGTCACGCTTCGAGTAAATAAATGAATAAAAGTCACGTTCGGCTATTATGAGAATGTTGCTGCGGCGCCGAGAGTTAATCAATGAAACAGGCAATCCGTTCATCGCTCTCCCCTCGCCCTCCTCGTCCCCTCCGTGTTGTCAGGACGTGAGGGGAAAGGGAAGGGGACACGGCGAGGGCAGGTAGGCAGGTGAGGTGTAGAAATAGGAGGAGAAAGCGACGTAAACAGCACGAACAAGGAAAGAGGAAGGAGAGAAAAAGACAGATAGACAGCCAGGGAGGTCAGTGGTAGGGACACGAAGAAAAAAAAAAAAAAAAAGATAGAAGCTTGACAGAAAGGGGCTAGTAAAAAACCAAGACAACAGCAGGGGACGCTTAGAAATAGACGCTTAACAAGACGGGGGGACGTTAAAAATAGAATCTTGACAGAGAAATACTCATAAAATTCAAGGACAAGGGTGGATGTTAAAAATAGACGATTGATAAGGAAAGGTTATCTAATATCAGGGACAAAGGAAGGATAAGGACATTAACAGTAAGGATAGATACTTGAATATAAACAATAACAAAGACAATAAGGGAATAATCGTAATGTGACATACGTAGAAAGGAATGAGAACCAGCAGAACAAAAGCAAAGAAAATAGGAAAGATGCAAATACTCCAGAGAGAGAGAGAGAGAGAGAGAGAGAGAGAGAGAGAGAGAGAGAGAGAGAGAGAGAGAGAGAGAGAGGGGGAAGGGGGAGAAAACATAAAGATAATGACAGGAGTAAAGGCAACAGGGAAACAAACAGTGACGGATAGACAAGACAGGAACATAACAGATAAAAAAAAGTAGAAAAAGAACATTAGCAGTATGAAGACAAGCAAAAGAGAGGCTCGAGGACAATAAAAACAGTGAGGAAAAGGAACAGAGACAGCAAGGAGGAAAAATGCTTAGCTAGACGGGCGGTAAGAGAGTAGTAAGAGAGGCAATGTGGTGTTTGACTGTTTACTGCGGCACCAAACACTGTGCGGTGCCTTGTGGTTCTTGTGTTTGTGTTTGTGTTGGCTGCTGCAGGATCTTGTCGCTGGTTGAGGCGTGGCGTGGCGTGGCATGGCACTCCTAAAAAGGGTTAACTGAGTTATGACGCCACAACAACGAGATCATATGGCGCTGGCCAGCATTACAGAGAGAGAGAGAGAGAGAGAGAGAGAGAGAGAGAGAGAGAGAGAGAACTTTTATTCCACTATCAAAACTAAAGGTACGTAGAAAGAGGAGAGATGAGAAACGGAATATATAATTTTTGTATGATACGTTTGAGTGTTAATCTTGTTGATCGATCCTTCATCCTTTGTTGGTGTGCCGTTACTAATTACTGCTCCTCCCTTTTGTTGGCAAGGATTTCTGTCTCACTACCTCGCAATATCCTGTTGACTGCCGCCGCTCTGCCTCGTCTGCACGCCGTGTTGTTAATATGTTATGCTGCTGCACTGCCTGCCCAACATTTCACTTCATTCCTCGTTCCACTGTTTCTGTTGCTAAGGCTGAAATGGTTTGCTCAAATAATTCACCGTTTCCGTTTCTCTGTTTTACTGTTTTTGTTTTTAATTTTCGCACGACTCGCCTGCATAATTCATCCATTTATTTCACTTTCTTGCTTTCTATCACTACTAAGTCTCGTATTATTTACCTGTTTCACTTACTCGTTTTACTGCTTTTTGTTATTGAGCTTCGGAGATTCACGCAAGATATTACTTCATTTCACTTGTTTTACTGTTTCTGTTACTAAGTTTGGAGTGATTCGCCTCAGTTATTAACGCAGTTATCTTCCTAATTGTATTCTTTTCTTTCTTTCTATCTTCATTTTTGTGTTACTAAGTTTCAGATTTTTTTTATCATGTGTTCCGTTTCTGTAAGAGGTCGCTGTTACTTCTTGTGTTTCTATTGCATGCCTCTCCTTCATTCATCCTTTCCTGTCTTGCTTTCTCCATCCAGAGAATACACAGTTTTCTCTTTCCTGTTTTACTATTCCTGTTTCTAAATCTCAAATGATGCAGCAAAGTAATTTACTGAAATGATTCACCCATTTCACTTGGTTTACTCCTTTCATTTATGTTACCAAGTTTCATATTGTTCTCCCAAATGTAAAGGTAAATATAGCAGTCTTTGTTCCTCGCATGCAGTCAGCTGTTAGATATATTGTTGTTAAAACCCATATTTGCTGTTTTGTTCAGCTAAATTTATTTGTTTCCCTTATTCCTGATATCTCATTTCATTATTTTGCTGTCCAGTATTCATTTATTTGTCTTTATTTGATTGTATTATTGCTCTTTTACTTTTTATCTTATTTTCACATGATGTTCTTTAACTAATAATTATTTCATTGCCTCGAAATCTTTATCATTCTTTCTCAGTTTCTATTTCTCTTGTTTATCGTTTTTATTTATCTCTTTCTCATTTACATTCACATCATGTCCTGTCACTAAGCGTCTTTTCCACCTCCTCCTTTTTTTACTTCCTCTACAAACTCATTATTCTGTTGCAGTCATTATTTTTCCTACTGTTGAGTGAGTGTTCGTTCTGCCTGCCTTTGTTGAACGAAGTCTGTGTGAACGTAGTCTGTGTCATCCTGTAGTCTATTCTTATCTTCTGCTTTAAGCTCATTCATAAGCTAACTACAATTTCACTTTCTCGTTTCTCTTATTTGTGTTAGCAAGTCATTATTTCCTTGCATTTATTCCTCCTTTATACTGTGTATTTTATGTGAGCCTGGTTCATTATTGCGTTACTTTATCTTGTTATCTTTTTATCTTATTATTCAATTAACTCTATTTTTTCATTTCTTTACCACCATAATTAATCATACTCTACGATTGCTAAATAATTTTCTTGCATTCATTCCTTGTTTTGCTTCGTCGTATGCTTTTCATTATCCTGTTTTTTATTCATTTTATCTATTTGTGTTAGCAAGGCATTATTTCTCAGCATTCATTCTCACTGCCTGCCTTACGTGAGTCTAGCAGTTATCATCTTTTACTTATCCTTTCATTGTCTTGTCTTTATTTGAGTGACTCTTATTACAGTAGCTATATTTCTTCCTTTTTTTATTTTGACTATCGCGTATCATCCTTCACTCATCTACTTTTATATTCTAATTTCTCTATCCCTTCCGTGCATTAATTCTTATCTTACTGTCTATCTTGCGTGTATCTGGCGCGTCCCGTCCTTTACTTCTCTCCAGCAAGCCCAGCTCAGTCCAGCCCAGCTTTGTTGCGCCCGCCGCCCCCTTCACCCGCTGCCCCCTTCGCCCGCCGCCTGCTTCAGTCCCTGGCCCGCTTCGCTCCACTCTCTCCCACTCTCTACCACTCCCCTCCTCCCTCCCCCTCCTTGCCCTCGCCGCCGCTAGTATTAATCTCGGTAATGGAGGCGGGATTTTCCAGCGCATTGGTAGTTTATCTGTATGTGTTTCGCCATTTTGTTTCACGCGGCGATAACGAACAGTGTTGCATTTTGAGTAAATTTCACATAATCCAATATGCGTGGTTCCTCTCTTCCCTTTCCCCCGTTATATTCTCTCTCTCTCTCTCTCTCTCTCTCTCTCTCTCTCTCTCTCTCTCTCTCTCTCTCTCTCTCTCTCTCTCTCTCTCTCTCTCTCTCTCTCTCTCTCTCTCTCTCTCTCTCTCTCTCTCTCTCTCTCTCTCTCTCTCTCTCTCTCTCTCTCTCTCTCTCTCTCTCTCTCTCTCTCTCTCTCTCTCTCTCTCTCTCTCTCTCTCTCTCTCTCTCTCTCTCTCTCTCTCTCTCTCTCTCTCTCTCTCTCTCTCTCTCTCTCTCTCTCAGGTTTTTCTCAACGTACTTACGTACTTCAGCAGAATATTGCTCTCAGTATATACATATTAATAAAAGTCAGCATTATTTTTAGCACGCGCTGAGTTGCCGCCGCTCCTCCCGCGCACGAGTTGCTTAGGAGGGCAAAGCAGTGGGAGGGAGTGAGTGAGTGAGGGAGGGAGAGAGTGAGGGAAAGGATCATATAAGGAGGAAGAAGTAAATAATTGATAAGAGCATACCCAAACAGAACCTCAAAGCTGATATGGAGAGAATACAAGAAGCAAACAAGAGATGAACACAGGAAGGAAGAACACAACAGGCAAATAAGAGAAGAAAATAAAACTATTACTGCAGTTATGAGGGACGGTCATTTTGAAAATTACTGACGAGGGCGAAGAAGGGACCAACACTATGAGGACACGACGAACTGCAACTAAGGCTGGTATTCAGAAACGCTTTGCTCTCTTTCCACAACTATTTTCCAAGGTCACAGGGATGACTAGCGGTGTTTTCAAGACTGTTTCTCCAGTTAAGCATGCAGAAATCATGTCACTCTACTTCTAGAGCCGTTAAAATACTTTAAAAACTCGTGTGAACTTAAATAAAGTATTTTGAAACACAGTGGAGTGCAGCACAGGAAAGTTTGAGAATACGAGCCTAAGTATGAAGAAGAAGGAAACAAGAACACAAAGAGAAAGGGAATGATTGATACGTGCTTCTTGTGAGGCCAATTCGAGCATCCTGACGAAGGGGCGACTATGAGAACACGATGAACTTCAGCTACTCCCAACAAAGAAGTCAGTAAGGTGGAAAGAAACAAGGAATTTCATCTCTCAGTCATCGCCTCCGTATCTGCGTTGATCTGCTGACGGGCGACGGCTGTAATCTCCTTCATTATGTGGTCTGGTCTCATGGCGGTAGAGTTATCGGAGTTATAATTAACCTTCTTAGCTGAAGTTCACGACCTTGTGACTTGTTTGTGTGTTTGTTACCAGCAGTGCAGTGTGGTGTGGAGTGGCGCTTAGCTTTGAGGGTCACTGGTCTTTGTTGATGCTTTTAGAGAATCTTGTTTGGCATTTAGGTATGTGTGATATTGCCAGTCGTGTGTATGTGTGTGTGTGTGTGTGTGTGTGTGTGTGTGTGTGTGTGTGTGTGTGTGTGTGTGTGTGTGTGTGTGTGTGTGTGTGTGTGTGTGTGTATCATGATGAGTAAAAAATACTTTTCCTTGAAGTCGTGAGACAAAGAAGAATATGTTATTATTTCTTAGAATCTTGGAACTGAATGAAAACATTTGTGTAAAGAAAAGGAAAAAATGATAAAAGAAAGTAAAATCTCAGCTCTAAGGAAAAATTTTCAGGTCATATACAACCAGCCTGACTCTTCCTAATCTCTCTCTCTCTCTCTCTCTCTCTCTCTCTCTCTCTGGCAAAGCTCTTGGAGATACGGTGGAAATTGTCCAGCCAAGGGAGGCTCAGCTCTTATGTTGCTGATCCAGACACATCTCCCGCCCACATTCCCCCCAAAGCACCACCGCCACCACCACCACCACCACCGCCACCACCAGGCAGATGGGAGTGGTGGGTGCAGTGGTGTGGCAGTGGTTGGGTGGGTGTTCCGTGCGATGTGGCAGTATTTCACCGCCTGCCACCTTGTCCCTTGCCTTCCTGTCCCTTTAATGAATGTTTCGTGGTCCTGCTTCGTGACTCCGCCGCTTCGTGAGTCAAGTCGTCAAGTTTTCAGCTCGCAGGAAGGAAAAATCGAAGGTGGGAACGTTCCATTTATTTTCTTTAGCTTCATTCTTATTTTTTGTGTTTGTTAGTAAAATTATATTAAAAAGTAAGTAAGGAAGGAAATATCTTTTTTATTGGCTTTGTTTTTAGTATTTTGTGTGTTGTTACTGATATTGTCTTGTTGAATAAGTAATGAGGGAGGGAAGGAAGGAGGGAAGGAAGGAAGGAAGGAAGGAAGGAAGGAAGGAAGTTACGTGCGTTCTCCCCATTGTTGTTATATTGTTGCGTGATTTTTTCTTCCTTTCTTTTCTCCTCGTTTGTCCGTCCCAGAGGAGTGACTGTAAAGATGAGAGGTCGAGGAAATGAAAGATAGTAGGTAATAATCGGTGTCCTTGACGATTCAGACTTCTCTTGATGTCTCTGTCACCACCACCACCACCACCACTACCACCCAGCACTACTACTGTTAGTACTACTGTTGTTAACACTACCACCACTATTACCATTACTCCTAATAATAATGTTGGTGCTGCTGCTGCTACTACTACTACTACTACTACTACTACTACTACTACTACTACTACTACTACTACTACTACTACTACCGCAACATCAACAGATCACGCGGGGACGCCACGGAACGCCTGACTTCCGATCTTTCTAAGATTTCCGATTGGGGCAGAAAAAATCTAGTAGTTTTCAATGCCTCAAAAACTCAATTCCTCCATCTATCAACTCGATACAACCTTCCAGACAACTATCCCCTCTTCTTCAATGACACTCAACTGTCTCCCTCTTCCACAATGAATATCCTCGGTCTGTCCTTTGCTCATAATCTTAACTGGAAACTTCACATCTCATCTCTTGCTCTCCAACTGCTTACTCTGTATAAGGGCCTTATCCGTCCCTGTATGGAGTACTCTTCGCATGTTTGGGGGGGTTCCAGTCACACAGCTTTGCTTGATAGGGTGGAATCGAAAGCTCTTCGTCTCATCAACTCCCCTCCTCTGACTAACTGTCTTCAGTCTCTTTCTCACCGCCGAAATGTTTCATCCCTTTCTATATTTTATTGCTATTTTCATGGTAACTGTTCTACTGATCTTGCTAACTGCATGCCTCCCCTCCTCCTGCGGCCACGCTGCACAAGGCTTTCTTCTTCCTCTCATCCCTATTCTGTCCAACTTCCTAATGCAAGAGTTAACCAGTACGCTCAATCATTCATCCCTTTCACTGGTAAACTCTGGAACTCCCTTCCTGTATCTGTATTTCCGAATTCCTACAACTTGTCTTTTTTTAAGAGGGAGATATCAAGGCATTTGCTCCCCTAATTCTGGCTGACGGTTTGGCACTTTTTGAACTCTTTGGAGAGCCAGCGCTCAAGTGGGCCTTTTTCTAACTTTTTTTTTTGTCCTTGGCTGGCCCTCTTCCCTACGTAAAAAAACAAAAAAAAAACAACAACAAACTATATTACTTCTACCATCATCATGACCCCTACCACCACCATCACCGCCACTAGACTACCACTACCACTACCACCACCATTACTACTACTACTACTACTACTGCTCTATTACTACGTCGTTACTTATACTGCTGCAGTACGTATTTCTCCTCCTCCTCCTCCTCCTCCTCCTCCTCCTCCTCCAGTAACCTGCTATTCCCTGAAGTCGATGATCCGTGGCACACATTCTTCCCCACACAGTGTGGTGGCCTCGCCTTGACTCCATTCCGTCACTTACCTTCCTCAACCATCGATTCCATTGTGAGCTGGCCAGGGAGCAAGGGACACACACACACGGACACACACACACACACACACACACACACACACACACACACACACACACACACACACACACACACACACACACACACACACACACAAAGAGAGACACTACTACCACCTCCACCATCATTGTCGCCGCCGCTACTGCTACTACTACTACTGCGACGACTACTACTACTGCTGCTACTGCTAGTACCACTATTACTACTACTAACTAACTACTACTACTACTATTATATTACTAACTAATTACCACTACTACTATTGCATTATACTATCTTTACAATTTCAAAGACTTTCACCATCACAACTATTAACTTTTACTCTTGCTACCACCGATATCATTACCACTACCACCGCTTGCTCCCTCCTCCTCCTCTTCCTCCTCTTCCTCCTCCTCCTCCTCCTCCTTATCCTCCTCCTCCTCCTCCTCCTCCTCTTCCTCCTCTTCCTCCTCCTCCTCTTCTTCCCTCTGCAGCAACACGTCAATAAATACGAGGAGAAAATAACGTTAGGCAAGGTCGTTCCAGCAGGAAATGAGGTCTGGTGGCATCACCCATCCACTGACCCAAATATTTCGCCGCCACCACCGACCAACCAACCCTCTCTCCCTTCTTCTCATTTTCTTTCCCTCCCTTACTCACTCACTGGCCATTACCACCACCACCACCTCCACCACCACCACCACCACTACCTCCACCACCACCACCAGTCAAGGCTCGAAATGTGACATGCTTCCTTCTTTTTTGGGAACAGTGGTACGGGTGGCGGCCGCTCGAGTCACACTAGGCACGATTTTTCCCTTAACTTGAACGTATAAGGATGTTTCTGGCGTCGTCGTGTCGTTTGTCTGGGCTGCGCGGCGTCGTGGAGGCTGGAGAGAAGGAGAGAAGGAGGGAGAAAGGGAGGGAGAATAAAAGAAGGGGCGATTTTCGGGAGAGAAAAGGCGGCAGGATAAGGGAGAAATACAGCGGGAGGGAAAAATGAAGCGTCCAAAACACGTGAAGTAGGTAGGTGACTGGGAGAGGGAGAAAGAGAGAGGGAGAGAGGGAAGGGGTGAGTGGGTGGGTTAAAAGAGAAGGGAAATGGGAGAGGAAGGAAGTAAGGCTGATGTGGAAGGGAGCGAGGGAGAGGGAGAGAGAGAGAGGGGAATCGCCTAGGGCAGAGACACAGCTGTGAGGAATGGAGCGAGCGGTGTTACGTATGGAGAGGGGAGCGCCGAGGGGAAGGAAGTGAGCAGGTATAAGTAGAGAGAGAGAGAAAGAGAGAGAGAGAGAGAGAGAGAGAGAGAGAGAGAGAGAGAGAGAGAGAGAGAGAGAGAGAGAGAGAGAGAGAGAGAGCTAGCGGAGGGAAGGAGTTTACCAAAGTTTGTTAAAAAAAAAGGAAACAAGAAGAAATTAGTTCTCAAACAGAGCGGCAAATGACTGGAATAGACTTGGTAATTAGATCGTTAGTGCCGACTCAATAATGAAACTTTTACAAGAACAGGAAGGAAAAAAAAGGACAGCTAGTAGATACCAATGGTGAGTGGATATGGGAAGGCATGTCTTAAATATCCTGATCTTTATGCTGGTTCCCTTATGTTCCTTTGTTCAGTGTTCTTATAGGCACTGGAGAGGCGGGCAGGCGTAACGGGAGCAGGCAGGCAGGCAGGCAGGTAGCTAGGCAGGAGAGGGAAGGTAAGGCAATGAAGGGAGGCAATGGTCGTGTATATACGTGTAAGACTGGAGGGGGTTTTAAGGGAAAGCATCATAAGTTTTAAGTTTGAAGTGTGCAGGCCGTAATCTTAAGCCTTCTCTTTTACCTCCAGCACGCACACACCCACACAAGCACACAACCCTCCCACCTATCTCTCCCTCCCTCTCTTTCTCTCTCTCACATACACGTAAGGTGGAAGCAAGCGTGTAGCAGAGAAATTTACCTTATTTATGAGGGATTGTGAGGAATGGTGAGTGGGGATCTTACCTGAGTGGGATTCAGGTGAGCGGAGCAAGGTGAGGTGAGGCGCGCCAGGTAATGGAAGAGAGGCCAGGTGTGCGTAGGTAGCGAAACAGGCAAGTGGATCTCAGGCTAAAGGGTTAAAGGGTTAAGGAGGAAAGTGGTTAGTAAGGTGCTTTGTGTGTGTGTGTGTGTGTGTGTGTGTGTGTGTGTGTGTGTGTGTGTGTGTGTGTGTGTGTGTGTGTGTGTGTGTGTGTAAGCTCAGGTGGCCATGACAGATGAATAAGGGGAAGGAAGCAGTGGAGGTTATCCCAGTTATCCATTTTCCAGTTATATATATTACGTATAAAGAATGAAAATGTATATTGCTTACCATTCACCGTCTGGAGGTGAAGGCCACGAGTTTATAGAAGGAGGAAGAGTGGGAGGAAGAGGAGGAGGAAGAGGAGAAAGATGAGGAGGTGCATAAGAAGAGGAGAAAAGAAGAAAGATAAAAGGAGGAAGACCAAAACCACGAAGGAAAGGAGGAAAAGTAAGAAAAGAGAAAGGTGATGGAAAGAAGAGGATGAGGTCAGAAAACAAATAAAATAAGAGCAAACAAGTGAGATGGGAAAGAAAAGAGACAAATAGGAGGACTACGTGGAGGAGGAAAGAATGGGGGAAAAGTGGGGGAGGAGGAGGAGGAGACCGAAAAGCAGGAAATATCAAGGAGGACGAACGGTAAGGCAATAAGGGGTAAGACCCAATCTGCCTGCATGGTCATGACGGCTCGATCAGGCTGCAGTGGGGTCGCCGAGCCGCCCGCCAGACCCACCGGCGCTGGACTGACTCTGCAGCGCGTGGCGGCAGTGGCGGGCTGGCAAGAGAAATGGTGCAGGAGTTTCCGGGTGAGAAAGGGGTGGAGGAGCAGGGAACTTAAGATATATAGTGAGGGGGAGAAACCGTGAACAGCAGGGAACAGCTAATAAAATAGAGGAGGAATGAGACAGGGTTACGGGGAAGCACAAATGTACGTACGTGTGGACAGGTGGGATGAGGTATGGCCAGGCACAAGGAGACTTTTACTTACCTCGAAATGGTGATAACTGTTAGCCACTATTGTGAAGGATTGTTGTGTTCTCCAGTGTTACAGGAAGAAGGAGGCCTTACATTGGGTTACACTGCTGAACATATTGTGAAATAGTATTATGTTCTCTTAACTTGGGTATTAGAGGAGAAAGAACTCCCTGCCCGGCCTTAATCTGGCAACATCACAATAACAAAGTCATGTACCACTGTGTAGCATTGCAAGGGAAAACATAAACACATTTACTGAGAAATTAGTCAACTGCGATCAAACTCTCAGCCTTTCCACCTTGAGCCAAGTAATTCCACACGAACAATTCTCCTTAAGTTCTTGTACCATAATCTCTTCTTTAAGATCGCTCCCTCTCCTGTGTCCCTCCCTGCCAGCATGCCGTACTGAATACAAGATAAATCTCAAGACCCTTCAATGTGACTTTCCTTTGCTATTTCGACGCTCAGAAAGGAGAGTAAACGGGAGATACTGCTGCTGGAACGCCCACTTCAGGTCTGCAGCAGCACGGAGACACTCTCGAAGGATGAAAGACTGCCACTGTACACCTTCGGGACACAGACGCTCCAGGGTTTATAGACCTCTGCTGTCTGTTATCCTGGGGACGTTTCTCTTGTGCCAGTTCAAGTAGTTCCAGCTGCGACCCTTAATCTCTGTCATTCCAGTCGTATTTCCAGCAGAGTTCCTTTATCTTGTGGGGTTTTTAGTCGTTTTTCCAGTTGCAGTTCTTTGCTTTTTCCAGTCGAGTTGTCTTTCCAGTAGTTGTGCTTTATTTCGGACTTTCCAGGATATTTTGTTAATGGTCTTCCAGTTGTTCTTACACTAGTAATCTTTTTCTGCCTTGAACGCTTCAGTATTCCTTCCTGTCCTAAATATTGCAGTCATCCTTCCAGCAGCGTGCCTCTGTCTTAGCCATTCCAGCCTTCCTTCCAGCAGCGAATTTCTATCCTAGGCATTCCAGTCGTCCCTCCAGCGGCAGCAGCGAATCTCCTCTGTCTTGGGTACAATTAGCTCTCCTATCAATATTCGCGGCCGTGCTTCCTCCCTATGCTCGAGGCTAATTTAAAATCCATTAGTGTAGCATTTGCAAGGCGTGAGGGAGGACCCGGCCAGCACGTTTGTCTGGGGAATGTTGGCTAAGCTGTCGACGCGAAATAATAATAGTCGTTGGGCCTGAATTGGATCCGCTCGCTCAGGATAAACCAAATTAGGTAGACTGGACTAAAATGGATCTTTCTCGACGTCTTCCTCAACTTAAGTCTTCGCAGTTCACGTCGTCAGCGTAGTAATTCCCCGCTTAAACACATTATGTTAGACACGGAGAGGAAGACGTAAAACATGACAGAGAACAAATGAGGGAAAATGGACAGGAAACAAGGAGGAACGGCCACAGGAAAAGAAGAAGAGAGCAAGAAGGAGCTGATGATAATGAGCAAAGGAGCAGACAAACGTAAGCACAGGGAGGAGGACGAGCTACAGGGAAAGAGACGAGGGCGGAAGGCGGAAGAAGGGAGAGAGGAAGTTTGCAAGGAAAGGAATTGGGTCTGGAAGGAGGCGCAAGTGAGGAAGTGAGGAAGGAATTAGAAGAATCATGGAGAGGCTTAGAGGAGGAAGGAGATGAAAGAGAAAGGAGGAGCAGCAGGGTTAGGAGAAGGAGAAAGAGATGGAGTAGAAAGAAAGAAAATACAGGTAGAGTGTGGAACTGAAGAACAAAAAGAGCAGAAGTAATAGGAGGAAGTGGAGGGGAAGAAATGAGAGAAAATAAAAGGGAAAAGGAAGAGAAAGAGAGAGAGAGAAAAGGAAGGTAAAATGGCTGGAAGATAATTCGAAGAAAAAGAAAAGAGCATAGGAGTACATTGATAGGTGGAGACGAAAAAAAAAAAGAAAAGGAGCTGAAAAAAAAGAAGAAACAGTAGAGGCAGAAGAGTTTGTTGCAGTTGATGTTGGAGGTGGTGCATGGTGGTGTTGGCGGCGGCCGCGGCGGCGGTGGCAGCAAAAGCAGCAGTGTCGGCTGTGTTATCTCTCCATTCCTCAGGCAACACAGTGTCCCGCAGAGACGTGTGGAAACCTTATCTGTCCCTCGAGTTTGTCCCGCCTCGACTTGCCCACACACACACACACACACACACACACACACACACACACACACACACACACACACACACACACACACACACACACACAGACACAGACACATACATACACACACACACACACACACACACACACACACACACACACACACACACACACACACACACACACACACACACACACACACACACTTGGAACCCACGAGTCACGCCGACCTTTCACACATTCCTCTGGGAACTGTAAAGGACTAATCCGCTGAGTCTTGGCCGTATTCCTTCCTTTATAAGCTTAGAGGATCCTGAGCGACTTATAAAGGACTGGTCTGTAGGTCCTTTGCTCTGTTATAATCTTTAGAGATTAGACGAACCTTTGTAGCATTTTCTTCCTTTTTAGAAGTGTAAATGACTAACTCGATGATGTTTTGTAATGTTTCTTCCATTTGGAGGATGTTCTAAAAATTGCGAAGGAAAATTCTTTGGTGATTCGCAATATTTCCTACATGTAGACGATCTGTTGAAAATTGCAAATTACTTCCTGTAGACGGGTTCTTAACCATTTCAGTACCACATTAATTCTGCTTACTGTTTGGTGATTTTATACAGCTTCAGAAACTTATGTGGGGGATTTAGATAGTGAAGACTGTGGTCATTAATCTTCTGACCTCCATTGGCCCTTCTTAATGTCAATGAAACTGTCTAATCGTACACAAATCTTAACCCTCTCAGTACCATGACGCGTTTCCACATTCATTCTGCTTGTTATTTGATGATTTTATACAGCTTCAGAAACTTATGTGGGAGATTAATATAGTGAAGACTGTGGCCATTAATCTTCTGACCTCCGTAGATCCTTCCTAATATCAATGAAATGTCTAATCGTACACAAATCTTAAGGTAACGATGTGTCCCATTATCGAAGTGGTTAAGAATTGCAAAGGAAAATACTATAATAATTTGTAATATTTCCTTTGCGCATTGCAGAGGACCAATCTAAACAAGTATGTAATAACCGTAAAAGATTAATCAGTGTAGCTCTGTATTGGCCCTTCCTTTGGGCGTCTCGTCTTTGCGGGAACCTACCTTGCTCAATGAAAACCTCGCCTTTGAAAGTTGAGCCCTGCGATGGATGCCGTTTGGTGCGTGAATTACTGACGAAAGGCGCCGAGGAAAGAAACTTCGCGGAAAAAGTTCATTAATTATACTCAAGTTCGTGGAAATATACTCGGTGTGTAACTTGCCTTGCCTGTTCTTTGTTTTCTTTTCTCACTCTCTCTTTTTTTTTTCTATTCCACAACTCCCTCTTGTTCTTGAGTTGTCTGTCATGTTTTCTTCTTTGTCTATTTTTTTTCTTTTTTATTTTCCCGCCAGCTAACTTTTGTCTTCTTCTTCTTCTCCAGTTTGTTGTCGTCATTGTGTTCACGAGTATTTTTTTTTCCTTATTTTTCTTTCTTTTTCTCGCCAGACACCCACAGATTATGAATGATACGCGGCGTTCCTGGAAGTGTGCTCATGTGACTTGACTTTTCCATTCCTGTTTGTCTTTCTTTTGACCAGCAAGCCTCCTCCTCCTCCTCCTCCTCCTTCTCCTCCTCTTCTTCTTTTCCAGTTGTTTGTGTGAAGTTGCCATTGTTCTCGTGTGTTTTCTTCCGACGGCTACCCCCTCCCCCCTCTCTCTCTCTCTCTCTCTCTCTCTCTCTCTCTCTCTCTCTCTCTCTCTCTCTCTCTCTCTCTCTCTCTCTCTCTCTCTCTCTCTCTCTCTCTCTCTCTCTCTCTCTCTCTTCTTTGGACGTAATAGGAACATAGAAGTTAAAAAGAATATCAACAAACTGAAAATATATCGGAGTTTATGTGAACAATAGCTGATAGAAATCTTGAACACAAGGAAGCTTAGTTATGAAGACCAAATACTGAAAGAAATCAAATGAATACATAAAAAAAAGAGGTAACACGAACAAAATAAAGTTATAAATAGACTAAAAGACGAATATTAAGAGAATGAATACAGTACATTATGCAGGACTGATACCAGAGGAAGAGTAGCAATGCACAGGAAAAAAAAACAACAACTTATTCTAGGAGGAAAGATGCATACAAATACATATGAAAGGCGGGATACAGTTAAGAAAGTTTAGGAATACATAGGCAAAAGAAATAATTGTAGGAAAATACACAAGAGGCACAAAATTGAAAACATACAAATACACAGAGAAGGAATACTGAAAGATACAGAGAAATAATAATCATTGATGGATACTGGAAAGAAAAAAACTTAAATACATAAAGTAAATAAAAGAGAAATAGAGAACCTTATACATACGTCATTACTCTATACCACACACACACACACACACACACACACACACACACACACACACACACACACACACACACACACACACACACACACACACACACACACACACACACACACACAAACACACAAAGTAATATCCTCTAATGCAGTAATCCTAAAGCCGCTTCCAGTGTCACGAATTAGAGAAAAAAAAGAAGTTAAAATCCTGAAAGAAAAATGAAGAGGTTATGAAAAGATCTGTATTAATTACTGCATATTTTGGCCCAGGCTTTCTGCACTTGATGGAGAATTATTGAGTTGCTTCCTGATAAAGTGTGTGTGTGTGTGTGTGTGTGTGTGTGTGTGTGTGTGTGTGTGTGTGTGTGTGTGTGTGTGTGTGTGTGTGTTTAGGTCGGTTATTCGGTTGGGTTGGTAGTCAGTCAGTTGGTTAGTTAGTAAAACGGTCTGTGTTTCTGTCTGTCTGTTTGTCTGTGTAGCAATTAAATGTTCCGTCTGTTTATCGTCCCTTCAGCTAGACAGTGGATTAGTCTATCTGTCTGTTTTATCAGTTAACCACTTGGTCGGTCTATCTGTCAGTAGGATACACATAAATAGTAATCGTTCTATCTGTTCTTTGGATCTGTCGGTCTGTCTGTCAATTACTTCTGTGTGTCCTTCCGTCAATTAAGTGTTCGATCCGTCTGTCCATCAGTTGGTGGGTGGGTGAGTGGGCGGGAATCATGCAGGTGGTTGGTCTGGCTTTAGTAGGTTTAGCTTTGCTCGCTGACCCGTGCCGGTGAGCGCCCCGCCTCCCAAACACACACACACACACACACGCGCGGCGGCAGGGGCAGGGATAGATGCAGGGGCAGGGACAGAGCAAGGACAGAGGCTACAGCGGTCTTGGTGAACCTGGCGAGCGAAACGCAATTACACCTTTCCCTTAGTTAAACATCGGCAGGAATTAAAAGAAAAAAAAAGGAAAGAAAAAAATTGTAAAAAAAAGTACAAATAAACTAAGCCTGAAAAATAACAACAGGTAAAACTTGAGCGTATATGTATGTGTGTGTAATACTGTGTATGTGTGTGTGTGTGTGTGTGTGTGTGTGTGTGTGTGTGTGTGTGTGTGTGTGTTTTGTATCTTTCTCACATCTATCAGAAAAGGTCAAGAGAGGCGCGCCCTATACATAACGCTGCAAAAAATGGTGTGTTCCGCTGCTGCTGCTGCTTCTGCTTCTGAATGAGTCGATATCGCAGTAAAGAGTGGCATACACACAGACACACAAACACAAACACACACACACACACACACGCCCGGTAGCTCAGTGGTTAGAGCACTAGCTTCACAAGGTAGAGGACCGAAGTTCGATTCCCCGGCCGGGTGGAGATATTTGGGTGTGTCTCCTTTCACGTGTAGCCCCTGTTCACCTAGCAGTGAGTAGGTACGGGATGTAAATCGAGGAGTTGTGACCTTGTTTTCCCGGTGTGTGGTGTGTGCCTGGTCTCAGGCCTATCCGAAGAACGGAAATAATGAGCTCTGAGCTCGTTCCGTAGGGTAACGTCTGGCTGTCTCGTCAGAGACTGCAGCAGATCAAACAGTGAAACACACACATACACACACACACACAGACAGACAGAGAGAGAGAGAGAGAGAGAGAGAGAGAGAGAGAGAGAGAGAAAGTAAAAAAATAATACGTTTGAACTGTTTCCACTTTTCGTTTCGTGTTATAGTTTTATCGCGTCGTGTTTTTGTCAGCCACGAGGACAACAAAGGTTCTGGTATGATGCTTTATTTAGTGAGGCTCAGAGAGGCACGTAGAGAGTGGCGGTGCTTGAAGCCAACACGAGTGGGGGGATCATTTCATCGGCCTCTCCACTCCCTGTTTCCAGCACTGTCTGATCCGATGAGCGCCGCGCACACTGATCAGGGAATGGAGTAAGAATGCCAAGAGAAAAGATGGGGAATGTTGAACATGTACGGTGCGATGAGTGTTAAGGATGGAATTCATAAATAAGTAATCTAAATAAGCAAATGTGATGATTTTTGGGGATCTATTGAACGTTAGAAATTAAATAAAGGAAGGGCAACGAAAAAGAGATCTAGAAAGTAAAAAAATAATTATGAACGTTATGATGCGATGGATATGATAAGCACCAGTGAGATGAGAGGAAACTATTGTGTAAGAAATAATGACCTTCACAGTGAAATATGATAATAAACTAATAGCAAATGAATAAGTGGAACCTTTATTTTTTATTTGATGAATGTCAGAGGCGGCGTTGAAAGGCAAGGCACTGGGACTAATATGCAAGTAAGAATAAAAACCAACTTGGAAGTTTGAGTGAGGGGATGAGTGGAAGAGGCTTAAAGTTGGATAGATCATTAAAGGGAATGTGTCAGTGAGGTAAAAAAGAATGAAGTATGTAGTGTTTGGTTCAGTGACGGAATGAAAGAAACAGATAGATTGCCAAGTAACAATTCCTGGGAAAGCAAACAAAAATTTATCCCTGAATGAGAAAAAAAAAGAGAGAGAGAGAGACATATTGGTAAAGAAGAGATGAATTAGAAAATTGTGTAATAGATAACCTGAAATGTGTGGCGTTTGTACGTATATTAAAGATTCTTTATACTGATGGACAAAAAAATAGGAAAAAAAACAAGAGACATACGTAGCAATGGAAAAGAGAGCAAAGAAGAAAATCATATAATAGACGACAGAAGATACGTACATGAAACGATACAAAATATATATACTGCACAGACACACATAAAGATCAAAGGACAGATACACGTAGCAGCAGCCGAAAGATGACAGGCCAGACGGCAGCGTAATGAACAGTGACGAGTGTCTACTGTCTCATAAAAGACTCGTTAGGAGATTAGGAAAGAGTTACGTAGCAGCCCTTGTCCTGCATCACAAAGGGGAAGGAAGAGGCAGGCCAGAGAGCACCAGCGTGAGAGGGTACACACACACACACACACACACACACACACACACACACACACACACACACACACACACACACACACACACACACACACACACACACACACACAAACTTAGACACACAGGCTCGTATTTTCATACACTTCTGTGCTTCACCTACACTATTTCAAAAGGGCTTTCTTTAAATTTACACGAGTTTTAAGTTGTTGTTTTTTTTATGGTTCTAGAGGCAGAATGACAAAATTTCTACATTGTTAATTGGAGAAACACTCTTGAAAAACCTGCTAATCATCTCTGTGGCCTAGAAAAACAGGCATGATGAGAGAGCAAAGCGTTTCTGAATACTGACCATAGACACAGACGCACACACGCACTAAGGTCCTTGATAATGATAGGGCAAGATTGTCCTGGGTCACGCCACAGCTCCGTATGTTGCCGCGCCCCTTGTACCCTTCCTTCCCTCTCATCCACTGCCTGCTGGGGAGTTGCGAGGCACGTGCGTCGGTCACTGACTTGTGTGTGTAGAGGGCGGGGCATGAAAGGCCGTCACTGCGTCCTTCTGGTAAATCTACGCCCTAAGTCTAGATGTTTTTGACGTTTTTAGTGGCGCCATGTTAAGAAAAAGATACAACGTCTTACTTATCTATCTTTTTCTTTATTACTCGTTTATTCTCTACTGTATTGGTGAATAGTGTTGGTGAATGAATATGGGATGACTTATGGATGTATAGCGAAGAAGTCTGATTTTATTTCTACTCCGTACTAGATACTAGATGGATTTTTAATTTCAGGTATGGAAAGATATGTGTATTTTTTTCCTCTTTTGTCTATTTGCTCCACACAGAAGACGAGTTAAAAGATAAAAAGAACAAAGTTATACGTAAAGGAAACTCTCTCAGTCTCCACTCCCTTAAGTCAACAGTAATAGTGTACCCAGAGAAGGGCAGTTTAGTTTAAGGAGGTGCCTCGTCTCCACATTCCTCTCTCAAAGCTCTCCAAGGCTTATGAGGGAGGAAAACTGACAAATGCAGTGCTACAGCTTGCCAGTAAGAAAGAAATGAAAAAAGACAGAGAATATAATGGTTAACTCTTGCATTAGTACGAGTTATGTATATTGGTGTTACTATACTTTCTCTCTCTCTCTCTCTCTCTCTCTCTCTCTCTCTCTCTCTCTCTCTCTCTCTCTCTCTCTCTCTCTCTCTCAATCCTTAATAGTCTAGAAATCATGTACTGTACCTGTGTGACCTACCTTGAGCTACACTAACTTGCCCTTCCCTGCCTCTTGACCTTATCGCCTCTATAAGACTGCTCTTCTAGCTTCCCTTCATCACTGAACCCTTACCTTATCTTCTTTCCCTTACTATTTCTACCGCTCGCCCCAGTCTGCCTCACACAACCCTCGGCCTAACCTTTCTCCTTCCACCACTGAAAAGCGCCACTTTATCCTCTTTCCCTTACTTTTCACTGGCTTATCATTTTTCTGCCTCATACAAGCTTCTAACCTTCTTTCTCCGCCCAAAAGCTCCATTCTGTTTTATTTCTCTTACTTCTCCTTGCGCGTGTCTTTTGTTTGGCGTTAAATTTTCCCTATAACCCCCAACATTTCTTAATCTTTCTACTTTCTCCACTCAAAGCCAACAGTTTATTCCCTAACTTCCTTTTGCCACTTAACCATGACCTAGCTTCATCTTCTAACAATTTCCTTCGCTAGCCTTTCCTGTTCTTACGTTTCCCTATAACCTGCTCAAGACAGTCTTCTAATGTTCCTCCTCTCTTTCACACTATAGTGCCAGTTTATGTTCTTTCCCTTAATTACTTTTCATCTGGCTCGCATTTCCTGGTCTTGCTCTTTTTCATAACGTGCATTAGACATACCCCAAAACCTCCCTATTGTTTTCATCTAAAGCATCACTCAAGTTTTTCCCCCTTGTTTTTCTTTTTGGTCTTACTTTTCCCCATAACGTGCATTAGATATACCAACCTTCCTTCTCTATCTCTCCTTCCAACAGGCGCCATGTGTGCGAGTACCAGCGAGAGGAGATTCAACGCAAGCGAGTCCCCACTGTGCGACCCTACAGCATCCAAGTGAAGGTCCTCAAGCCTGACTGCACTCCCTCACCCACTGAGGACTGCCTAGGCTACGAGAGGCGGTTAGTACCAAGACATCTGATGAAGTAATTGCTTGATGAATGAACTGGCGGGGTAGTGAGTGGTTTCTTTGTCTGGTGTGTGTTTGTATGGAATGAATGAGTGTGTTTTGTAGGCACAGATGAGGAAGTTGCTTGTTGAACGAATGAATGAGTGAGAGATTGGATAGGAGAGATGGGTGCTTTCCTTGTTTTGTTTTTTGAATGGAATGAGTGAGCTTTTTTGTGTATTTATTGTCGTTTCTATGATGTGTGTGGAGTGAATGAGTGTGTTTTGCAGGCACAGATGAAGAAGTTGCATGAGTGAATGTAAGAGAGAGAGAGAGAGAGAGAGAGAGAGAGAGAGAGAGAGAGAGAGAGAGAGAGAGAGAGAGAGAGAGAGAGAGAGAAGGGAAGCTAATCACTTTTTTATTGTAATTTCTGTAACCTGCGTGTGATTACATTTACAAGATCTTTTACCGGAAGAGAGGTGAATGAAAAGAAAAGTCAGAAAAAAGTGTAAAGACGTTGGCAAGATACTAATTAATATTGAATAGAGTATGATTACACTCCCCCTTCGGCAAGTGAAGTGAATGAGAAAAGTAAAGGTGCGGCAGGACGAGCATGGTGTGTGAAGTGAGTTGAACAGACTGGTGCGCTGATACAAGGAGGAGAGGACGTGTGGAGAGGATGAGTAAGTGTCTGCACTCCGCAGTTCATAAGTGTTATTTCGAAAGCATAGTAAATAAGTATCGTGTGTGGCGATGGTTGATGAGACGCTGGTAATTATGTAGCCAAGGCAAGGAGGAGTCAAGAAGGCAAGGAGGGAGAGGGAAGGAGAGAGGCAGGGAAGGAGGGAACGCAGCAAGGTAAGGTGAGGGAGAAGAAGCTTGCGGGTGCATAAGGGACGAAGAGGCACATAATTAGGTAAGGTGCTGCTGCGTACAAGGCGCCATGAGTTAATTAGAATGAAGGAAGACCAATATAATGTATAGATAGTCAGCGGGAAAATATACAGCACAAAGGAGAAACAAGCACTGACAGCGAGTTGAGGCAAATTTATTATTAAAATAAGTCAACATAGGAAATGAGCAACATAGAAGAGCAGGAAGGAAAACCAAGAATGATCAGACCTGCTGGCCACTACGATATTCTTTGGGATAGGATTAACTGTATACTTTGAAGGAGACAATGTATGTTAATCCCCTTCAGTACTGAGACGCATTTTTATCTTGAGCTTTATGTATGATTAGACGATTCTATTTACTACATTAGGAAGGTCTGTGGAGATCAGAGGATTAATGGCCAGAGTTTTCACTATTTTAACAGCCACATAAGTTTCTGAAGTTGTGTAAAATCACCAAATAGTAAGCAGAAGAATTATGAAAACGTGTCACAGTACTGAACACGTTAATGAAGATGAAAGTAGAAAGAGAAAGCCGGATTAGATGTCAGGGATGTGCACTAATGTTTCTTTCTTACTACATGTGAAATAAAAGGAACGGCAGGCAATAGATACATACGAAACTGCGAAAAGAGGGCGCTTGATAATAACAGAGAGAGAGAGAGAGAGAGAGAGAGAGAGAGAGAGAGAGAGAGCCCAGTAAAATAATGAGAGAAAGAGAGTGAAGAAATGATCCTCCTTACTTTTTATAGTCACAGAATACTGAAGCACATCACTTTATGAACGAAAAAAACTGACTCTGTGAGGAGAACGCTTGGTAAATAACTTTGAAAGGGAAAAAGAGAAGAGAAATGTCAACGCAAAAAAAGAATAGAATTAACACTAGCAATAGAAACAAAAGATAAGGAAAACTCCAACACACTCACATTTTTTTCCTTCCAACAATGAAAAAAAAAACCACTTGACGATAACTGAGGGAGAAAAAAAAGAATAAAGAGAAGGAAAAGTGGCCTAGAGAGAGAGAGAGAGAGAGAGAGAGAGAGAGAGAGAGAGAGAGAGAGAGAGAGGAGAATGACAACAACTAGGAAATAGGAATAAAAAGAAGGAAAAGAGGAATACTGACAGACACAAAATAACACCTGGCAATAACTGAGAGAAAAAAAATAATAAAGAGAAGGAAAAGAGGAATATAGAGGGAGAGTGAGTAGGACGACAATAACTAGGAAAAAAAAAAGAGAGAGAATAGAGAGAGAGAGAGAGAGAGAGAGAGAGAGAGAGAGAGAGAGAGAGAGAGAGTAGTAGTAGTAGTAGTAGTAGTAGTAGTGGCAGCAGCACGAGGAAGAGGAGAAGAGGAGGAGGAAGAGGAGGAGGAGGAGGAGGAGGAGCAGTAGTGAGAGGAGGATAATAGCCAACAGAGAGATAACAGGAATAGTTTGTCCAATTCCGCCATTAGAGTAAACTCTGCTCGATGGTTTCAAGTACCGGACAAACAAACACATGAGCCTCGTGAGTCGTGAGTCGGGTTCCAGCGCCTCACGGGACGGCGGCCAGCCAGGGAAGGAGGGAGGGAGCGCTGGTCGAAGGGGAGAGAAGGAGCATGGAGGGAGAGAGGGAGAGGAGTTGTTGTTATTTAATATTGTTGTTGTTGTTGTTGTTGTTGTTGTTGTTGTTGTTGTTGTTGTTGTTGTTGTATCTTTGTTTTCGTGAGTGAGTGAGTGAGTTAGTCAACTCTCTCTCTCTCTCTCTCTCTCTCTCTCTCTCTCTCTCTCTCTCTCTCATCTTGCTTTTTTGTGGTTCGTGTGTGTGTGTGTGTGTGTGTGTGTGTGTGTGTGTGTGTGTGTGTGTGTGTGTGTGTGTGTGTGTGTGTGTGTGTGTGTGTGTGTGTGTGTGTGTGTGTGTGTGTGTGTGTGTGTGTGTGTGTGTGTGTGTGTGTGTGTGTGTGTGTGTGTGTGTGTGTGTGTGTGTGTGTGTGTGTGTGTGTGTGTGTGTGTGTGATGGTTTTCTGTAAGCAAATTTCCCGCCTGGTTTGGTATTGATATGAATTTTTTTAACACGCTTATAATCTGTTTGTTGTTGTTCTGCATCACGAGTCTTATTTGGTAGACATTTTGTGTTTGTTATTGTTGTGCGTCCCTTTAATATTCTCTCTCCTTTTTTTTTCATCATTATTATTATTTTAACGTAATTTGGTCACAGGTTTTGTTCGGTATTACATTTTTCCTCTTTTCCTTTTTTTTTTTTTGCATCATTTCATTCGTGTTCTGTTTCATATTTTTTGGTGCATTCAGTACATTTTTTCTCTTTTGATTTCGTTCGGTATCAATTTTACCTCTCTTTTATTATTCTGTTCATGCTGTGTTTTTATTTAGGTATTCAATATATATGTTTTTCCAATTCATTTTTTCCTTTCCCTATTGTTCGCCATTAGTTTTATCCTATTATTATTATTATCATTACATTACTCGCGTTTTGTTATTATTGGAGTATTTGCCATTCTTTTCTCCCGCGTCATTTATTTTATTTTTTTGTTATCGGCGCAGTAAACGTGAATCACGCAGAGGTAACATTGCACTGTGTTTATTTGCTTCCATCACGAAAATACGTAAAACAGGAAAAATATGGCGTGCATGTATCAGAGAGAGAGAGAGAGAGAGAGAGAGAGAGAGAGAGAGAGAGAGAGAGAGAGAGAGATTCAGTCTGAGAGCCATACAATTAGAAACAGATAGGCAGACAGACAGACATTACTTGGGGACCTACAGCATCCACCATCACCACCACCACTGTCATCACCACCACCACCGCCACCACCACCACTACTCTCTACTTCAAGATGGCGCTTAATGCATTTACTGCGCCTCTTGTGCTCCATAAACACCGCCTCCTTCACATTAGTTAAGCACACACACACACACACACACACACACACACACACACACACACACACACACACACACACACACACACACACACACACACACACTAGTCGGGTAATAATTTCTCCTTAATTACCATAAACTGCGTGTGTGTGTGTGTGTGTGTGTGTGTGTGTGTGTGTGTGTGTGTGTGTCTAGTCTCAACAGCTTTTCCTTGCTTGTGTAAATTATTCAGCAGTGTATACATATATAAGTGAGAATGTATACCAGTTTTGCCATTAATATACAAGCAGACGTGATGCGCGTCCTTGATAATGCAGTGTGAGTGAGAAAGGATGCTTCATGACACTGCCGTTACCTTATTTCACGACTACAGAATCATTATTTCAGTCTTTCCTTATTCTATGACTTTAGTTTCTTTTATTTCAAGTTCCCAGTTCCAAGTTTCCAGTTTCCTTATGTCATGACGCTAGTTTTATTATTTTTTTTTATTTTTTCTTATTCCGCTATGCTTGTTTCTTTTTATTTTCAGTCTTCAATTGGTTTACTTCATGAATCTAGCTTCCTTTTTTCAATATTTCCTTATTTTGTGACGTTAGTTTCCGTACTTCCAAGCTTCCAGTTTCCTTATGTCATGACTTATGTTATTTCATTTTTTTCCTTATTTTATGAAGTGTGTCCTTATTTCAAGTTTCCAGTTGGCTGATTTCATGACTCTAGCTTTCTTATTTCTAGTTTCCACTTTTTTTTTCTCTTCCCACCAGTTTTCCTGATTCTAGTTTCCTTATTTGGCTTTCTTTTACTTCTCCTGACGCTACATTTTCTTTACTGTCTTTTGTTTCCTTCAAGTTTCTTTTAATTTAGTTTGTCTCAGTTTGGTTCACTTCAGGTCAGAATACAAACATTTTCTTAACCTTTTCTTGTTTGTATTTTTAATTTTCTTGGCTTAATTTTAATATCGTAATTCTTGATATGATTTACCAAGCTATAATTATCACTTGTGCTGCTTAGTTTATTCTCTCTCTCTCTCTCTCTCTCTCTCTCTCTCTCTCTCTCTCTCTCTCTCTGTTTTTCTACTTACCCTTTATTTTCTCCTCATTCTTTTTTAATTATCATGTCTTTATTATTTTTTCATCTATTTTAATTGTAAGTTTCTTCCTATACTTAAGTAATTTTCTTCTCGTTGGTTCAATTTTTTTTTCAACTTTCTTTCCTTTCCCTTTTCTTTAATTTTTTCTTAATTTTACTTATTTTCTTTTGCTTTCGTTTCTCTTCTTTGCCATTAAGGTTTCTCCTGAATCTCCTCGTAATGTATTCCGTGACTATCCTTCATAAGTAATTCACTCTAGTAATACCATGAACAGGCTGCTTATCTTCCTTCCTTCCTTCCTTCCTTCATCTCCTTTCCTTTCCTTTTCTTCTTTCTCTTTTTCCTCCATTCTTCTCCCTTCATCCCTCTTTCTCTCTCTCCTCCTTCTTAAGCCTTTTTCTCCCTCTCTCTCCCTCCCTTACTTCTCTTCTCCTTCTCGTTACTCCCTTATTAATTTTCTTCCTAATTTATTTCACTCTTCATTATCATCATTTTTCTTAACCATCTTCCTTCCATTATCTTGCCATCCATCTCTTTCATTCTTTCTCTTCTCACCATTTTTTTCCTATGCATTAATCTTATTTCTTATCTATCTACACATTTATCCATTTTTTTATTATTTTCATCCATTTATCTCTATCCATTTCACTCTTTATCCATCTTATCTCTTTCTCCCTTCTCCTTTTATGCTTTTTCCTTTTAGTAATTCTATCCGTAATCTCTCTCTCTCTCTCTCTCTCTCTCTCTCTCTCTCTCTCTGACCTTTTCACCATTTGCTATTATTTTCTGTTTAAATCTGCCATGACAATAAAACAAGGAGAAAGAGAAGGAAGGAGAGACGAGGACTGAAAGAAGAAGGAAACCAGGGTGGGATGATGAAGAGGGAAGAGATAGAACCATAGGTAAAGGTAAAGAAGAGGAGAGGGAAGAAAATATGGACAGAATAAGAGGAAATGGTAGGATAAGAGACGAAGAGGAGAGATGATTAATTAAAAGAAGGATAGAATGGTTATAGGGAAAGATACAAGGATGGAGAGTTAATATTAGAGAGGAAAATTGAAGAAAATTGATGGATGGAAAGAAGGATTGGAGAAGGATAAGGAAAGGATAGGAAAGGATATTTACGTTTGTAGTTTAATTGTGAAACTTTTATCATTTCTTTGTGTGTGTGTGTGTGTGTGTGTGTGTGTGTGTGTGTGTGTGTGTGTGTGTGTGTGTGTGTGTGTGTGTGTGTGTTACTCAAAATATCATGGTGACCCCGCCCCCCAAAAAATATATGAAAAAAAAATAACAAAAAGAAAGTTTGGTGAATGGCGAGACGTGTGTGTGTGTGTGTGTGTGTGTGTGTGTGTGTGTGTGTTGCGTATTGTGTTGTGTGGAGAAAATAATTAACACAGAACATGGACGAACCACACACACACACACACACACACACACACACACACCTGGAGAGCAAAGCGAGGGTCACAGTAGATTAAAGAGGACCTACCTGCCCCTAGTCTCCTCTATGCCACGCCCTCCTCCTCCTCCTCCTCCTTGTCCACTCGTTTCCTTTCACCTTCACTCTTTTTCCCTTCAGTTTCCTTCACATGTCTTACCTATCCATTCCCTATTCATTCCTCCTCTCTCTCTCTCTCTCTCTCTCTCTCTCTCTCTCTCTCTCTCTCTCTCTCTCTCTCTCTCTCTCTCTCTCTCTCTCTCTCTCTCTCTCTCTCTCTCTCTCTCTCTCTCTCTCTCTCTCTCTCTCTCTCTCTCTCTCTCTCTCTCTCTCTCTCTCTCTCTCTCTCTCTCTCTCTCTCTCTCTCTCTCTCTCTCTCTCATCCTCTCTCTCTACATTTGTCTCTTTTACTGCTTGTTATTCTTCTCCTTTACTTGTGTTCCTTCTTCCTGTTTTCTCTTTACTCTCTTTTCTTGTCTCCTTCCTTCCATCTCCCTGTCTGCCTTTTTTTTCCTCCTCCTCTTTCCTTCGTTCGTAACTTTTCCTACCTCCCTTTTATGACTTTCTTTCTTCATATTTTCTCACTAATGTTTCTCCATGTTCTTGTTCCTCTTCTCCTTCCCCTGATTTATCTCTGTGTCTTCTTGTTTTTGTTCTTGTTCTTGTTCTTGTTCTTGTTGTTGTTCTCCTTTTTTTCTTCTATTTTCCTTCTCTCTTCTCTTTCATTTGTTGGTCATCTTCTCATTACGTGATTAATTTCCTCTTCTTTCATTTCCTTTTCCGTCATCTTTGCTTTCTTTCTCTCCCTCTCTAGTTGTTTGTGGGAATTTTGTGTATTTTCTCTCATTTATCCGTTTGTCTGTCTGTCTGTCTGTCTGTCTGTCTGTCTGTCTTTATAGTTTTTGCCTTAGTTTGTCTTTCTCTCTGTCTGTCTGTTGTATAATCAGCTTGTCTCTTTTTTCTGTGTCTATCTGTCTCTGCCAACCTTCTTATTTTTCTACATTTTGTTTCATGTCTGTCATTTTCACCTGTCTGTCTTTCTTTGTCTGTCTCTCTATATGTATGTAGTATAATCGGGCTATCTCTGTCCTTCCGTGTCTATCTGTCTCTGCCAATCTTCCTTTCCTTTGTATTCTTTTTATTTCATGTGTGTCTAATTCATCAGCCTGTCTTTTTGTCGGGTCTTCCTCTCTTTATCTTTTGTAATTTTTGCCTCCCCGATCTTACTATGTCTCTCTATCAGTCTGTCTTTTCTCTTTCCATCTGTATCTGTCTTTACCTGTCTGTCCGCCTGTCCGTTGTTGGCTTTTTGGTCGATGTCTATCTATCCGTCTATTAGATTTCGGTCTAATTTTTTCTATCTGTTAGCTCCGTATTCAGAAACCCTTTGCTCTCTCACCACGACTGTTTTCCAAGGCCACAAAGATTTTTAGCGGGTTTTCAATAGTGTTTTCCAGTTAATAATGTAGAAATCTTGCCACTCTGCCTCTAGAACCGTAAGAACACCTTAAAAAACTCTTGTAAATTTAGATAAAGCCTTTTTGAAATTGTGGAGGTGAAGCACAGAAGTGTTTTAGAATACGAGCCTTATTTTTCGGTCTATCTCTATCCGTCTACTAGAAGTCGGTTTAACCCTATCCGTCTGTAGCTTGTCAAGTCTGCCCTTCCGTCTCCTTGGTTTGTGTTCCGTGTGTCTCGCGTTGAGGTTGCAGTTCTGTTAAGTCAAGGCTCCCTAAACTCACTAAGGCAGCGCTGAGTTTCCGAAGCTGCCCTCAGGAAATTACCTTGCTTCTCCTTCTCCTCCTCTTCCTCCTCTTCGTCCTCCTCCTCCTCTTTCTCCTTTTGGGTCTCTTTCTTTATCATTTTCTTCTTCTTTTTCTGCTTCACATTTATATATTTTTTTCTTTTACTACTCTCTTAGCCTTCTTCATCATATTCTCCTCCTCTTTCATGTTCTCCTCCTCCTCCTCCTCCTCCTCCTCCTCCTCCTCCTCCTCCTCCTCCTTCTCTTCCTCCTTCATCACCACTATTCTCCTTCATAGTCACTTTCCTCCTCTTCCGCCTCTGTCCTCCTCTCTGCCTTCTCTTTCTTCATTACCTTGTCCTTCCTTCTCATTACTTTCTTCTCTTTCGTCTCCTCTTTCTCATTGTCTTGTCCTGTGTGCTTCCTGCTCCTCCTCCTCCTCTTCCTCTTCCTCCTCTTCTTCCTCCTCCTTCTTCTTCTTCTCGTCTTTTATTTTCCCCTCTTCCTCCTTGTCTTCATCCAGCAACACTTCCTCTCCTGTCAATCCTTTTTTGTTTCTCTTTTTTCCTTTCTTATTCTTCTTCCTTCCCTGTCTGTCTCTTTGCGTTTCCTTATAACTCTCTTCCTCCTCCTCTTCTTCTTCTTCTTCCTCTTCTCCTACCCTTCCTCTTTCTCCTTCTTACTCTCATTCCTCACTAGCTACATTTTGTCTCCTGTTTCTCATCTTATTGCTCCTCCTCCTCCTCCTCCTCCTCCTCCTCCTCCTCCTCCTCCTCCTCCTCCTCCTCATGTATTCGGGCGCGAGTCTCTGGGGATCTCAAGTTTTGGTAACCTTTGTTCTTGAGCAAGTTTGTGTCGTGGAGAGTTTGTCTACAATGGTACTTGCTCATTCCCCTTGCACGTACTGCCTTTGTTTGTCCGTCTGTGTGTTTGTTTGTGTGTGTGTGTGTGTGTGTGTGTGTGTGTGTGTGTGTGTGTGTGTGTGTGTGTGTGTGTGTGTGTGTGTGTGTGTGTGTGTGTGTGTGTGTGTGTGTGTGTGTTTGTTTGTCCGTCTCTCAGTTCCTCAGCTTGTTAGATTCCGTGTTTTGTTTACTCTCTCTCTCTCTCTCTCTCTCTCTCTCTCTCTCTCTCTCTCTCTCTCTCTCTCTCTCTCTCTCTCTCTCTCTCTCTCTCTCTCTCTCTCTCTCTCTCTCTCTCTCTCTCTCTCTCTCTCTCTCTCTCTCTCTCTCTCTCTCTCTCTCTCTCTCTCTCTCTCTCTCTCTCTCTCTCTCTCTCTCTCTCTCTCTCTCTCTCTCTCTCTCTCTCTCTCTCTCTCTCTCTCTCTCTCTCTCTCTCTCTCTCTCTCTCTCTCTCTCTCTCTCTCTCTCTCTCTCTCTCTCTCTCTCTCTCTCTCTCTCTCTCTCTCTCTCTCTCTCTCTCTCTCTCTCTCTCTCTCTCTCTCTCTCTCTCTCTCTCTCTCTCTCTCTCTCTCTCTCTCTCTCTCTCTCTCTCTCTCTCTCTCTCTCTCTCTCTCTCTCTCTCTCTCTCTCTCTCTCTCTCTCTCTTTTTCTTGTTTTGTTTCAAGTCTTTGTGTGGGTTTTTGTGTTTTTTTTTTTTTTTTTTTGCTTTCTTTCGTTCCGTTTTATTTTGTATCATGATCTTGTTATCTTGTTGCTTCTTTTTCTTTTTCTTTTCTTATTCCTTTTCTATTTTTCCTCTTCTTCTTCCTTGAACTGATCACGTCCACTGGTACCTGAAATATTGCACGGATTATAGGAAAGAAATATAGAATCAACGAAAGGATTATTCAACATTCAGGCATTTTTACTCACCCTCTTCTATAACAACGAAAGATTATTCAACATTCAGGCATTTTTACTCACTCTTCTATAACAACGAAAGGATTAGTCAACATTCAGGCGTCTTTACTCATCCCCTTCTATAACAAAGGGCTTTACCAATAGAAATGACCTATAGAACACTCTTCAAAAATGCCTTCGTGTTTTTACTATCAGCCCAACAAGCTTCTTACATTGCCATTAGTGAAAGAAGAAAAAATAAAGGAACTCGTGTAAAAATCACTGTACTTATAAAGTAGTCCTTATGAAAGATCAAAACATATGCAATGGAAATAACCTATAGTGTACTCTTGAAAATTGCATCCATGCTTTTAGTGTTAACTCATAAAGCTTCTTACATTGTCATTAGTGAAAATAAATAATATAGGAACCGGTATAACTATCACTGTACCTCACGAAACAGTCGAAGCATTAATACGAGCATAGAGAGGAGTGAGTGAGTGAGTGGCCGGACAGTGCATCATGCGAGTATTGACCCTTTCACTACTGAGAACGCATTTCATGAGTTTTGGGACATGATTAAACGATTTTATTGACATTAGAAAGTGTCTATGGAGGTCAGAAGATTAATAACCAGAGTCTTCACTATTTCAATCCCCACACAAGTTTCTGAATTACTATATAAAATCATATAGTAAGCAGAATGAATATGAAGACTTGTCCTGGTGCAGAAGAGTGTTAATGCCTTGCCTGCCTCTCTCTGCCCTCTGTGATCGCCTTGCCTTCCCTTCAATATCGGAACGCAATGAAAAATAGATAGACCTGTTTTATATCCGTGCCCTGGTAACCCAGAGAGAGAGAGAGAGAGAGAGAGAGAGAGAGAGAGAGAGAGAGAGAGAGAGAAATATGTCATCTAAACACATTATCATACACACGACCAGCCATGAGATATTAAAATTCCATGAAAAATGAAGGTATTTATTCTGCTATATTAAGACACTTTTGCCCCGCGGCGCCCGGTCAGAGAAGAGAGGAGGGAGAGCTCGGGAAATATTAATAAGTCTGCCTTTCCCTGAGGTGGCGAACTCTGGGACACAACTTTCAGGGCCACATCTCTTATTTCCTTCCTCCGAGCCATTGTGTCAGTTGCAATATTAGTTTTATTAGTATTATTATTATTGCTGGATCCTTTGTTGATTGCAGTTTGTTATTCATCTTTATGCTGGTTTCCTCGTTACGTATTTGCATTTCTTACTCTAACGTATTTTTTTACTATTACGTATTTTTGTTTCTTATTGAGTATTATGTTCGTATTTACGTTTCCTACTATTTTTCTACTGTTACTGGTATTTATTTTGTTTGTATTTATGTTTTCTACTGTTATGTATATTCTTACTGTTATTTATGTTCGTTTCCTAGTGGATGTTATTCGTACGTGTATTAATTGCATTTGTATTTTTACAGTTTCTTCCTCTTGTTCTCATTATAGTGTGTCATTTTGTAGTTTGTCGGTTTTTTTACTTTATTTCTTTCCTTGTGTCATGCTGGTATTAATATTAGTCTTATCATCAGTAGTACTTTTATTGCAATGTCTAATTACTGTAATTCTCTTCCTCCTAGGCATTGTGTAAGTGACAGCATTACATCTAATATCAGTATTAATATCAGTGCTGTCCCTTGTGTTCATTGAAGTACGTTATCTCTGCTACCATTCTAGCATAGTTCACTTGCCTGACATGTTCATATTTTCTGATATCTGCATCAGTATTAATGTTATTGCTGTTTATCACGATTGTTGCACTCCATTATTTAGTTTTATGCATTGAATTATTTTAGTTTCTGGCGTTGTCACCCTTCTGTCATTGCTCATTAGTCAAACATTTTATACATCTTTTCATATATATTTTCTTTCCCCCATGAAGTTATTGCTAGTATTACATCTTTTTTTCTCATGGGTATCTTCATGTATTATTAATCTATTTCTATTACTGTTAATATATTTTCTTGTCCTCGCCACCAGCCATGCATTGTTCACAAGTCTGCCATGCTCAAATTGTCTTGCATATCCTATTTATTTATTTATTCTGTCGTCAAATCAATTTCAATATTACTGTTATGTTGGAGGATTATTGCGATGTGTTTAGTAATTCTCTTCTATTACTGCTAATGTCATTTTATCGGCGTGTCACCAACCTCGCAGTGTTCACCTGTCTGATACGAGTATGCTGAGCTTTTTTTCTTTACTCTCCCCACGTTACCCACACACCCAGGGACGCCACACTCGTTACCCACACACACAGGGGCGCCACACTCCTTCCTCACGTTACCCACACACTCCGAAACGCCACACTCATTATCCACACACCCCAGGGCGCCACACTCCCTCCCCACGTTACCTACATATCACGGGGGTGCCACACTCGTTACTTACACACCCCGGGGTGCCACACTCCCTCCCCACGTTACCCACACATCCCGGAGCGCCACACTCCCTCTCCACGTTACTTACACATCGTGGGGTGCCACACTCGTTACCCACACACCCCGGAGCGCCACACTCGTTACCCACACACCCCGGGGCGCCACATTCCCTCCTCACGTTACCCACATACCCTGGGACGATACATTCGTTACCCACGCACCCCAGGGCGCTACACTCGTTACTTACACATCCCGGGGCGCCACACTCCCTCCCCACGTTGCTTATACACCCCGTGGCGCCACACTTGTTACCCACACACCCCAGGGCGCTACACTCCCTCCCCACGTTATTTACACACTGCGGGCTTCACACTCGCTACCTATACACCCAGTGGCGCCACACTCGTTACCCACACACCCCAGGGCGCTACACTCCCTCCCCACGTTATTTACACACTGCGGGGCTTCACACTCGCTACCTACACACCCCATGGCGCCACACTCGTTACCTGCACAAAAGGCGGAGGCAAAGTTTCATCAGCCGCCCTTCTTTAACAACACTGGTTTTTCTCTCCCTTTTTTTTTCCAGCAGGGGACGGCGCTGCAGTCAATACTATTCGTTTTAAAGTCAACCAGTGGCCTCTTCTCAGTATGGGCCGGTTCCACATTCGCTTTCCGCGGCGCTATTGGTTAAACTCCGCAGCTAGCCGATATATTGGAGCATTCGCAGGGAAAGGCCGCATGGGCATGAAAAGCGGGTTTTTTGGAGTTTATTTATTCTGAACTAACCGCGTGATGTGAATGTTTGTTGTGGGTTTATAGCTTTTTGTAACTTGTGGAGGGGATCGCGAAGGCTGTTCAAAGACATGCTGACGATGACAATATTGATACTGAAATGCTCATTCATCATTCACTCAAATAGTTAAGTATAGGAGAATTTTGTGTGTTGATAGTGATATGCATTGCGTATGTATGTTATCGCGTATGCATCATGCTTCATAAGAGAGATTTATAGTTCGAATTCTATTTCCCAACTTTAAATGAGTTTAGCAGTAATAATTTATTCACTTTAACGAATGGCTTGCTTTCCTGTTAAAAAGACATTCCCGTCAGTGTCTATAACTTTAACGCGTGTCGTGTCTTCAGAAACGATAAAACCTTTTTGACGAGAGGAAGAGCCAAAAAATCCACAATACCAGCGTCTCTGATAAAAGTCACACCAAAGTTACCACTCAAAAGCGCTGGATATTTGTCGTAGCTTTCCTCTCCAAGCAGCGAAACTCCTACTGGTAACAGAGGAGGCGAGCAGTGGCGCTGTCTTGACGATGAGCAAGGCTGCGTTATGTGTAGCGCGCTTGGAAAAGTTGTACGTCATGGATTACATCGCTGATCGTTATAGTTTATCGCTGAGACATTAGATGCACTTCATCGTTTAATGAAAATAGAGTAGAGAGCTGCGGAAAACCTGGTCATGATGGTCGTGATGATGAGGCATTATCATCCCGGCCATTATGTGAGGCGCACCTGCCAGCCGCAGCCCACACAACACCAATATTAGCCTTGCCATTGGCGCAGCACTGACGTACAGCTCCGCCGTGGTTTGTAAACAATAACTGGAACTGCCACCAAAGCTTTGTTCAGCCGTTTACCGAGCTGGGGACCAATTTTGTTTGGCCGTTTACAAATTGACTGGATTTCTCGCTGCGGGTGCCGATCGTGTGCCTTTCTGACACCTCGCCTCACCTCACTCTGCTGCCTCTGTCAGCCGTACGACACTCCCTTCACTCCCATCATTGTCCAGCTTATCAAGACAAGAATTAAGCACTATGTTCGGTCTCTCAGTTGGGTTGCGTTGTATTAGTATAGGTTAGGTTCATTCATTCGGAAGAAAGTTGTTCCTAAACTGGAGAAGAAATCGCCTGCCTCTGTTCTTCCATCTCCCTTCATTGTTTACATGGAGATTTCCTCGTCTTACCAGTGCAAGAGTCAAGCAATACCTTCCTTCATTCATTTCAGCAGCACTCATAGCTTGAAGACCAATTAGGCTGCCTTCCTCTCTTCTTCCATTCCTCCCTCCTTTATCATGTGCGTCTCTCCAATAAGACACCACTTTGAAAATTAAAATGGAAAAGTTTCACAGTTTTTCTTTAGTACGCTGCAGTTTGTTATTAAAAGGGAAACCACCACCACCACCACCACCACCACCACCACCACCACCACCACCACCATCACCACCACCACCACCACTGATAACAACTGATAACTCTTACTATTATTACAACTACAAATTCGCGTTCAGCATCACCACCACCAATAACAACAGCTACTACTACTATTACAACTACAAATTCGCGTCTAGTACCACCACCACCACCAGCACCCTTGCCAAATCTCGTGTTCTTATTCCCCGCTTATTTTTTTCCAAGTCACTGAAGACATTCTTTGTGTTGTGCAGAGACCGTGAAGGAGAAAGGAAGGGAAGAAGAGCAGGAAGAGGAACAAAGCAAGAGAGAAGGAGGAGGAGGAAGAGGAGGAGGAGGAAATGTTTGTTGAATTTAAGCAAGGAAATGGAGAAGCGCTTGGGGGAGGGAGGAAAATTTTAATCCACTGCTTATCTATCTCCTCCTCTGCTTCCTCCACTTCCTCCTCCTCTTCCTCCTCCTCCTCCTCTTCTTCCTCCACCTCCTCCTCCTCCTCCTCTTCTTTCTCCACCACCTCCTCCTCCTCCTCCTCCATCCTTCCTCTCCCTTCAACTACTTTTGTCCACTTTTCTCCTCCTGGTCTTTCTCCTGCTCCTCCTCATTCTTTTCCTCCTCCTCCTCCTCCATGCTACTAGTTTTGTCCACCTCTTCGCCTCCTCTTCTTTCTCTAATTTCCCCATCTCGTTGGTCCTCCTCCTCCTTCTCCTCCTCCTCTTCCTCCTCCTCCTCCTCCTCCTCCTCCTCCTCCTCCTCCTCCTCCTCCTCCTCCTCCTCCTCCTCCTCCTCCTCCTCCTCCTCCTCCTCCTCCTCCTCCTCCTCCTCCATCCTTCCTCACCCTTCCACTAGTTTTGTCCACCTCTTCTCCTCCTATCCTTTCTCTCACATCCCCCAACTCGTTACTCCTCCTCTTCCTCCTCTTCCTCCTAGTGTCTTTTCTCTCCCCTGTCCGGCCAGCAGCCATATCCATAACCATCCCAGGGGAGTGTCTGCCGCACGGTCACCTTCCAAATAAAGTCTGCTGTAGTGTGAAGCTCGACCGTCTCCCAGGCCGCCACCTCCGCTCCCTCAGGCCTCCCCTTAAGCCGTGGAGATTGGAGAGTTGAGCAGGTGGTGGTGTTGGTGGTGGTGGTGGTGGTGGTGGTGGTAGCGGTAGTGGTGGTGGTGGTAGTGGTGGTGTGGAGGATATGGAAGTGTGGGTTAAAATCTTATTGTCTTGTGATCCGCTTTTCTTCTGTCCATACACACACACACGTGCGAGCACACTGACACACACACACACACACACACACACACACACACACACACACACACACACACACACACACACACACACACACACACACACACACACACACCAAGACTCATGAAAATACACCCCAAATCACACACAGACACCCAAATACTCCAAACACAGCACACAGGATAACACTCCAATAAAATGACCAGAAACGTGTCAAAAGCTGTTTAACTCCCTGACTGCTAATTGAGATACCTTTCCTTAATCACCAATCACTGGGAGGCATATTTACTTGTTCTAGAACCACATCCAATCATCAATTAAATCTCTCTCTCTCTCTCTCTCTCTCTCTCTCTCTCTCTCTCTCTCTCTCTCTCTCTCTCTCTCTCTCTCTCTCTCTCTCTCTCTCTCTCTCTTCCTTATCCACTAACTCCTTCCTAGTGTCTTCTTATTACATTCTCTGCACTTCCTCTTTCCCTTTACTTTTCTTCCTTGGTCGCTAAGAAAACAATCTGGGAAACACGGCGCCTCCTTCCTGCTGGAGTTAGGCGGTGGAGGTGTGGTGGTGGTGGTGGTGGCGCGCCTGGACCCTCCCTGCAGCAGCTCCAGTATGTGTGCCTGCCTGTAGGGGAGGGCCGTGGCACAAGGGTCCAAGTGAGGTGCTTAATTTTTACGTTCGGCCTGCCAGGTATATAGTACGTGCGCGGGGTTAGAGAGAGAGAGAGAGAGAGAGAGAGAGAGAGAGAGAGAGAGGGAGAGGGTGGATGGCTGGGGAGTGTGAGAGAGAATCCGTGTGGAGGAGAGGAAGGCGAATGGGAGGTACGAAAAGTGTGTGTGTGTCTGTGAGAGAGAGAGAGAGAGAGAGAGAGAGAGAGAGAGAGAAAGAGAAAGGAGAATTCTCCCCCAGTTCCCTACAATTAGAGCCACTCCTGCCTTAAAACTCCACAGCCAAGAGACACGTGCCACTTTTACCAGCTGTGGGAGTCTCGTCCAGGTCGCGGCCCGGTGCTATTTCTGAACGCTATCATCACATTACACGGCTGGACTGAGGCGGGTACATAAGTGGGTGGATAGTTGAGTTCGTCCCCTTCCCTTATACTATTAAGAAAACATTGCATTGCTGGACTGAAGGGAGTTAATTTGTTGGTAACTTATCCACTTACTCATGTGCTATTAAGAAAACTTTGATGATTTCATTGATTCGACTTGTACTAGTGAGAAAATTTTGCTTTGTTGTAGTGAAGGTGGTCGATTCGTAGGTAATGTATCCACTCATCTTGGGCTATTAAGAAAACTCCGTCTTGTAAGGACTGATGGTGTAATTGATTTGACTTTGACTGCGGAGGGAAGGATGCCCATCAGACCGAGACACACACACACACACACACACACACACACACACACACACACACACACACACACACACACACACACACACACACACACACACACACACACACACACACACACACACACACACACACACACACACAATAGTGTTTTAACTGCTTCAGCTATGAGACAATTATCATTAGCACCATATGTAGTGTATGAAATCTTTATATAAACATCTACATGAAAGTTATGGGCGAAAACAATAGATTTTTCAATTTCTACCTAATTTATAGATTAGATGTGGCTGTAGAACAAGTAGACCCTTCCCCAGCAACCCCTCTCCCTCCCTGAGTCAACTCGTCAACATTTCCTTCAATTCTCAGTATTTCCCTGGTATTTTCTGCTGTT
>NC_059271.1:450000-495000 GCF_017591435.1 Portunus trituberculatus
CGTGAGAGAAGGAAGGAGAAGTGAAAGGGGCGGGGAGAGGGAATGAATGAACCCTAGTGTGTGTGTGTGTGTGTGTGTGTGTGTGTGTGTGTGTGTGTGTGTGTGTGTGTGTGTGTGTGTGTCTATATGTGTGTGTGGTTATGATGGCGTCATAGTGTGGTAGGTCCGTTCACCTCGTCTTGCCCTAAGAAAGATGAGGAAGAAGGAAAAGAAAAGGAGGAGGAGGAGGAGGAGGAGGAGGAGGAGGAGGAGGAGGAGGAGGAGGAGGAGGAGGAGGAGGAGGAGGAGGAGGAGGAGGAGGAGGAGGAGGAGGAGGAGGAGGAGAAAAGAGAAGAAGTGTAGACTTACCTGCCTGTTATGTGTCACAAAAATACACTTCCTTTCTCTATATCTGGATATTAACTGTCTCTCTCTTCTTTATTCCATTCTCTCTCTTTCTCTCTCTCTCTCTCTCTCTCTCTCTCTCTCTCTCTCTCTCTGGTAAGTGGAAAACGATCATTCAATTTAGCTGAGGCAGGAAGGAAGGAGAGCAAGGCGGCGGCGGTGGTGGTGGCGGTGTCAAGGCCAGGAGTGCCAGGCGGGGCCATTCACATTCACTCGGTGCCAACAGACGGCTGTTCATCATTACTCATACCAAGGTCACGATGGCACCTGTGTTAATAATGGGCAGTACTCACGCAAGCCCCAGCCGCCACTACCACCACCACTACCACCACCAGGAAATATTGTGTGACTGTCTGTGCTGGATATAATGTGACTGTCTGTACTGGCTATCTTTCTGTTTTGGCTGGTGTGCTTCCGTGTGTGTGTGTGTGTGTGTGTGTGTGTGTGTGTGTGTGTTTTCGCTGCTTCTGTAGACCTCAGTGCTGTGTGATTTTGTTCTTGTTCTTGTTTTGCCTTGTGTTCTCGATTTCCCAATGTTTTTTTTCCAGCATTTCCTCACTTTTCTCTGTATTTTTCCTGCATATTCTTATTTTCTTGTATTTGTTCACCATATCGACAGTTTCCCTAGTAATTTGCCATCATATTCTCGGTTTCCCAGCACATTTTCAACATATTGTCAGCTTTTCTAGTATATTTCATCATATTATCTGTTTTCCAACATATTCGCAGCATATTCTCAGTTTTTACATTATATTTTCATAGCATTCACAGTTTTCTAAAATGTTTCGTCAGTCTTAGCCTCTAAGAGATCTGTTTTACATAATTTTATGCTTTTTCTTTTATTCTCAGTTTCCTGACTTGTTCCTTTTTCGTATTTCGTGAGACTTCCTGTAATCGACGTCAGTGGCACGTGATCCTGTCCTTGGTATTATTATTTTTTTGTTCTTATTTTCTAATATATTTCGTGGGTGTTCATTTAGCAGTGATCAATGTTACGGTATTATTACTTGTTGAGCATTAAGTCATATTTCCCCAATATATTGCGTCTGGCTCCGCTTCTCAGAAATATATATTACGTGACTCTCTTCTTGTTATGCTTTCCATCCTCGAGTGAATGAAATATTTCTTAAGCTTCATGCGAGACTACGTTACGTGACTCAGTTCTTGTTTTGCTTTTTACTTCTCCGAATCTTGAAATATTTGGTGAGTTTTTTCTCTTTTTGCTTGATGGGCGTCAGTGTTACATTATTCTACACTGGTTACTCTTTAATATTTGACTCTCTGACTACATTACTTGATTCTGTTCTTGTTGTGCTTTTACTTCTTGGAATCTTGACCTCTTCGATACTGGGACACATTTTTATCTTGAGATTTGTGTACGATTAGAGTACTTTATTGACATCAGGAAGCGTCTATGGAGGTCTGAAGATTAATGGCCACGTTCTTCACTATTTCAATCCCCCCATATAAGTTTCTGAAGCTGTATGGAATCACCAAATAGTAACCAGAATGAATATAGAAACGCGTCATGGTACTCAAAGCGTTAAAATATTTGGCGAGTTTGTTTTCTTTTTGCTTTTTGGGCGTCAGTGTTGCATTATTTTGCACTGGTTGCTCTTTGATATTTGACTGCCTGACTTCATTCCTGTGGTGAGTTTTGGCTGCGTTCATCTCGGTGCTGCGTGGCTCTGTTTGTTGGACTTTCATTCTCGATTTCATTAACATATTTCATGAGTCCTCGCTGCACAGACCTCAGGATTACTGGGTTACTTTTCACAAAACGAATTATCCTACCTGGTAAACACACACAGACACACACACACACGTTCTCTCTCTCTCTCTCTCTCTCTCTCTCTCTCTCTCTCTCTCTCTCTCTCTCTCTCTCTCTCTCTCTCCCTCCCTTATTCAGCACTCTGACCTACCCATAACTTGTTCTATTTCAAGAGAGCAATATGAACAAACTTCTGGGCCCTGGCTGACTCTTTCCTGTTTAATCTCTCCATCAAACCCGTGTCAGCGTCCAACAAAAGAAGGGCGTAGGTAGGAAAGCCGGTTCATGGGTCAGATAGAGTCAGTTTCTCTTGATCCACGTTGCCTTGTTCGGTGTCATTGGAAGGAAAAGGGAATGAGGGTGCGGGAGGAGCAGGAATGAAGTACAGGGAATGGGATAACTGTCTCTCTCTCTCTCTCTCTCTCTCTCTCTCTCTCTCTCTCTCTCTCTCTCTCTCTCTCTCTCTCTCTCTCTCTCTCTTCCCGTCATTGATAGATCCGTGGTTATTCAGTGTCTCTGTCACGTTTGTTATCTATGTTATCGTTGTTTTGTCCTCGTCGTTTGTGTTGTCGCCCGCGTTATACTTTACTGTAAGCGCTCCCTTCATTCGCGCTGGAGTCGTTGTTCGTGTTATAATCATCGTTCGTGTTGCTGCTGTCGCTCGCACTGCTGGCATGTGTCCGGCGTCAGTCATAACCTGCCTTCTAATCTCGATTCCTGTCACCTCCCATACTCCCAATGCTTTCTCTCTAATACACAGCCGAGCCATTCCACATCAGGACCCTTGAATTAAACGGCCTAGTCCCGCATAGTGTAATTTCAGCTTAATGGCAGCCATCATAGAGAGCCTCGCCTTGCCTCGCCTTGCCTTCGTCCCCGAGCTGCCTCAGTTAACAGCGACTCATCTCCCCCATCGGTACTCGAACGCCGCGTGCATGTCATTTCTCACGAGCCAACCTGACACGGCTTACCGTTCTGTATTCTAATCTGGCATCTTCCTCCCCCTCTTCCCCCTCCCTTTCTCTTCTTCCTCCTCCTCCTTTTCTCCCTCCTCCTCCAGCCCAGTGTCCCTCCATTGGATCTCAAAGCCTCGACTTCTGCCTTTCTTGCCACGTCCTTGTGACCCATCCATTACCGGGACAACAAAGGTCCGGGTGCTGCTGCTGACGGCTCCTCCTCCTCCTCCTCCTCCTCTTCGTGTTCGTTAGTCACCCTCCTCTTCCCTCTCCATGCTCACTTCCTCGTCCCTATCCCACCTCCTCGTTCCCCTCTTCGCTCTCCATCCTATTCTCCCTTCCCGACCGAAACAATGCCGCCCAGAGCCCTCTAATGGCCACCACTCGCCGCCCGACATATTCACCTCCACCTCCAAAGGAAATGACTTTAATGGTCCTTCTAAAGCATCCCGGGTGTTGTGCTGCACTGCTTGCCTTCCTGGAATCTTTGTGTATGGAGGCAGCGGTGTGTGTGTGTGTGTGTGTGTGTGTGTGTGTGTGTGTGTGTGTGTGTGTGTGTGAGTGGTGCCTATTATCTTAACCAGAATTCTCAGGTTACTAATCAGGGTAAAACACGAAATAATGGATTCAAGCTTGAGAGAGAGAGAGAGAGAGAGAGAGAGAGAGAGAGAGAGAGAGAGAGAGAGAGAGAGAGAGAGAGAGAGAGAGAGAGATCGGAAGTAACTGGTTCTCAAATATATAGAATGGATAGAGTCAGTAATCAGGTTGTTAGTTCCGAGTTAAAAAGAAATAAGCTTTTAAAAGAAGATTAGACAAGTGCATGGGGGTGTGTGGTAGATGGATGGACAAAGGCACGGCTTATACAGTCTTATACAGTATACATGGCCTGTCACGTGTAGATATGATGACTTCCTGCAGTATGTATCCCTTGTGTTCCTACAGTATTTATCCCTTGTGTTCTATCCCTGTGCAGTACTTATCCCTTATGTTCCTTCAGTATTTATCCTTTGCGTTCTATTCCCCTGCAGTATCTATCCCTTGTTTTCTATCCCTGAGCAGTATTTATCCCTTGTGTTCCTGTAGTGTTTATCCTTTATGTTCTAATGTCCTTATGTTTTCCCCACAGGACAAAATACCGCACCCTGTATAGAACCAAGAGTGAGGTGCGGACCAGGAGTGTCTACGCCTGCTGCCCGGGATGGACCAAACAGGTGAGTTCAGCGGTCCATCTATACACTCTTCATTTCTCCCATCACTAAGCCTTGTCTTCCCACCATCCCCATCACTGCCTCCTTCCTCATCTTTAGGGCTGTATTCAGAAACGCTTTGCTCTCTACCACGACTATTTTCCAAGGCCACAGAGATGATTAGAGGGGTTTTCAAGAGTGTTTCTCTAGTTAATAATGTAGAAATGTTGTCACTCTGCCTCTAGAACTGCAAAAACACATTAAAACATTCTTGAAGATCTACATAGAGTCCTTTGAAACAGTAGAAGTGACGCACAGAAGTGTTTGAGAATACGAGCTTAATTACTCCGACACTTTTCACCACTCCCTCTTCACCTCCCGTCACCCCCATCACTGCTTCCCTCTTCATCTTCACACCGAGTCCTTTCACCACTCCCTCTTCACCGCGAGTCACCCTCATCACTCCTTCCCTCTTCCTCCCCTCACCTCATCTTGCCCCATCACCGTCCCTCTTCACCCGCGTCCTTTCATCGACCCCTATCACCATTTTCTCCTCACCCAAGTCCCCTCACCAACCCCTAACTCTTCTTCCTCTCATCCCCGTCACCACTCTTTCATTCCCCCCTCCTCTCCCTCGTCCTCATGCCTGCCACCCCTCCGCTGCCATTCCCCTTGCAGGTCCGAGAGAGTTAGCCAAGATAAAGGAAAAAAAAAATGTCTTGAAACCTCATTTGTATATGAAGTCAAGTCATAGGAAGTTACAAATACAGAAGCAGGAAGGCAGAGTGACAAGATTTCTACATTATTAGTAGGAGAAACACTCTTGAAAACTAATAATTTCTGTGGCCTTTGAAAATAGGAGTGATGAGAGAGCGAAGCATTTTCTGAATGTTACTTTCACTATCGCGCATCAGAAGACTCATCACCATCTGTCCTTAAGTGTTCCATCTCCCGCAGTCTCTCTCTCTCTCTCTCTCTCTCTCTCTCTCTCTCTCTCTCTCTCTCTCTCTCTCTCATCCCCCTTCAACACCTGTATACTTTTCCGCCACTCTCTCGCCCCGTTCATTTAATAACGCTTGGGAATATTCACGCTCACACCTGGCGCATTGCATCTTTGTCCTGTCCCGTCCTGTCCTCTGCACCACGTCATTTTTGCCATTAATCACACCCGCCACCTGCTGCTATCCTTCCTCTCGCGCATTATTATCTTCCTCCCGCACTAATTTTTTACTTTCTCTTTATCATGAATTGCTCTCCTCTCACTCATTCATTCTCTCAGTCCCTCGCTGGCTCTCTAATTCATTCCCTCCTTCTTTTTCTGTATATTTATTTCCTGTTTACTTGCTTACATAACTCGCTTTATTGCTCTCTTCCTTCCATGCTGTTTATTTTTGTTTCCTCTTAATGTTGAAATGTTCTCTTCTCAATGATTCACTCTCCCACATCCTCACTAACTCTCTCTTATTCATTATCTCCATTTTTCCTCTTATATAACTTGCTTGATATTCTTTTCAAATTACTGTATTTTTATATATTCTGCAGTACATTATGTTTTATTGTTTTACTTTTTTTTTATCTTGAAATATTCTCATCTCATTGAGTTGTCTTGATTCTTATTATTCTTAGTACTTATCCTCATGGCACACTTGCAAAAAAGGGTCTGTTACTCACAAAGCCACGTCTCTTCCACCTCAAACTACTTAACATATTCACACCCCGCTGGTCTCTCATCCTCTCCATCAGCCACCACCACCACCGCCACCACCACACACTCCATAAGCACTATTCCCGCCCCATTTCTACCTTCACTGTGTATTTATGGATATGTGCTTCATGCATCTTGTATTTTCTGGTATCTGTATTCTTCCTTAGCACGCATTTATCCGGTGCTCTACATTTTACATAATTCACTTCACGTTCTCTTAGTAAAGTAAGAGTACGAGTAGAAATGGTGGTGTTGTGGTAGTAGTAGCAGCAGCAGCAGCAGTAGCAGCAGTAGCAGTGCAGTAGGCAGCAGTGGTGGTGGTGAGCAGGTGGTGGTGGTGGTGGTGGTGGTGGTGGTGGTGGCAGCAGTGGTGGTGGTGGTGGTGGTGGTGGTGGTGGTGGTGGTGGTGGTGGTGGTGGTGGTGGTGGTGGTGGTGGTGGTGGTGGTGGTGGTGGTGGTGGCAGTGGTGGTGGTGGTGGTGGTGGTGGTGGTGGTGGTGGTGGTGGTGGTGGTGGTGGTGGTGCAGTGGTGGTGGTGGTGGTGGTGGTGGTGGTGGTGGTGGTGGTGGTGGTGGTGGTGGTGGTGGTGGTGGTGGTGGTGGTGGTGGTGGTGGTGGTGGTGGTGGTGGTGGTGGTGGTGGTGGTGGTGGTGGTGGTGGTGGTGGTGGTGGTGGTGGTGGTGGTGGTGGTGGTGGTGGTGGTGGTGGTGGTGGTGGTGGTGGTGGTGGTGGTGGTGGTGGTGGTGGTGGTGGTGGTGGTGGTGGTGGTGGTGGTGGTGGTGGTGGTGGTGGTAGTGGTGGTGGTGGTGGTGGTGGTGGTGGTGGTGGCAGTAGAGCAGTAGTAGTAGTAGTAGCAGTAGCAGTGTGCAGCAGCAGCAGCAGTAGTAGTGGTAGAGCAGTGGAGTAGTAGTAGTAGTAGTAGTAGTAGTAGTAGTAGTAGTAGTAGTAGTAGTAGCAGCAGCAGCAGCAGCAGCAGGAGTAGTAATGGCATTACATAATAGAAAGTTAGGGACTTCCCAGTACAAGCGGCGAGCCATGTTGAAGAGTTTCTGGCACAGACACACACGCATCATGAGCCTCGTTAATAAATCAGAGGCCATCTGGACAGCGAGGATTAGCTCTCCTCATTAAACTTGCCTGAGCTTACCTCGTCCAGCTCGTCCCTGGCCGCTGCTTGCCTGCTTGCCACACACTCAACACCACGGAGCTCGAGTTGCACTGCCAGTTTCTGAAGAAAAAGTGCGTGAAGCTGCGATGTGGAGTGTTGTATCTTGATATCATGGCGCGAGAGTTTAGTGTATCGCTAATTTTTACGCGTTTGTGAGAGTATAATCATGATAGAATCTCTACACATCCCTGAATCGACATTTGGTTTTCATTTTTATTGGTAGAAATTGAAGGCGAAAAGAGCATATAATTCAATAATGTCCTTAATTGAATGTCTGACAGAGCAGAAAATACTAATGGTCCCTCCCCTTGCCTAAAGTTATTTCATATAACATTACACTGAACTGAATGTCTGATAGAGGAGAAAAGACTGACATTTTCTTCTCCCTCCTAACAGAACAAGACAGCAGGGAGGCTCGTCAGGAAGAAGGGCGGCCGCCACCACCGCCACGGCTCCATCGTGAAGGGCGGGGGACGAGGGTGCATCGTGAGGGTAGAGACGCCCCTGGATGAACTGCATGCAGAGGTGACCCACGCTGGGGAGGTGTACCGCCTAGTGAACAGCTCTGAGCCACCCGCTAACGAGACCAGCGACCCTTTCTACACCGGCGAGCTCTACAACTTCTACAAGCTCGTGTACGGCGACAACGACAGTTACACTACGCCCCTGGAGGAGGAGGAGGAGGAGGAGGAGGAGGAGGAGGAGGATATATTAGAGGAGGAGGACGAAGATTTATTAAAAGAGGAAGACGACGAGGAAGAGGAGTTGGAAGAGGAAAACGAATACCAACAAGAAATAGATGAAGAGACGGAAGTAGAAGAGAGGGAGGAAGAAGCAGAAGAGGAGGAGGAAGAAATAAGCGAAGAGGAAGATGTGGAAGAAGAGGAAGAGGCGACTGTAAACGAGAGTGCTGAGAGCGTAGATTATGACTATCCTAACGATGACGCGGAGGCAGCCACCCTCTTGGAGCCGCCGCCGCCACCCTCCCCCACCACGCGCCATCACAATTTTCGCCACAAAACGCCAATGTTCCAAGATGCCAACGGCCCCGTGCACGGCCACCGCCACCACCACCGCCGCGGCCACCGCCACCGCCACCATCGCCGCGCCTGGCCGTCTGCTCGCCATGGGGACAGCAGCGAAGCCGGCGCCACGCCCGCCAGCCACACGCGCCGCCTTCACCGACGGCCCGCACCCTTCAATGATACCGAGTTTGCAGCCTACAGCAGGACCATCATTGTCACCGACTCCAACGGTAAGAGAGAGAGAGAGAGAGAGAGAGAGAGAGAGAGAGAGAGAGAGAGAGAGAGAGAGAGAGAATATGCATATATATTTTATTATTATTCTGTTTCCAAACCTGGCAGCGTCCCTCATCCCTTCACCTCCCCACAGGCAGGAGAGGCGGCAGAAGGAGGGGCACCCAGGAGCAGGTGGCCCGCCAGGAAGTGTTCACGAGGCCCTTCCGCCTCACGGCTGGTGAGTGTTGACCCCGCCTTGCCTGTGTCCTGTATCCCTGGGGCGTGGCGCTGCCTTGACGCTTTGCCGCCGCCCTTAGTATCAATACAAGCAGTTGTCACCGGCAGGCTCATAACGTTTAGCCAAGTGCCAGTGACTCTGTGCACTGCATCTTTGGTGTCCGTGTGGTGTGTTTTATATGCCTCACATTACACGAGTTAGAATGAAGTTGTGTGATACTCCTCGAATAAAAATATGTTTGGCGAGTCTGGCGGCGTTGGTTAGCTCAAAGTCTCGTGCGTCACTTTTTCAGCACAAACCGCATACCATGAATCTGAATTGCGCGCGTGTATTAGTTTACACTCACTATTTGGGCTAAATTTGCTAGTGTTCGTCGAAAGTCGCGTGTGTTGCCAGCCTCCTGGGCAGCGGCCTTCCTGCCTTTTTCACTGGATTCTTCATATTGAACAGCTTAGGAAGGGCGGGGCGGCGAGCCAGCCTCTCACGTTGCCTGGGTGGCGGCAGCTGGTGCACGGGACAGCTGCCCTCTGCAACTCAACCCAAGCATAGGCGTGAAATTTATGTGGCTTAACTATTTCGTTGCGTCATAAGCCTGAAATTCGTGTTGACGACATGGCCTGCGTGCCTGGAGCCCAGAGCGTCTACAGGTGTTGGCAGGGAGAGGGAGAGGGAGAGGGAGAGGGAGAGACAGGTAGTGGGAAGGAGAGAGAGAGAGTGGGAGGGAGAGAAGCAGTCCTGTGTGTTGCTGAGGTGCCGCGGCGCCACGCAACACACGCCCTCAAGGTCACGGCCAAGGTCAACAATAGCGGGACTAGGAGAGCGCTCTTAACTTGTGCCAAGATGTCTGTCGCCTGAGAGAGAGAGAGAGAGAGAGAGAGAGAGAGAGAGAGAGAGAGAGAGAGAGAGAGAGAGAGAGAGAAAGAGAGAGAGAAGGTGCGGAAAGAACACCAAGATTAACCAATGAATATAAGAAGGAAAGAAATAGGAGGTAAAACTATGAGAGAGAGAGAGAGAGAGAGAGAGAGAGAGTGCCCTGACGCCTTCCCACCGCCACCGCCTCCTCTTCCCGGGCGGCAAGGAATCCTGCTTCGGTATTTAGGTGACGGCGCCCTTCCCGAGGCTGGTCCGGGATCCAATACCCAAAATATCACCCGAGAAGTTTTGCCATGAGTGAAGTTTTGATGTATTTATAACGTTGGTTGGCTTTCCTGCCTTTCCTCTTCCTCTTCCTCTCTTCCTGCTTCCTTTGTTATGCTCTTTCTACTCGTTCTCCTGCTATTCTTTATCTATTTATCCATCTTCTGTCTCTCAGTAATTCTTTTCTTCCTCCTCTTCCTGTATTTATAATGTTGGTTGGCTTTCCTTCCTTTCCTCTTTCTCGCTTCCTGCTTCCTTTGTTATCCTCTTTCTCCTTTTTTTTTCTTGTTATTCTTTTCCTATTCTTCTTCCTCTTCTCCTCTCTCTTTCTTTCCTCTTTCTCCCTTCCTGCTTCCTTTGTTATCCTCTTTCTCCTTTTTTTTTCTTGTTATTCTTTTCCTATTCTTCTTCCTCTTCTCCTCTTCTCTTTCTTTCCTCTTTCTCGCTTCCTGCTTTCTTTGTTATCCTCTTTCTCCTTTTTCTCTTGGTATTCTTTTCTTATTCCTTCTGTTTCTTAGTAATTCTCTTCTTCCTTCTCTTCCTGTACTTATAATGTTGGTTGGCTTCCTTTCCTCTTCCTCTTCCTCTTCCTCTCTTCGTGCTTCCTTTGTTATGTTCTTTCTCCTGTTTCTTCTGCTATTCTTTTTCTATTTATCTATTTTCTGTTTCTCGTTAATCTTCCTCTTGCTGATATTCTTTTCCTCTTATTCATTATAACCGTTCGTTGGCCTCTATTCCTCTCCTTTTCCTTTTTCTTCCTGTTTCCTTTTTATGGTCTTTCTTCTCCTTCTTCTACTAATATTCTCCTGTTCTTTATCTATCTTTTTCTGTTTCCTAATGATCCTCCTCTTCCTTCTCTTCTTCCCGTTTTTTTTCTTTTTCTATGTTATGTTCTATCAATCTATCTTCTAATTTTTCGTGATATTTTCTTCCTTCTCTTCCTCATAATTATTTCCATTTATTCGTTACCCTTCTGTTTCCCAGTGATCCTCTTTTTCCTTCTTCTATCCAATACTTTTTTTTTTCTGTGTCTCAATGCTCTTCCTTTTCCTCTTCCCTCCTTTCTTCTTTTAATCTGTACTCTCTTCCCTTTTCTTTTCTCGTCTTTATCCTTTCTCCATTATTTATCCCTCCGTTCCTCCGTGCATACTATTACCTCCGCTCTCCTTTAGTTTCTCTCTCTTTTCTCTCTTTTTTCGCTATTGTTGCTCCACACATAGTCTTTCATTCACTATTTGCTTTCTCTCTTTCTCCAGTTACTCTCTTACTCCTGCATGCTCTTACTTCTCTACTCTCTACTCTTCTCCTTTACTTTCTTCCACTCCTTACATTCTCTTTCTCCCTTATTTTTTTCATTTATCCTTGTTTTTCCTCTTTTCCTGCTTCTCCATACACGATCTTTATCTCTCTCTAACCCCTACTTATCCTTCTCTACTGTCTGTCACTTTCCTTGTCCTCTCACTTTCCCTCTCCTTAGGGATGTTCTTCTCTTCATCTCCCTTCATCTGATATCCTTACTCTGCCCTATGTTTGCCCTTCTGTCTGTCTGCTGCCTGTCGCCTGGTCTATCTACCTACTTATCTGTCTCTCTCTATGTGTGTATGTCTGTTCCTGTTCCCTGTTCTCTGTCTTTGTTTCTGTCTGTCTCATCTTTGTCTCGTCTCGTCTCGTCTCGCCTCGTCTCGTCTCGTCTCTTCTCATCTATCTGTCTGTCTGTCTGTCTGTCTGTCTGTCTGTCTGTCTGTCTGTCTGTCTGTCTGTCTGTCTGTCTGTCTGTCTGTCTGTCTGTCTGTCTGTCTGTCTGTCTGTCTGTCTGTCTGTCTGTCTGTCTGTCTCTCTCTCTCTCTCTCTCTCTCTCTCTCTCTCTCTCTCTCTCTCTCTCTCTCTCTCTCTCTCTCTCTCTCTCTCTCTCTCTCTCTCTCTCTCTCTCTCTCTCTCTCTCTCTCTCTCTCTCTCTCTCTCTCTCTCTCTCTCTCTCTCATTTCTTCTTATATATCGTTTTCTTCTCTATTCCTTTTTATTACTCTATGATTTCCTTTCCTAATATTCTTAATCTCCTCCTCCTCCTCCTCCTCCTCCTCCTCCTGCTCACTTGCTTCTCTTGCCTTCAGTTTATCCGTGTGTCCTCTTCCTCTACCTGGTATATCGTTTCCCTTTCCTCAGCTTTCCCTTTCATTCCTCGGAAAAGCGTCTTATTACCGACTTTCCTCCTCACTCACCTATTCCTCCACCTAATATATTGTGTCCCTTCCCTTAGCTTTCCTTATCTAAACCTTGGAAACACTGCCTTATCCTCTCTTCTCTTTCATTAACTTATTCCTGTGTTTGGTATATTCTTTCTCCTCTCTGTCATGATCGTGCAGTGCGCCGAACTCATGAAGGTCGAGAGGAGTTCATGATTTATTGGGAGATTTCTCAGTATAAATGTGGAGACACCCGCGTGCTCCCAGACGTCACTTCATGTCTCCTAACACGATATTTGGATTCTCTTAAAGCTGGAGTCTGCAAAGGATCCGGAAGTACGCGACGCTCGGAATGGAAAGTGACGGGGAGGGAAAAGAGGGAGGGAAGGAGGGAAAAAGGGAAGGAGGGAAAAAGGGGAGAAGGAGGCCAGGGGGAAGGAGGAGGAGACGCAGAGACACGGGGACCAGTATCTCCAATTTTTCTATTCCATTTTATCCTTGTCGCTGAAACGTCTCTCGCAAGATTAGGCCTTGAGTGCTGGAGAGAAGGAGAGAGAGATGGAGAGGGAGAATAAAAGGGACACAGTGATTTAGTTTTTCAACAGCAAGGGTCACCGGGGTCCCAGAAAGGCAGGGAAGGGGAGAAACGCGGAGAGTAAGAGACAGGCCTGGTATCTTCAACTTTTCAATTCCATTTCATCTTCACTGAAACGTCTCCGGCAAGATTAGGCCTCCGGGAGCTGAGATAAAAAGGGCCACAGTGACTTAGCCTTTCAACAACACGGGTCACTGATCTACGGTGAGGGTGTCACGTCTGGTACCTTCAACTTCTCTATTCCATCTTATCCTCGCTGAAGATCAGGCCTCTGGGAAGTAGAAAAGTAGGTAAAAAGGCCCATAGTGACTCAGCATTTCGAAAACAAGGGTCACTGGGCAATTTGAAGAGTGTCAGGTCCTTCATGAGCCAGTGAGTTGGTGATGGCGGCGCGGTGGGAGCCAAGGATGGGTCGCGTTGGTGGGTCTGTGGGTCGGTGGCTCTGCCTGATGGAGGGTTGGCGGAATGTCATCAAGGAGACAGCAGCAGACAACAAGGGAATGAAGCTGACGATTTGTTTATTCAGGGACTAGAATAGTTGGAGGAGAATTAAGGAGGAGGAGGAGAAGGAGGAGGAAGAGAAGGAGGAGGAGGAGGAGGAGGAGGAGGAGGAGGAGGACATACGCCAAGTCATTCCATTATCTCAGGCGTCATCTTGGCTGCGTGCTGAGGTGACTCTTGGTTTGTTTTCTTGTCTAATTACACTTGCGTTTCCTTGCTTACTATTTGAGATGAGGACACGGTTGGGAGACGAAGGCAAGCAAGAGGAGGAGGAGGAGGAGGAGGAGACGGAGGGGAGGAGGAAGAGGAGGAAGAGGAGGTGGAGGAGAAGGAGGAGGAGGAGGAGGAGGAGAAGGAGGAGGAGGAGGAGGAGGAGGAGGAGGAGGAGGAGGAGGAGGAGGAGGAGGAGGAAAAGGAGGAGGAGGAGGAGGAGGAATGCAAGGAAAAGTAGGACTGACAAGCCATGACGATTATGAGAAAAAGTTGAATGCTATGAGAAAATGAAGACGTGAAAAGAAGAGTAACCACGGAAGACAAACACAGAAAAATTACCACGGAAGGATAAAAAATAGTAAGAACATTGAAGGAACAGACATAAGAGACAGAGAAAAAAAATGACAAGGACGAGAATGAGAAGAAAAAGCACAAAACATATGAATAAGAGTTAAAAGGAAGAAAACAAACGACTAGAAGCACACACACACACACACACACACACACACACACACACACACACACACACACACACACACACACACACACACACACACACACACACACACACACACACACACACACACACACACACACACACACACACACACACACACACACACACACACACACACACAGAATGAAAAAATAACACTCACATATTTAAAGAGAGAAAGAATGATAAGATAAACACACAAAAGCAGAAAAAAGAGAAAAAAAGCAAATAAAACAAAACAGGAACAAAAATAATCAAGAAAGAGAAAAAAAAAGGAGAAAACAACAACAACAACAATTTCAGGCACATAAAAGAATGCCAGAAGGAGCAAAAGAAGAGTAAGAAAAAGAGTAAAAGTAATTAAGATATAAAATGAACCTAATACACGAAAACCCACTTGAGATATTAAAGGAGTAGACACACCCATTACCTCCCAAACGAGTCGACGTACTTACTGTAACTCTAAACCTAAGCCGTGTTCGTGGATTTGTTTGCAAGTTAATTATGCACCGAGGCTTAGGATGTTGGCTGCTGCTAGTGGTGGTAGTGGTGATGGTGGTGGTGGTTGTAGTTGTGGACCTTTCTCTTCCCTGGCTGCATGTGTGTGTGTGTGTGTGTGTGTGTGTGTGTGTGTGTGTGTGTGTGTGTGTGTGTGTGTGTGTGTGTGTGTGTGTGTGTGTTCAAAGCATGGGAGAAGATAGAAAAATGCACGAAAACAAACAGGATTGGTAAAAATTAGGAAAAATATCAATGTGTGTGTGTGTGTGTGTGTGTGTGTGTGTGTGTGTGTGTGTGTGTGTGTGTGTGTGTGTGTGTGTGTGTGAGTGAATAGCATGAAAGACAAAATATACAGGCCAAAAGGAAATAGTCGCTAAATAAGAACAAAATAAATACACAAGAAAAGATCCAGTAAAATGTGTCAAATTTTGAGACACCTGTATATAAATCACCTGCCAACAGAAGATTCCCAGGTGAGTCTCCCAATCAGAGGACAGGTAAGTGATTTCGCGCTGCTAATTAATTGTATAGGTGTGTTGGGAGACATGTGTTCAAACGGACAAGAGTGAGGGAGACAAAAACAGAAGCGTGTAAGAACTTAACCTCTTCAGTACCAAGGCACGTTTTCATATTTATTCTGGTTACTATTTGGTGATTCTATACAGCTTCAAAAACTCATGTGGGGATTGAAGTAGTGAAGACTCTGGCCAATAATCTTCTGACTTCCACAGACCCTTCCTAATGTCAATAAAATCGTCTAATTTGTCTAATCATATCCAAAACTCATGGTGAAAATACGTCCCACTACTGAAGAAGATAAAGAACCATGAATACACTTTTACTCTTCTTCAATATCTTACTTAGAAAAATAGGAAAAAAATATAAACAAAAATAAGCTTAGGTGGGAACTTTCAAGCTATTTTAATCTCGTCATATCAAGACAGAAAAAAAAACGATAAAAGTAAGAAATAAATTAAGAAAGGCTGAACAAACACAAGAAGCACGCAGAGAGAGAGAGAGAGAGAGAGAGAGAGAGAGAGAGAGAGAGAGAGAGAGAAGGGAAAGGGGGGGAGGTGAGGGATTACATAGGCTCTCCAATGGGACAGAACAGCGGAGTGATAGACGAGAGGGAAGAGGAAGAGGCGAAGAATAACAGTGACGCAATGCACGGAACGAGGGATGACCGCTGACTGTTTGTGAAAGAGCGGCTGAAAGAGAGAGAGAGAGAGAGAGAGAGAGAGAGTGTGTGTGTGTGTGTGTGTGTGTGTGTGTGTGTGTGTGTGTGTGTGTGTGTGTGTGTGTGTGTGTGTGCGTCAATGTATCTGACCCCATAAGCTCAAAGATTCGTAATAAACTGTTTGCTTATCGAGTAAAACAAAGAAAAAAACTTATTGACTGATTATTTCAATGAAGCTCAAACAAGAAGACAGTTATGAAGAAAACAAGAAAAAGAGGAAGAAGAAAGAAGAAAAGGAAATGGTAAAGGAGAAGGAAACGTGAGAAACGAGATGATGACGAACTTAGAAAAACAAGAGTGTGAAAACAGAGAGAGAGAGAGAGAGAGAGAGAGAGAGAGAGAGAGAGAGAGAGAGAGAGAGAGAGAGAGAGAGAGAGAGTGGAGAAGGGAAGATATCAAGCAACTATACATCACGAACTACGAAAGCAAAGATGATGGAGGGAAAAGAAAGGGAGTAGATGGAAGATGGAGAGAGAGAGAGAGAGAGAGAGAGAGAGAGAGAGAGAGAGAGAGAGAGAGAGAGAGAGAGAGAGAGAGAGAGAGAGAGAGAATAGAGGGATACAGAACCGAAGATACCTCACAGTCAATATTGGGATTGGGTGCTTGTGAATAACCTCTTGATGGTGTGTGAAGGCAAGTGTTTATAGCGCCCGTGGGAGTCAGGAGCCACGTTCTATCATTGGTGTTGACTTGGCGGCGTCGCGGGAATATTACGGTTCCCGGTGAGGAGAGAACAAGGGAACGCTGCTTCGGCCCCTCACCACCCCAGAGACTGCCTTGTGTTACGTTATGTTGTGCTGCTCGCGACCTGAATGTTAGCAGTAACGTGAGGAACCAGCGACTACGTTTTCTGTTTCTGTTTGAAGGTGTTTGGAGATGCCTGATGCAAATCTAGTTAACCTCTTTTTTACCTTGATTTTTAGGTATGATTAGACGATTTTATTTGCGTAAGGAAGGTTCTATGGAGGTCAGAAGATTAATGGCTAGAGTCTGTTCTATTCTAATCACACATATGTTTCTGAAGCTGTTTAAAATCGCCAAATAGTAAGCAGAATGAATATGAAAACGCGTCCTGGTACTGAAGAGATTAACAGATATTCATTCAGTTAAGAGGAGATTGTTATTTTGATTGGTGATTTATTTATTTATTTATTTATTTATTCTGGTGTTTGGGTGTGTTAGGGTGTTTGGTTTGTGATGAAAGGTGCTTATAGTTTTGTTTGCTGCAAAATAAATAAGTGATATTCATTGTTTTTTTTTTTTATTGTTGCATGTTTTCATTATTGTCGCAGCTTGATTGCTTGTTCTCTTTCTGTGTTTATAGTTAATTATGTTTATACTTTTGCCTTAACTTTATTATGAGTAGCAATTGTTTCAATCTGGACAAATCATTACAATTATTTTCTTTAGCAGTTTACGTTATTTTTTTTTTCTGGATCTGAGTGCTTTTCAGTATTTCACAAAATTTAAACTGAGTTATACTTAGATTTTTCTCGTACTAATAAGTAGATATTGCATTTTGTTTAGCGTATCCACATTATTTTCATTACTCGGTTATGCTTTTTATTTTATTTTTGTATTTCTGTGTTTGAATATGTTTAGGTACATGATTAAATTTATGTTCATGTTTATTTCACTTACTTTGTATCAAAATGAAATATTCATTCGATTTACATATAAAAATTTCATATTTTATCTATATAATTTTCGTCACGGTTTAGCTAGTAATACTGTAATTGTGTGTGAGATTAAAGCCAGGAGTTGGAGGGAGAGAGAATGGAACTGTTAGGAAGAGACAGAGAAAAGTAAGCAAAGTTGAGTTATAGTGAAGAAAAGGAACTTGTAGGATCACGGTGACGAAACTTATAAACGACTGAGGAAGGAAAGAGGAAGAAACTGCTTTAAGGGACACCACAACACCTCTCATCTCAGTAAACACAGAAACATTTCCCAAGTAAACATAAAACCACAGCTACTAAACACCCTCAACAACACATCCCTATCTTTGACAGTCAACACTCACTTAACACTATCATCTGAACACTTACGGTAAATTTACACCACTTCAGTTACACCACGCTCAAAAGAAGAAAAAGTAGCAGCATTTAGAGGCTTAGCAAACTCCAGTAGTGCAGCATGTCGACCCCTCACGGCTTCTGAGAGGGCGTAGAAAGTAACACTACCCGGCAAGCATGACGTAGCTGTCTATCATGGGGAGATTTATGGGGTTCCCGACGTGGTGAGGAATATGAGCTAGGCGAGCAGTCAGTCAGTCAGTCAGTTAGTACCCAGTAGCCGCCGCCCCGCCTTGGGAAAAAAGTTATATTCCGTGAAACCCAATGAGAGAGAGAGAGAGAGAGAGAGAGAGAGAGAGAAAGCCACTCAATACTCACAAATTGCCAAGTTTGTGAATAGTAGCGGTTGTCTCGAAAGGACAGACTTGTCACGATACATAATTATAGAAATTTGTAAAAGAACTTAATGATGATAAAGATGGCTGACTGTAATGATGTATATGGAAGATGCATGAATACACTTGATTATTGTGTTGATATTGTGAAAGGAAATAATAATAGGTGGCCTGAACAAAAGTGAAGGCAGTAATGAATAGTGAGCATAGTAATGATAGCAGTATGGAATATATGAGAGAGAGAGAGAGAGAGAGAGAGAGAGAGAGAGAGAGAGAGAGAGAGAGGAATGGCAAAAATACTGGCGTACAAACAGGAATCAGAAACAACAACACGCAATTTCAGCTGAAAACACACACACACACACACACACACACACACACACACACACACACACACACACACACACACACACACACACACACGCCAGAATGAAGCCAGCGTGCTTTTAAAAGCGTCAGATTCAAGCTTCTCCTTTCCTAAACTCAATTTAAAGGCAACAATTAAGTGTGGTTATTAGAGAGAGAGAGAGAGAGAGAGAGAGAGAGAGAGAGAGAGAGAGAGAGAGAGAAAGAGAAGCTAATGTATTTCCTCGTATGGATTAATATATCTACTTTTGTTTTCTCTCTCTTTTTCATTGTGTTCTTTTTTGTCGCTTTGTTCTACAGACTAGTTGAGCGAGGATCGTGTATCAACTCTATCACTACTACGGGATCCTTTTTACATTCAGACGACTGTTAAGAAAAATGAAAATGTTCGCATGGATACAAAGAAAAACAGATAACAGTTAATTTTGTGTTTTCCGAGTTACAAACCTATAGTAGACTGTGGCAGCAGGAATATGGGAGGTGAATTTCGTGTTTTCTTTGCTATAAAACTACAGGACTGTGGTGCTAAAAACTGGAGGTTAATTTTATGTTTCCTGAGCTTCAAATCTGTGCAAGGTTAATTTCGTTTTCATTCCACAAAACTAGTGAAATGTGATGCAAGATAAACGCATTATGTTGTCCAGGTTACAAAAATTAAAAAAGAAATGCAAAAAGTCGGTAAGTTTTTGCTTCAAAGTTGAAACCACATTATTAACAAAAAAAAAAAAAAAAAAAAAAAAAAAAAGTGTAGAAAATGTCTTCTTTTTCTTTTTCGCTTTAACCTACACCAAGATGAACCTCTCTTGTATATCATCACCAGTACCTTCCATACTCTGCATCTCCTTCACCCAGACCCAGCTGCCTCCTGTCTCTTTCAACTCATTCCTCTATCTAAATATCTCTCTTACTTTAGGTCTTAGGAAACAGTACTTAGGGAAGCTTGTGTAGCATGGAAAGACTTAGCTCCCTTCATTACCATAACATCTTTTCATGTTCATTGTGGTTACTACTTTGTGATTTATACAGCTTCAGAAATTCGTGTGAAGATTAAAATAGCGAAGACTCTGGCCAGTAATCTTCTGACCTCGATAGACCCTTCGTAATGTAAATAAAATCCTCTAAACCCAAAACTCAAGGTAAAAATGCGTTCCAGTACTGAAGGAATTAATATTCGGAGCCACACGAAGCAGAGGTGAGACAAGAGGTGGAGAGAGGAGAGACGGAAGGCTGTGCACGAGTCATTGCCTGTAGCACTCTTCTGGGGCGTGTCTGTAGTGCATCCTTACCGACTCCCGGAGGCCTCTGCTGGGCGCTTCTAAGGAGAGGAAAGGAGATAAAAGGGACGGTGTAGAATAGAGGAAGAGGAGGAAATGGATATCAAGGGGAGTATGAAGGAAAGGAACAGGAGAGAGAATGGTTGAAAGTAAAGGGAAAGATATGAAGTGAGTGACAAGGAAGATGGAGGGAAATGAGAAGGAAAAGGTGAGTTGATAAGAAGAAAATAGAGAGTAAGGAGATGAAGTAAGAGAATGAAGAGGTGAGAATGGAGAGGTGAAAGAAGAAAAGATGAAGAAGTAAGGGAGAAAATAGAAAAAAAATGAGTGAAGAAGCACACAGAGGAGAGAAAAGTAAACGAAAGAGAGAAAATAAGATAAAAAAAAAAAGTAGAACAAAATAGAGAAGAGAGAAATGTAGTTAGAGAAGTGGGAAAAACCTTAATTATGGAAAAGAAAAAGGAAGGAAAAGCTAAAGAATTAAGAAAGTCAAACAAACAAATATACCCAAAAACAACAACAACAACAAAAAAGTGGAGCAGGAATGGAGATGAGAGGAAGATTAGGAAAAGAGAGAAGGAGGGAAGGAGAGGAGAGAGCAGGGAGTAGGCTGAGAGAAGGGAAGCAAGAGAGAGAGAGAGAGAGAGAGAGAGAGAGAGAGAGGGAGAGGGAGGGAGGGTGAGAGGAATGAGAGAGAAAGGAAGACACAAAGTTGATGTAACGCAAGAATGCCTGCCTGGTGTTGGGGATGAGGTCATACTGTGCCCTGAGACGCAGAGGGGATAAGGTCACCACCACCACCACCACCACCACCACCACCACCACCACCACCACAACCACCACCATGAACTGATTTTACGTCGAATATATTTATGAATTGTCTTTTCTGTCTAAATGTTTCCTCCCACCACCACTACCACCACCGCCAACTCCACCACCACCGCCGCCACCACCATGAAGACAACAAAAGCGACAGCAAATACAAGCATCGTTCTTTTTTTCTATTTTTTTTTATTACCACCAAACCAGCGATTAGTTACTATTTTTTTTCTTTTTTTATTTCTTTTACTTCTTACTTCTTGTTCTTGATCTTCATCTTGTTCGTCTTCTTAGTCTTCTTCATATTCTTCCCCTTTTTTATATTGTTGTTGTTGTTTTTGTTGTTGTTGTTGTCGTCACTGTTCTTGTTACTAATAAATAAGAGCAAAAATTCAAACACCAGACGACAATCTCTCTCTCTCTCTCTCTCTCTCTCTCTCTCTCTCTCTCTCTCTCTCTCTCTCTCTCTCTCTCTCTCTCTCTCTCTCTCTCTGCTTTCCTCTTCCTTTAAAGACACTTTCCAAACACTATTAAAACGCCTGCCAACTTATATTTAATTCTCAATACTTTCTTTCTACACATTTCCAATACGTTTTTACACATTTTCTGCAGCAAAGTCTTGGGTGGGCTGGGCTGGGCTGGGCTGGTCTGGTCAGGGCTGGGGTGGTCTGGGCTGGAGTGGGCTGGGCTGGGTGGTAACAGGCATATACACTTATTTTATTTATTTTTTCTCTTTGCACTGACTCAAATGGTTCGCCTGGTTATTTTTTTTACGAGCTATGCCTTGGGTTTGTAATATCTTCTTCTATCGCTTCTTGCTTGGTCTTCTCGATGTTTCTAGCCTTTTTTGGTTCTTGCTTCACTTTTACTGCCTCTTGCAACTCAATGTGTGAATACGACACCACCATCAGCGTCATCATCAGCGTCATCGTTAGCAATATCACCACCACCACCACCACCACCACCACAAAATCTCACGTTACTTATTAATTTTCTTGATCTTCTTACACTATGACCAATGAGTGTATATATAGCATCACCATCACTGTCATGTCCAACACCATCACCACCATCACAACAGTATTATTCTCTGATTTCTATTGCCTTTATAGACGTTTCCGTGCAGTTTTTATAGTCGTGTAACACTTAAACTACTAAGTAACTGGATATAACACCACCTCCATCATCACTACCACCTCCATCATCACTACCACCACCACCACCACCACCAGCAGTAGGGCAGCGTGCCAATATCATTACTTCACGATGCTGGCGTAAGCTTCCGCCTTCACGCCTTCACCCCTGCGCTTCCATTGTGACGTTGGTGTGTGTGTGTGTGTGTGTGTGTGTGTGTGTGTGTGTGTGTGTGTGTGTGTGTGTGTGTGTGTGTGTGTGTGTGTGTGTGTGTCTGTCTGTCTGTCTGTCTGTCTGTCTGTCTGTGTGTGTGTGTGTGTGTGTGTGTGTGTGTGTGTGTGTGTGTGTGTGTGTGTGTGTATGTTTGAGGATTCATTGGGTGTGCTGAGTGTTCTTTTAAGAGAAAATGATGCGTGAGAAGTGCACGATTCACCCAAGATGAACTCCGCCACCACCACCACCACCACCGCCATCTCTTCCTTTACAACTTCATGCAGTGTTTTCAACTTTCCTTGCACTCCATTACCATTACGTTCACTCTTCATCAGCATCATAACCACCACCACCACTGTCACTGCCACCACCACTGCCACTTACCAAACACTGTCATCACCTATTTCCATTACACTTCTTCCACTATCCACTACCACCACCACCACCACCGCCACTACCACCAACAACAATAACGCTAACAAGAACGAGAACAAGAGCAACAAAACCATAAACAGTAAGAGGAAGGTGTCAATGGCCGAGTAATGTTCTGGTGCATTTTAGGAATGAAGGGCAAGACTCCGTGAATGAAGAAAACATGACTTGTAACTTTCATTCGTGCTTGATCCTAACAAGACGATTAGTAATGCAATCTTCTGTCTGGGAGCGAGCTTGGTACTTCATGTTTGTGGCTCTAGACTAAACTGTTTCACTGAGACGCATTTTTACCATTAGTTTGGGGTATGATTAGACGAGTTTGTTGATATTAGGAAGGGTCTATGAAGGTCAAAAGATTAATGGCCAGAGTCTTTACCAATTTAATCCCCACCTAAGTTTCTGAAGCTACATAAAATCACCAATTAGTAACCAGAATAAATATGGAAATGTCTTATGGTAGTGGAGAGATTAAGAAGCGGTCTGATGGAAGTCTTTAAGTTGTATGACAAGATATAACAAGGGTGTCGGAAGTAGAGTGGTCAGGGGCAGTAGTCAGGAAAAGATGAGAAATAACGGGTTCGGAGGATTAAAGTTGATTTCTTAGAGCGGCGCAGGTTAAGTGGCGTATCTGGTCGAAGACTTTAAGTGAGAAAAGGAATATAACAAAGAAAAAAACAAATATTTACAGTCAGCAAGCAGGAAAAGGAAGAAATTATGGGTTCAAATTTGATAAAAGAAACAAAAAAAAAAGCATTAAGGATTAAGAAATAGACTCAGTAATCATGTTTTTTAGTGTCAAATCGGCAGGGAAATAAAACCACACGGAGTGAAGTGAACTACTTGACCACACCTTTCCGTCAGTGATGCCTCTCCAAATTGTCCACCAAACCTCCACTGTAACATTTCATTAAGCTTTACGAGACGCCGCATCAGTCAAGGGGTTCAAATCACCTATTTACACGTCTCGTATTCACATTAGCGCTGACTGCGGTTTCTCTTCAGCAGGGAAGGGTAAGGAAGACTCAATGAACGACACTGATATGAAGCGAAACTTTCAAGATATATTAACTTTATAGTGGACAATGAGTATGCACGGTACTTGATATATCTTGAAACTTTCGCTTCATAACAATGTCGTTTAATTGTGTATTATGATTGGCGAGAAAATACTGCATAAGTGTAAGCTGAATAAATAACTTTATACTGGACAATGAATATGAACAGTACTTATTCGTCAACTAACGCTTATACAGTTTTTTTTCACACCATTTATAGTGAAAAATGCGCGTATGATACAACTGTTCCGCTAGAGGAAATCATGTCAATGCACACTTTAGTACAATGACGTTTTTCATATTTATTCTGGTTACTATCTGGTAATCTAAACAGCTTCACAAACTCATTTGGGGATTAGAATAGTGAAGACTGTAGCCATTAATCATCTGACCTCCATAAACCTTCCGAATGTAATACCCAAAACTCATAGTAAAAATGTGTCCCGGTACTGAAAGGGATTACGAGCATCGCAAGACCCACAGTGCATTGCGTATAGTGGCAGAGTGGTGGCAGCAACAATATATGGAAAATTATAGTGGAAAAAAGCTGTCTCTCCTCTTCTTATTAACGTAGGGTGCAACTTCTTGTTTATTTATCTATGCATTTATCTATTCAATATCTATTTGTCTAGTCATTCATCTATTCATCTATTCATTCTGTTATTTTATAGGGAGACGGGGACTCAGGCAATAAAATGGTCAAATGTCGATTGAATGTGAAAGTTCCGAAGGAGCATAGTCAAAAAGGTTAGACAAATTTTGAGAATAAGAGTCTTTAAACATTCCACATGAAACTCAACTCAAAATCAGGAAGCAATACAGACGCAGGCAGGGAGCTCCGGAATAAGGAAAGAGGAACAAATGCTGGAAATAAATGATTGACTTGACACGACAGCAGTACATACACATTTCGTCTAATACAAATATCCCAAGAATGTTTCACTACACCACATTGGTCGTATTGCACCATTAGAGACATCATAAAACCCGCAGTTCATGGCGCAGTGCATGGCAAAGTGTAGGCGGCAGGAAGAGATAAGAAATAAATGAAGCAAGACCCATGACAGCAGCACCAACACAACCAGACAGGCAAACAGGAAGAGATAGATGAAAATAACAAGGGTGGCGCTGTAGGCTGAGGAAAGAAAAAGAATAAAAAGAAAACAAAAGAAAAAAAGAACAAGACGAGACATGACAGAACCAGCAGAAGCAGACAGGCAGGCAGGAAGAGATAGCTAAAAATAAGAGTGGCACCAGCATGCAAGCATTAGTGGCACCAACAGCAGCAGTAGCAGCAGCAGCAGGAGGAGAGGAGGAGGAGGAGGAGGAGGAGGAGGAGGAGGAGGAGGAGAATACGTGATGCCTCACCGCAAAACTCTGGCGATGTCATCACCAGCGGGAGGAAGAAGATAGGTCAGAACGCGGAATAAAAATGCGTGAGAGGAAAGAAGAGAGAGAGAAAGAGAGAGAAAAAACAAAAACAAGTGGTGAATCCCGAACATGTGCCAGTGAGGGAGGAGGGAGGCGGCGTGGAAGTGGGTTAGGCCAAGTGAATGTGGCGGCAACGTAACGCAACGCAACTCTTACGCCACGCAAAGCAACCCAGCGCAGGAGTCAGGTAGTTCAGTGGTGCACAGGCCAACGCAATGAAACTAATGAACGCAAGACAACGCTACACGACTCAGCACAAAGCAAGGCAATTCAGTGCTAAAGACAACACAATGTAATGCAAACCAAAGAGACTCTCAGCCAACATAACTAAGCTCAACGCCAAGCAAGGCAGTTCTGTGCAATACAAGGCAGCGTAATACAACTCTAATCAGCGCAATTTAACAACGCAAATGAACGCAATTCAGCTCAATTCAACTCAAAGCAGTGAGAAGCAAGTAAAGCCGATGAGTGCTAAACAAGAGAACAGAAAGCAAAACAACGCAATAAACCAACTCAACGCAACCTATCGCAACGTAAAAGCGACATGAATAAGAAATAATAACGCAGACCAGCGGAATAAAGTGCAAAGGAGCGTTAAAACTTACGATGAAGAGCAACACGAAGCAAGACAAAACACACGCACTGCAACACAACATAAACACAACATCACGCAATGCAACTCAACGTCGCCAGCCTTCCCATGTGTATGTGTCTTCCCGCCCCGGATGATCTTACTGCTCCCATGCACACGCCGCCGCAACCACCGTCGCCCTCTTACTCTCCCACCCTCATGCTCTCACAAAACCTGGCATCGAGCAGCTAAAAAACCTCCTTGAGTAACTGTATCCGAGCGAGGGCGAAGACCCTTGCCTAGACACACACACACACACACACACACACACACACACACACACACACACACACACACATGTCTAGAACCACTTCGCCTTCCAAAGCAAACCTGTTTAGTTAGAAAGGTGTCCGGCAAATAGACAAACAGATATGGGACATTGTAAGTCTCTCTCTCTCTCTCTCTCTCTCTCTCTCTCTCTCTCTCTCTCTCTCTCTCTCTCTCTCTCTCTCTCTCTCTCTCTCTCTCTCTCTCTCTCTCTCTCTCTCTCTCTCTCTCTCTCTCTCTCTCTCTCTCTCTCTCTCTCTCTCTCTCTCTCTCTCTCTCTCTCTCTCTCTCTCTCTCTCTCTCTCTCTCTCTCTCTCTCTCTCTCTCTCTCTTTCTTTCCTAACAGCCTCAAACTGCCCCAAAAGGCCAACAAAAGTAAATCTCTAGGATATAAAAGATTAAAGCGCCAGAACTCTCCCTCTGCTTGCCTGAGTCCTCTGAGCGCAGGTGAGGCCATATCGCCCCCACATCGCCTACCTTTGTCCCTAATAACTGTAGATTGGAATTCGTCTCCTTCCCCTCCAGTCCTGTTCCCTCGACCCCCTGGGAAGCATCAGGACATGAGGAATGCTACTGCCTGCCTCCTCTTGCCACCCGCCCTCATGCCCCCCTGCCACCTCGCGTCCCTCCCTCACCCCATGCGAATGCCTAGCGCAGCATACAAGGGGGCGAGATGTGAAGCTGGTAAGGGACGTGACGCAAACGGAAGAGATGCAGCGTGACGATGTGAGTCAAAAGAGCAGACGAGACGAGACGGGGTCCTGAAGGGGGAAGATGTTGCGAAAGGAGATGAGGAGGGAGATTCAGCCTCGAGATGAAACATGATACTTCGCAAAACGTGCCACTAGAGAAAAGTAGCGTAAGGAAGGAAGTGAGAAAGAAACACGAGAACAGAAAAAGACCACTGACGCAAGATGGAAGGGAAAAAATAGGCGAACGTACTTACAGATGTGCAATGAAAGTTGACAGTAGTAATAGAAGAATTACATGGAAATAACCTAAAAGAAACGCAAGTAAGTCAGCGATGGATAATAACGAACATATCAGGAAATGACCAATGATGAAAGAAGGAAATAAAGAATATAACTGCAGAGAAAACTGACAACTGTATTAGAAGGATTAACTCCCTTGAAATAATAAAAAAAAAGAAACATGAATAGAAAAAGACCACTGGCGCAAGATGAAAAGTAAAAAAGAAATAAAAAGGAAAAATGAGCAACGGAAAAATAAGATTGAGTGATAAAAGCGATTAGAAGGAAAGACCGACGTACGTGACACAAACAAAACAGAAATGGGAAGCGGAAAAGTTGTAAAGCAGAGTCCATTACAAAACTACTGACAGGAAACTTAAATTACAGAGGTGACTATTTTCACCTAGATCGTCTGCTGGTGTGTGTGTGTGTGTGTGTGTGTGTGTGTGTGTGTGTGTGTGTGTGTGTGTGTCCGCTCTGAAACGCATTATAGATTATTAGGCTGTTTTCCAAGATTGTGTTCCCTGAAAATAATACAGAAGTCTTGTCAGTCTGTCAATAGAACGGTAAAATTAGCCTTAAAACTCTTCAGTACCATGACGCTTTTTCATACTTATTCTGCTTCCTATTTGGTGATTTTATACAACTTCAGAAATTTATAAGGGAATTAAAATAGTGAAGACAGTGCACATTAATCTTCCGACCACCATAGACCCATCCTAATGTAAATAATATAGTCTAATCATATCCAAACCTTATGATAAAATGCGTTCCGGTATTGAAATGGTTAAAACTCGTTACATTTCAAGAGAAATACACGAAAGGAAACGTGATCTTACTGAAGTGAACACAAAAACACTGCGTTAGCTTGGTGCCTTTGTGAGGTCGCGACCAATTAGGTTTGAGCGGAGTCGGGTTTCACAAGTGATTTGATGCATTAATTTGGTCATTCCGTGAGAGGTCTTGTTAATTCCTAAGTGAACAAAAAACGAGCCAGACGAACTAACAACACTCAGCTCATAATTTACAAGGGTGGGAATTTTTCTCTCTCTCTCTCTCTCTCTCTCTCTCTCTCTCTCTCTCTCTCTCTCTCTCTCTCTCTCTCTCTCTCATATTTTCACACGTTTCTCGTTCCTCTCTTCTCCTTCCTTTCTCTCTTACTTCTTTTTTGTACTTTTCTTTCTTCTCTCCTTTCAAACTCTTCTTCTAATCCTTCCATGCCATGAACAGCTTTGGTGCTCAAGTTTCAGAGGTGATTTGATGCATTAATGTGGCGAGTCTGTAAAGGCTTGTTGAGGCGCCTCGCTGGCTTTCACTGGTCCTTGGCTTCACTCTTCTTAGCATGACAGGTGTAAGCCGCTCCTGTCTTCCTATCCGCGGCCCACCGATCCGTGTGATGCTGCTGGTCGTGGTGGTGGTGGTGGAAGTATTCGTGTTAGTCTAAGAATTGGTATTAAGATTAGTAGTAGCAGAAACCAAAGTAATATAATTTGTAGTAGTAGTACTACTACTACTACTAGTAGTAGTAGTAGTAGTAGTATGTGTATGGATAATATACTACTACTTCTACTACTACTACTACTACTACTACTACTACTACTACTACTACTACTACTACTACTACTACTACTATTACTACTATTACTACTACCTCTTTTATTGTATGTGTACACTTTTTTGCGTGAATAAAGAATAATGAATTGAACTGAACTACTTCTGCTGCTACTACTACTACTACTACTACTACTACTACTACTACTACTACTACTACTACTACTACTAAAAACAACAATAACAAACTAACAATTGAGCCAAAATCTATAAGGAAAAAAAATATAAATAATTAGAAGAATTAAGGGATGCACAAAACCACTCCTCCCTCTTCTAACCACCCCACCTTGTGCTATTAAGTGAAAACAAAAGCTCCCCAGTCCAGCCCAGCATTCACTAAGTCCAGAAAATGAGAAAGTAATAAAAAAAAAAAAGCTCTGCGGAAATCACTGAATTTGAAACATTTGGCATTCATCCGTCGCTCTCATTATTGTGATTAATATCGTTATAATTCCACCGGCATCGGATCTGCCAGTGCTTGCGTTATTCATGGCTCAGGCTGATTCCTCACTGCGATCTGTGTTAAAGAGAGAGCTCATTAAGTCTGCTTGGTGTGGGTGAGCGGGTTACGGAGCTAGCGTTGGTGACGGGACTGATGGTGGTGGTGGTGGTGGTGGTGCTAATGAGGATGATAATAATGATGATAACAATGATATTACTACTACTACTACTACTACTATTACTACTACTACTACTACTACTACTACTACTACTACTACCACCACTACTACTACCACTACCACCACCACTACTACCATTACCACTGCTACTACCACTACTACCACTGCACCACCACACCACCACCACCACCACCACCACCACCACCACCACCACCACCACCACCACCACCACCACCACCACCACCACATTAATATTACCACCACCACCATTGCTATTACTACTACTACTGCTATTAATATAACATCTTCTACTACTACTTCTACTACTACTACTACTACTACTACTACTACTACTACTACTACTACTACTACTACTACTACTACTACTACTACTACTACTACTACTACTACTACTGCTGCTGCTACTAAATAATGATAACAATATGAAGAACAGAAGGAGAAAGGATAGTGACAACAACAACAACAACAACAACAAAAACAATTACAACAATATCATTAAAACAAAAGAAATCCCCTCTCTCTCTCTCTCTCTCTCTCTCTCTCTCTCTCTCTCTCTCTCTCTCTAGCCGCGGTAATACTCGGGCAGGTGATTACTCGGAAAAGATTATTACCTTCATCAAAAGACAAAATATTTTCCACATTAAATAAAAGGAAACGTTCATTTTGTATCGCAGCACAGAGTCAGTAGTGGCTTGGCGGGCACAGTAAATTCATGGTTCGGTGGCTTATTGGTTTGGTGGCTTATTGGTCTTATTCCTAGTGGGTTAGTGGGTTGATTAGTTGATTGATAAATACTATTGGTTGGTTGCTACGTATGGACTTAGTGGATTGATGGCTTAGTAGTAGTTAGTCCAGGTGGGTTGGTTAGGTAAAGGTTTGGTGGGTTAGTGGGTTAGTGCGTGGATGAGTTGATTGTTTGGTATATTGATGGCTATATAGGGTTGGTGGCTTGATGACTAGGTGGGTTGATGGCTTAGTAGTTAGGTGGCTTGGCTGGTTGAAGGCTTTGTGGGTTGGTGGGTTGAAGTCTTAGTGGGTTAGTGGGTTTGTGAGTGGATGAGTTGATCACTACTTAGATTGGTGGCTATATGAGGTTGGTGGCTTGAGGACTAGGGGGGTTGATGGCTTGGTAGTTACGTGGGTAGATGGGTTAGTGAGTTAGTGGGTTAGTGGGTTAGTGGGTTAGCTCCCTCATTACCATACAGTACTGTGCCTTTAAACATACTCACCATTGTTGCCTACTATTGTCTTCGCTATTCATTTCATATTCATTGATGTATTTCTAACTCATATTTAACTGTAGCTGTGTCAGTCAATGTTGTATGAGTGTGATTACCATACAGCGCTATGGTGCGTCTCACAGCTCCAGAAGGGAAGAAGTGTGGGACTGTTGACTCGGTATTGCCATTTACAGGATGAGATTTCTTAGTTGACACGTTCCCTGCTCCTCCTCTTCACTTTGGCAGCGTCGGGACCTATTAAGTGTCTCCATGCTTATCCTTTTACTAGTTGTTTATTTTTTATTCATCCTTTTTTCGTGCACGTTCATCCATCGATCTATTATCAGCATAGCGGGATTTCACTCTCTCAAAATGGAAATTGATGTTGGAGGGATTTATTTATCGGCTTATCTGTTTTATATTAATGGTGATACGGATGAAAATTATTGGTTTGTGTGTGTGTGTGTGTATTCAGATACGGTAATCTAGGGAAAAGGGATAAACAGTAAAGATGCCACTGAACGAGGGTAAAAGTTATCATGAACACTGTGACGAATGAGTAGATGAAGGAATAGATGTTTTGAGGCAATGAACAACGGAGGCTCTGCTATGATCCATTCTTGAGGAACTATTGAAGGGTCAGAGGTTAGGCGTCGTGTGGCTTCCTGCCTAAACTCTTGCCTGGTAATTGAGATGCTCGTCTGTCCAGTAATGGCAAGGCCTGTATGCTGAAACGCTTTGCTCTCTTACCATCACTTCATTCCATAGGCTCTACTTGAAGATACAGTGTTTTTAAAGGTATTTTTATAATTATGGTGATGGACTAACAAGATTTCTAGTTTTGAAAGGAGAAACTGCCTTGAAAACCCGGCTAGTTGTTTCCGTGGCCTTGTAGAATTGTCGCAGTGAAAGGGGAAGGCGTGTCTGAATACAGGCATAACTAAAACATACGTAGTAGTAATGTTTGATGGTGGTGAGAATCTTCAATGCCTTATTATTTATATCTAATTTGTTTCGTATAATTAATTCATTCTGTCACAGTCATCCATCACCACCAGCACTGTCACCATAAATATCGCTGCCACCATTATCTACACCACCATCACCACCACTAGTATCTACACCACCGTCAGCACCACGACCACCACAAGCACTATCAACACCACCAGCTGTCAACATTGAACAGTCTGCAAACAACTCGTCCATTCTGCACAGCCCTTCCTCTTGATCCCTTCCTTCCCTTGCTCATCTCTCATCCCTCTTCTCCCCTTCCTTCCCCATTTGTTCCTCTTCTTCCTTTTCTGTCCTCCACCCTTCCCCTCTTCTCCTTTATGCCTATCGCTTTATCCACATGGTTCTCCCTTCTCCCCTTCCTTGTCCTCTCGTCCTCTCGTCCTCTCGTCCCTCGCTCCTCGTCCCTCCACCCTCACCTGTCCCAAGTATATTTACTCACATGGATAAGGTCATAAGAAGCGGCCATGCGAGGGAAGGATAGTGTCGAATGTACGGAAAAATATGAGCATCCTATCTCTCTCTCTCTCTCTCTCTCTCTCTCTCTCTCTCTCTCTCTCTCTCTCTCTCTCTCTCTCTCTCTCTCTTTTTTTTTTTTATTTAAACAAAACTTAATACAAAAGAACATGTACCCAAAGGCGCACTGTCGTGTGCTACCTATTCTAAGGGTACTACAATCTATTTCTCTACAATATTTACAAGACTTAAAAATAGATAATATACAAGATGGTCAGCATGCAAATGGAGCACTATTCGTTTCACTTCACTAGCACTATTCACGCACTGCACTACACTGAGTGTCACGTCACAAAGAGTGTCAGAGGAGTTGGCAGTGTCTGTCTCCACTTATGTGCCATCAGTTTGACACTGTGAGTGTTCATCTCCTGGACGTGAGGCACCGCAGCCGTGAACAAGTTCCACATCCTGGAGACGCGTCCTGCGAAGGTGCGTTGATGCTGACACCGTGGGATCGCGGCACCTCTACGGCGTCACCACCATTGAGCACCGTTCTCGTGCTCCGTGCGGTGACTCTTAGAGGATGACGCAGCCCTGCCAGATGTGGCACTCTTTGCACCTGTCTCTCTCTCTCTCTCTCTCTCTCTCTCTCTCTCTCTCTCTCTCTCTCTCTCTCTCTCTCTCTCTCTCTCTCTCTCTCTCTCTCTCACCTCCACCTGTCGCCTCACCTGCCTCTGCTTCCCCTCGTATCGTCTGTCTCGTCGTTTGAGGCGTGAGGGGAGCCTGCCTGCCTGCCTGCCTGCCTGCCTGCCTGTTTGTCTGTCTGCCTGCCTGTTTGTCTGTCTGCCTGCCAGCTTTCCCCGCGCGACGCCCTTCCCGTGACGCATTGGGCAATGTATAGACAAGGACCCGTACTTTCAAAGGCCTTGTTCTCTCAATGGGACTGTTTTCCAACGGTCAAGGAAATGAATATTAGTGCTTTCCTGTTGGTGATATTGGTGAGTTCTTAAAATTTTTCAGCTTTCACTACAATTATGAAAGTGACTGGAAATATCATTATAGGTAGTGAAATTGTTAGGCAGAGATAGGCTGATAAAACGATAAATAATATTATGTCATGTAACTTTCACTGCATATGGTTCAATGTCAGGAATAGTTAGACTGACAAAGCGTTTAGGAATATTGTGTTAGGAAGAAGAGATTGTTTTTCTCATTGATTACACATAATTCTTGTCAAACTATCACTGGAATCATGAAATTGCTCTTGAAAATCTGATCTGACCTCCATTACAGGTTAAGTGAGAGGCTGATGAAAGGTTTAGAAACACGGCTCGAGAAAAGAACGTTTTAGCGTGTAGCGTATGAGAAGCAGAGGAAACAAAGAGCGGGAAGGCTTCTCATGTGTTTGACGCGAGTGTTCCCGAAGCTATTGTTTGTCCTGGTGTGGTGTGGTGTGGTGTGGTGCTGTAAGTCCTCGAAATACACACGCCTCACCTCCCCTTGCCTCTCCTCGCCTGGTGGTTGGGAAGTTAAACAAACCATCGAGTTAGACAATGTCGCTTTGTGTGTTTCTGTAAATTTTTTTTCCTGAACTCTTTCTTTCTTTCTTTGCTGCACTTTCGGTAGCACGTTCGTTGAAGCAAATGCAGCAGCGGTGAAGTTTGGTAAGTAATGTAAACTATTCTTATTTGCATTACCCTTCAAGTAGATGCCATAAAAGTATAAAGTTTGTTATTTTATCGGTCCCAGTGCGGTGTACGCGGAAGTTTTGGGAGGTTAGCGGGAAAGAGGCAATACGTTACTTGACAATACTTTATAAATGGAACGTGAAAGAAATATTAAACTGTGCTGAAGAAAAGTGAGAGAAACTTTTGAAATATGTATATTGTGTTCACCGAAGGCTAATGATATTTAAAAGCGTTCTCGTTTTTATGTTTTGCATATTATTTTGCAGTCTTCTGTTGGTGCTGCTATTACTACTGCGACACTACTACTACTACTACTATTACTACTACTACTACTACTACTATTACTACTATTAAGGATAATAATAATAATACTGCTACAACTACTACTACTACAGGGATGAGATCATCTTTAAGAATATAACAATAACACTGTACCTAATATAGATTACTTATACATTAAAAAAAAGAAGGAAAGAAACAGGAACGAAGAGATAAATGTAATCCATTTTTTTTTCTTTCTACTTCGAGGGGAACAAAGGATACCAAAATAATCCAAGGAAAAAAAAAATCCAGGGAGAAAGAAAAACGAGTAATCTTTATGGGGAGACGGAGCAGGAAATTAGTACCGTGACGTGTTTCTGCTTATTACTTGGTGATTGTATACAGCTTCTGAAACTCATGGGGGGATTAGAATAGTGAAGACTGTGGCCATTAATCTCCTGACCTCCAAAGACCCTTCTAATGTCAATAAAATGATCTAATCGTACATAGATATCATGGTAAAAATGTGTCCCAGTATTGAAAGGATTAAGTATATGGAAGTTTTTCTGTTTTGACTCACGCAGATATGAAAGAAAGGATGAACACGAAGAAAAAAAAAAGGAAAGAATAAAAGCTGAAATCTTTATCAGGAAGGGAGGGCGATGATATAAAGTACACAGCTGAGAAATGTAATACAGGATTTTTACTTAATTAGTTCAGAAAATGTAAAGCAAAAGGAGACACTAAATTAAACCTGAAAATAATAGTAATGAAAATAATGTATAGGTAGTAAGGGACGCAAAAGATTATCATGTGAAAGATAAAGCCGAAACAAAACAATAAATAAATAGATAAATAACAGCTCTAAAATTTTGCCTAAAGAACAAAGAGAGAAAAAAAAATACAAAAAATCTTTAATAGAAGCAGAAACAAAATGAATAAATAAAAAAAGTAAACTACAACACTTACACTTAGACAACACAACGGGAAGGGCGACAAAAAGAACACCAAAGTAATCTAAAAGGAAAAAAAAAAAGAGAAAAATAGGAAAATCTTTAACATTAGAATAGAGGAGAAACTAAATGAATACATGAAAAAATAAACTACAGCTCTTTTACTTAGAGAACATTACGGGAAGGACGACAAAAAAGAACACCAAAGTAATCTGAGGAGAAAGAAAAGAGAGAAAAAAACTGGAAATGAATATATGAATAAATTAAGAAGTAAACTACAGCTCTTTTACTTACGGGAAGGGCGACAAAAAAAAAGTAATGTCTGAAGGAAAAACAAGAGAGAAAAAAAATAAAAACCCTTATTAGAGGACGCAGGAGAAGATTAAATAAAGTATATGGAAGGGAGGAAGGCGGAAGGAAGGACGGTGGCAAGCTGATAGAAAGCGGAGATTGGTGGCGCTCTCTGCTGGCCTCGTAAACTTGGCTAATTTTCTCCCCAACGAAAACGAGGTGTCTTTCTTTTTCTTTTCCCGCTTTTTTTTTCTTCATTTTTCTTTTTTCTTTGCTCTCAGGCAGGACCCAATCAGGATTTCTGGTGCTAAGAGGGGTGCTAAGCTCTCTCTCTCTCTCTCTCTCTCTCTCTCTCTCTCTGGTCGTCCCTTTCTCTTTCCTTTCTTTAAATTTCTTTTTTTTACTTCTTCTTACTCCTTTTTTCTTTCTCCGATTCCTTCCTTCCTTCATTTCTTCAACTTACTCGATCTCTTCTTTCTTTTCTTACTCTCTTTCATTTCCTCCATCTCTCTTTCCTCCTTCTATCCTACTTTGCTCTCTCTCTCTCTCTCTCTCTCTCTCTCTCTCTCTCTCTCTCTCTCTCTCTCTCTCTCTCTCTCTCTCTCTCTCTCTCTCTCTCTCTCTCTCTCTCTCTCTCTCTCTCTCTCTCACCTCATTTTCCTTTCCTCCCATCTACCCTCATTAAATCTTGCTTTCCCACATTTCTTCCTTCACGGTTTCTCACATTTCTTTCTCTCTCTCTCTCTCTCTCTCTCTCTCTCTCTCTCTCTCTCTCTCTCTCTCTCTCTCTCTCTCTCTCTCTCTCTCTCTCTCTCTCTCTCTCATTTTCTTTATGCTCTATATATATATTTTCTTTATATATATATATATATATATATATATATATATATATATATATATATATTTAAATCTTTTCCTGAAAATTCTCTTGTGCGTCATTTTCCTCTCACTCCTCCTCCTCCTCTTCCTCCTCCTCTTCCTCCTCCTCCTTTTCCTCCTCCTCTTCGTGCTCCTCACCCTCCTGCTCTTCTATTCATCCTCTCCCTTCTATTCCTCCTCCTACTCCTCCTTTCCTTCTCTCCTGGTTCAGTGACACACACACACACACACACACACACACACACACACACACACACACACACACACACACACACACACACACACACACACACACACACACACACACACACACACACACACACACACTTTATATCATTCTAGAACATACTTCCTCCTCCTCCTCCTCCTCCTCCTCCTCCTTTCCCATTTTCCTGAGCCAACACATGATAGAGGAAAAACTGCTGAAAATTTCATGTTTTGGAGGGAAAATGACAGACACTGACGTGCAATGTTGCCAATACGTGGGAGACAACTGAACCAAGCAGGGGTGCCAGTGTTGCCTCTCTCTCTCTCTCTCTCTGCAGTAAGAATGAAAGAAGTATAGTTTTCATTCTTTCTCCTCGTGTGTGTGTGTGTGTGTGTGTGTGTGTGTGTGTGTGTGTGTGTGTGTGTGTGTGTGTGTGTGTTGCATTAGTTTGTTTCTTCGCTGCCTCTAATCCTCCTCAAGTAGTAACACGTCTCGAGTTTCCCTGGTTAATAACAACATCACACAAGAATGCGCTAAAAAAATATATAAAAAAGGATAACCATAAGAAAATAAGAAAATAAAAACAAGAGAAGGGAAAAAGACGCAGAAGCTCCAAGTTAAATTGAGCTTAACAAGACTGAGAGAGAGAGAGAGAGAGAGAGAGAGAGAGAGAGAGAGAGAGAGACTTTAACACAAATAAACCGTGATTAAATTGGCGATAACAGACGTAAGACCGATGAGTGTTGGAATATAGTCATCATTCTCTCTCTCTCTCTCTCTCTCTCTCTCTCTCTCTCTCTCTCTCTCTCTCTCTCTCTCTCTCTCTCTCTCTAAAAATGTCATTCTATTCAGAGAGAGAGAGAGAGAGAGAGAGAGACATACAGACACACAGACAGACAGACAAACAGACAGACACAGACAGAGACACAGAGAGAAAAAGAGCCGGCCGATCGACTAACCATCAGACAGACATACAGACAGATAGACAGACGCATAGGAAGAAATGAAGTGTAATCAAAGCCATAAATATACGGTCTAATACAAAAATTCCCTGGGAGGAGGTAATATTTGGGATCTGGCTTGCATCTTTTCAGTATGAGATTTATTCCATATGTGGCGTCGGCGGGAACAGAAAGGATGAGAGGGGGGAATATTCGCTACAGTTCAGTGACATCTATATTGTGGTGCCTCTTGTAAGCAAGGCGGCGACGGGGACGGGAGCGGGGCTTTCTTGGAGCGGGATCGTCTATGTAGGGATGGATATAGAACAGCCGTCAGGGAGAAGAGAGAGAAGGAAAGAGAGAGGGAGGGAGAGAGAGAGGATGCTGGGATGGTGGAGACGTGAGGAGTAAGGGATGCTGAGGTGAGAGAGAGAGAGAGAAGAGAGATGGGAGTGAGGTAGAGAAATTGTATTATTAAAAAAAAAGGAATATGCTAAGAGAATATGAAAATAGAATAGAATAGATAAAGAATATATATTGCCTTTATAGTAAATGGAAAGAGAGAGAGAAAAAAAAAAGAGATGGTGGAAGGGGGGAAGCAGACATAACACAGACATATAGACTGTTAGTTAGATAAAGAGACAAGCAGACAGACATTTAGATACAGATAGAGGAACATATAAAGAGATAGATAAATAAACAGATAGGCAGACACAGAGACAGACGGAAAGATGGACGAAAAAAATCAAGATGATGAAATGGAGATACACTCATACAGACAGACAGACACACATAAGACGAAAAGAGAGAGACAGGCAGTAAAACAGATGGAGGCAGAAGGATGAAAGAGATAAAAGGAGATTAAACTTAAAATGCAAGACATAAAAAAAAAGCGATGAATATGAAAATGCAATATGGATTTGATGGATTCCGAGGAGGACGAGGAGAAGGAAGAAGAGGAGGAAGAAGAAGGAAGAAGAGAAAGAAGAAGAAAGAAGGAATAATAAAAAGAGGAAAAGAATTGTAAAGAACCATTTGACAGACGAAAAAAGGAAAAAAAGCAAGAAAGAACTGAAAAAAAAGAAAAGACGAAATGAAGAGAAGGAAGAAAGAAGAGGAATGATAATAATAATAATAATGATAATAATGAGAAGATTGACTCCCTTATTTCATCGACTTAATCTCTTCTTACGTCCTTCATTCCTATCCTCGTCATCTTAATCCTTCCTTCTATGTCTCTCTCTTCCATTTTTTTCTCTTACCCATCGTATTTTTCCCCTTCATTTCTCCATCTTCTTTTCTTCCTCTCCTTTCCTTCTATCAAGTTTACTTTTCTTGTTTCCTTCAAATGTATTTACGTGTCTTTTTTTTCACTGCATTTCATCTCATCGCTTCTTTTTCACTTCATTCTTCTTCTTCTTCTTCAATTTTTCCTCCTCCTCCTCCTCCTCCTCCTCCTCCTTTCCTTCAGCTCCTCCTCTCTCTTCCTCCTAATAAGGTTTAACACCCGCTCTGTGTGTTCCTGTCCGCCACACACACACACACACACACACACACACACACACACACACACACACACACACACGGAAAAACTTGTCAGAAAATAAGTGAAAAAAAAAGAAAACAAACGAAGAGGCAACGAGACGGAACATGAATAAAGTAGAAAATGAGAGAGATAAAAAATGAAGACATAAAAAAAATAGAGGGCTAGACTGTCTAACGCCTAGTGACACACACACACACACACACACACACACACACACACACACACACACACACACACACACACAAACATAAACCCGAATAAGTGTAGGCGTGGGATTAATGTTTTAGTAGAAGGCAAGAGATGCGTAGAACTCCTACTCTCTCTCTCTCTCTCTCTCTCTCTCTCTCTCTCTCTCTCTCTCTCTCTCTCTCTCTCTCTCTCTCTCTCTCCGTATAAGCAAACTCTTACGCAATCAAACGCCAACGCAGCCACCTACACTATTCGCTACACACACACACACACACACACACACACACACACACACACACACACACACACACATTCTGCAAGTAAAGTGAATTAGTGTGCACCTCCCGGACGCGCGTTTAGAGGCACTTTAAACTGTGATGTCACCCACTTACACGCCTGACTGCATGGCCACAGCATACGACCGGGAGGAGAGAGAGGGAGAAGGAGAGGGAAGGGAAGGCGGGCAGCTTCGGGAGGAATGACCGTAATGATGCAGTGATAATGCTATGGGTGTTGGAAACCTTGCAATTAGAGGAGCAAGAGAGAAACGAAGCGAAAGACATGAACAAAAAACTGAAGGTACAAGAGCTGGGAGCGTGACAAGCAGAACAAATGGAAAAATAGCAAAATATAACACAATAGCAAAACTTGGTAGTATTTTGGATGCATGGAATCTGGGAATGAGAGGAGATAGAAAAATAATATAATGTAAAACAGCGAAGAAGAATATTGAGTATTGGGTGCGTGAGAACTAGAAGGTTTAAAAGAATAGAGCCATATATAAAACAGGAATGTAACATGACAATGATACAAGTGCTGAGAGGAGATAGGAAACTAACAAAACGTAGGAAAATTTTTAATATATGATTACTAGGAACTTTGAGAACAGGAGATGAAAAGGAGGAAAATAACAACAGAAACAAGGAAGCAACACAGAGAAAGTAAAAATATGAGAAGTGGGAAAGACAAAAAGGGTGAAAATATGAGGAAAGATACGGGAATACTGAGAACGAAACACACAGTATGAGTAATAAGTTTGAAGGCAAGAAGAGACGGTAGAAGAAAATAACATGAAAAAAAAGTAAGAATAGAAGTAGTATGAATGTGAATAATGATGATAGCTGGAAAAAAAAAAAAGGTAGGAGTGTTTGAGTTTGAGGGAAAGAAGGGACGAAAAAAGGAAATAATATGACGCAAAAAAGAGTAAGAATAGAAGCAATATGAATAAGGATGATGATGGCAGCTGGAAAAAGGATAGGCGTGTCTTATACATGGACTGCCACGTGGAGAAGAAAACTGACGGCTTGTTGCAGCTTTTCTTGACTTTATATGGAACTGTTGTTGTTGTTGCTGTAGTAGTAGAAGTAGTAGTAGCAGCAGCAGCAGTATAAGTAGTAGTAGTAGTAGTAGTAGTAGTAGTAGCGGTAGTAGTAGTAGTAGTAGTAGTAGTAGTAGTAGCAGTAGTAGTAGTTGTTGTTGTTGTTGTTGTTCTGCTTCTTATTGTTTTGTTTCGCCTGTTCCTGCATTGACTTTTAATATGGGAGACATTTAATACCTGCAAGAATGAGAGAGAGAGAGAGAGAGAGAGAGAGAGAGAGAGAGAGAGAGAGAGAGAGAGAGAGAAAAGAGAAAGAGAGAGTTCTTAGTTAGTCCAGCGAGCCAATCTCAAGATACCTGGCTAAAAATTTCATGAGTGGTCTGAACTAATCCGAAATTTAATTAAAAACCCCGCAAGGTGAGCAACAAACGGCCAGTGCACCCATTTTGCATAATTACACCTCTCTCTCTCTCTCTCTCTCTCTCTCTCTCTCTCTCTCTCTCTCTCTCTCTCTCTCTCTATCCGGTTCCAGAACTCATCCGCTGCCTTGTTCCTGGTCATCTCTCGTGTGTCGTTGCCAGGAAAGCCGAGAGTAAAGTTTTATCTCAGCTGTGTGTGTGTACTAAATTCCGAGGCTTGGTACAGATTCCTTTGAGTTTCCAGGGTCGAGTTGAGAGCGCGTCGGGGGAGAGAGGGAGTGAGGGAATGTGTGTGTGTGTGTGTGTGTGTGTGTGTGTGTGTGTGTGTGTGTGTGTGTGTGTGTGTGAGTGGCAAACATCAGTACTAAGGCAGGAATAGTAGCGGCGGTAACTTGTTATGCTACAGTTGATGTATTCACGCATAGCTCGGCCTCTTAAGTCTGTCTGAGTGAAATATGATGTCTTGCAAGAAACTCAGTAGAAAGTCTGTTACTCGTCCGTCGTTTTCTCTCTCTCTCTCTCTCTCTCTCTCTCTCTCTCTCTCTCTCTCTCTCTCTCTCTCTGATTCCTGTGTCGTACGGCCAACGGAAAAAAAACTCAGAAAAATGTTACATACAAAACAGCTCGCCGCGATGAACAAAACACATTAAGAGACCTAATTGTATTATTTAAGACGCCCACAACAACTGCCTGCCTCTACACGTGCCTTCCTTCCTTCCTCCTCCCCATTCTTCCCCACGCTCACACGCCCGCCAACGATAACACCACCTCCGTCACCATCACCACCACCACCGCTACCACCACCACAACCACAACAACAGCAATGAATAGAATGAAAAATGCACCAACAACAACCGCATCAACAATAACAACAACACCAGTAATAACTAACTACTGCCATCAACAATACCACTTGCTACTACTACTACTACTACTACTACTACTACTACCACCACCACCACCACCACCACCACCACCACCACCACCACCACCACCAATACTACTACTACTACTACTACTACTACTACTACCACCCATTATCTCATCATCATTGCGTACAACAACCAGCAACAACAACAACAACAAAAACAACAAGAATAACAACAACAACAACAATAATAACAACAGCAACAATAATAAGCAGCACAACCACTACAATAAACAACTAGCTATTGAAACGTGAGGCGCTTACATTAATACATTATCTTTCTGTTTATGTATTCATCATCATTAGCAATACACTGAAGATAATGAGGCGATGGCGATTGCAAAACAAAACAAAACTTAATACACTGAAAATCGGGAACAAAACATGTGTATGTAGATCCCACACACACACACACACACACACACACACACACTACTACTACTACTACTACTACTACTACTACTACTACTACTACTGGTCACACACCTACGCACGTGCCATACTGGAGGGGTGGGTTAACCTTACGCATGTTTCTCTCTCTCTCTCTCTCTCTCTCTCTCTCTCTCTCTCTCTCTCTCTCTCTCTCTCTCTCTCTCTCCTCTCCTCTCCCTCTCCCTCTCCCTTCCCAGCAACGCGCTGTACCCAACCACTACGACGTACCCTTCCCTCCCTCCCTCTCTCTCCCTCCCTCTCCATCTCTGTTTTTCTACCGCCCTTTTCCTCCTCCTCCCTTCTCCTCCTCTTCCTCCTTCCTTCCCTTCCTCCTTCCCTCCTTCATATTATCACCGCATTTTCCGTTACTTATCCTTCTAGTTGCATAATGTCCTTCTTCTCTCTTTCTTCTGTTTTTTCTTCCTTTCTCTTTCTTTTTCTTATTATCATCTTTGTATTTTATTGTATTTATTCTTATCTTTTCCTCCTCCTTTCCGGCTTTTTTCTCTTTTCTTTTTTTGGTTTTCTAGCTTATCCTAATTTTTTTCCTGAATCTCCGCTTCATCCTCCTCCTTCCTCTCCACTTAGCCTCACCTCTCCACTTCCTCTCTATGTTATGCTTTCTACTTGGCTCTTCCTCCTCCCCCTCTTTGTTTTTGTTCTCCCCCTCTTCCTCCTCCTCCTCCTTCTCCTCCTCCTCCTTCTCCTCCTTTTCCCCCGAGACGTGTTCCGCATGATAATTTTTAATGAATTTACGCAACAAAGTTTAAAGAGTTAGTGGCGAGTGGCGGTGGAAATGAGCTTAGGGGAGAAGAGGATCATCTGTGGCAGTAGTAGTAGTAGTAGTAGTAGTAGTAGTAGTAGTAGTAGTAGTAGTAGTAGTAAAAGTATTTATGAATTGAAGGTTTATAACGGAGGGATGATAAATATTTGTTAGTTTAGCCAATAACCGCCACACACACACACACACACACACACACACACACACACACACACACACACACACACAGCCGCCAAGCGAATCTCTCTCATTCACGACTCAGATTAGCACCGCCGCGTGAGGGATTGCACGAAAAGGTGCGGTGTTTTTAGCGTGTACGTAGCAAAGAGAGAGAGAGAGAGAGAGAGAGAGAGAGAGAGAGAGAGAGTAGTAGTAGTAGTAGTAGTAGTAGTAGTAGTAGTAGTAGTAGTAGTTGTAGTAGTAGGAGCACCACCAACAACAAAAATCTCTATTATGATGATGAATGAAGCAATTATTAACATAAAACAACACTAATATCCTTCAAATCCACATTTCTGGTACATTCCATCATTTAGGCCCTCAATAATTGTTAATATTTATATAAACAACATCATTTAGGTGTGTCGCGTGTCTCCGTAAGGCCAGAGGGGGAACAGGGAGGGAGTGGGGACAAGGGAAAAGGCTGGCAGGGTGAGGAGATGGAGTAGAGTCGGCGACAAACAGGCAGGGCGGCAGGGAGGCGAACAAAGAGGTGGACAAGTTAACATGACAGAGGGCGGTGGGACAGACAGGCGGACAGACGGACAAGCGGGCAGAAAAGAGCGACAGGGGACAGTGAACAGTAATATTTGTCACTGTAAATTTCTTTGTATCTTCCTTGCTCCTTTCGTCTTCTTCTTCACCTTCACTCCTGCCTTATCTTTATGTGTTATCTCCCTGTTCCTCCTCTTTATCCTCTATTTTCCCTCATTCTCTTCGCATTCTCTCCTTTCAATTCCTTCTTCTTTCTCCTCATTTTCTTTCTTGTTTTATCTTTTTATTCTATTTTCTTCCCCTTCTTTCTTTTTTTTCCTCACTTCTTTCGTATTCTCTCTTCTTGGTATTCATTATTCTTTTTTCTTCATTTTCTACGTTATTTTCTTATTTATTCTCTTCTTCTTTCCTTTCTTTTACTTCTTTTTCGTTCATTCCTGATTTTTATTTGTGTACGTATTTTTTTCTTCTTCCTCTTTATTTTCCTTATTTTTTCTTTTCTCCCGCTTCGTCCTCGCCTCTTCCTTCCTCTCCTCTTTCTCTCCTTCCTTCTCTCCTCACTTTCCCACTTAGTTCACCTCTTCTTTATTCTCTGTTTCCTAATATTTCATCCTCTTCCACGTATTCTATTCAATTTCTTCATTTTTATCTCTTTCCCTCTCCTCTCTTTCCTCTTCCTCGAACACTTCCTTATCCTCCTCTTGCTATTTCTCTCCCTCATCGTTCTTTCATTCCCATCTTTTCCTCTTTCTCTCTCTCCCTGTTTCCATTCCTCTCCTCTCATCTCTTTTCTTCACCATTCCCTTTACCATTCGTTTAGTTGTGCTGAGGTCCGTCCGTTTGTCTAACTGTCTATTTATCTGCTTATCAGTTTGTTTATTGGTCTCTTCTATTCTTCTGTTGAACTTCTTATATGAATTTTTCTTTCCGTCTTAGTAACGTATCTGTCTCTCTCAGTTGTCTGTCTGTCTGTGTCTATGTATCTAGTTGTCTTGTTTTGTTTTGTTTTGTTTTTTATGTATATTTTTTATGTCTCTGTTTATCTATGCACATCAACCTGTGATTTTACCATTTTGTCTGTCTGTCTGTTTGTTTATTCGTATATCTATGAAATCACGTATGAGAGAGAGAGAGAGAGAGAGAGAGAGAGAGAGAGAGAGAGAGAGAGAGAGAGAGAGAGTTAAGGACAAGCAGACAGACAGACAGACAAACAAACAAATAGACAGACAGATAAAAAAGCGAACATGAATTCAGTAATAACTTTTTATGACGGACAAGTTTGGCTTGGCATATTTAGTATTAAACACACACACACACACACACACACACACACACACACACACACACACACACACACACACACACAGAGAGAGAGAGAGAGAGAGAGAGAGAGAGAGAGAGAGACCCACTAAATGCAGCCCTGTGATATTTACGAGCAGATCTGACACTCAATTGAAAAAAATGCTGTAATGCTGTTATGCTGTTATGCTACACAATGGCACGGCAGCTTTGTGTTGAGGGAGAGAGAGTGGAGTGGAGTGGAGTGGAGTGGAGGGCCCAGTGTAGCCAGACAGGGCAGTGGAGGGCGCCTGGCGGGTCAGTGTTGTGTAATGAGGGCGACACGTAGCAACGTTTGTAGTGCAGTAGTGTGGCTCAGTAAGGGGAGCTGTCATGTTGGGTTAGGACCGTTAGGTGGTACTGTTGTGGCACCACCGCCTAGTGCATACTGACCTCTGAAGAAAAATCATAGAACTCAAGCACTTGTAAGATATATGATAGAGAAATGTTTTGTTACATCTGTCTCTTCTCTCTCTCTCTCTCTCTCTCTCTCTCTCTCTCTCTCTCTCTCTCTCTCTCTCTCTCTCTCTCTCTCTCTGGAGCATACTTTACTCAGCATCAGTGATTAATGTGTATGTATGGGTGTAAAATATATATTCATCAGTCTCTAATATTTCAACAACAACAGCAACAACTACTTCTACTACAACAAGCGCTATACCTG
>NC_059271.1:500000-502500 GCF_017591435.1 Portunus trituberculatus
TGTGCCATCTCTAAAGCAACGAAAAGAAAGTCACTCGAGTATTCATTTGTATGGAATCTTTAGTATTTGGCTCTGGAAACACAAAACAGTCTGTAAAGCATCTCAACTCATCCGCAAACAAAAAAAAAAAATAAATAAATAAATAAATAAAACGGTGTGATTAAACTTCGGACGACACAAACCAAGCAGGAAAAAAGAAACTGTGAAAAATAAGCAAGAGAGTGGAAGACACGTGCGTGATTTAGTCTGCAGAGGAAAAAAAAAATGCAGAAAAACCAGCAGGGAAGCGTGGGACGGCAAAAGCAACAAAATTGACCGCACAGAGGAGGAGGAGGAGGAGGAGGAGGAGGAGGAGGAGGAGGAGGAGGAGGAGGAGAAGGAGGAGGAGGTGGAGGAGGAGGAAAAGGAGGCAGGTGAAAGGAAGGCTGAGGAGATGCTTGGAAAAGACTCGCGTATAAGATAATTGAATCAGTAATGCCGAGAGTGGCAATTATGGAGAGAGAGAGAGAGAGAGAGAGAGAGAGAGAGAGAGAGAGAGAGAGAGAGAGAGAGAGAGAGAGAGAGAGAGAGAGAGAGAGAGAGAGAGAGAGAGAGAGAGAGAGAGAGAGAGAGAGAGAGAGAGAGAGAGAGAGAGAGAGAGAGAGAGAGAGAGAGAGAGAGAGAGAGAGAGAGAGAGAGAGACTGAAGGGAGGAAAGGTGGAAGGAAAACAAAGAGAGACAGTTACACGCAAAAATTGACATGAGAGGGACAGTTACAAATAAATAAGACAAAAAAAGACAGATAGAACGTAGACAAAACAAACACACACACGCTCACACTCACACACACACACACACACACACACACACACACACACACACACACACACACACACACACACACACACACACACACACACACACACACACACACACACACAGTTCGACAAAGACAAGCAAAGAGGGCGAGTCATCGAGGCAGTCACGTCTAATCTTTGCCTCTTGTTGAGTTAGTTCACTTCATACGAAAGGAAGGAAAGTGTGGCGGAAACTGGAATAGAAAGAGAGAGAGAGAGAGAGAGAGAGAGAGAGAGAGAGAGAGAGAGAGAGAGAGAGAGAGACTAGCAGAAGAGACTGAGAGAAATGGAAAGTTTATAGAGAAAAGATTACATAAAAGATAGACGATAAAAAGAAGAAAATACAATAAAAGAAGGGACTACAAACAGAAAATAAATAATGTATATAAAAGGACACAGAAAAATAAAAGACAATACCATAAGAGCACACAGAGAAAGAAGTAAAGGCCAGGTTAGATTAAAGCAAGGTTTGGTGAGCCATTATAAAAGACAACATCACAGAGAGAAAAAAAAAAAAAAAACATTGAGAAAAATGCAATGTGAAAAAAACAAAACAAGAAAAGGCACGTTGAAACCAGACAAACTTTACAAAACAAAGAAGAAAAGAGAGACAAAATGAGATAATGTAAGGACAGGAGAGAGGGAGAGAGGGAAGGAGTGGGAGAGGGGAAAGGCGACAGGCAGATAGAGACAGACTGAGAGAGAGACATAAAATAAAAGCTTGTGGGAGGAAGACAAGGTGATCTGAAGAGTAAAATGCAGAGTGAAGAGGCGGCAGACCAGGAAGGAGAAAGGAAGGAAGGAAGGCGAGGCGGGTTTGGGAGGAGGAGGAGGAGTAGGAGAAGGAGGAGGAGGAGGAGGAAGACGCCTTGGATAATATGAGGAACTCCGCCCTGCTGTGAGTGAGTGTGTCCCTTAGCGAGGCGCCACTCACTAAAAATCTCCCGGGAACACGCTGACGAAGGCGCTGAGGGAGGGAAAGAATGCCAGAGAAACGAGGGAAGAAAAATAGGAGAGAGAGTTTGATGCATACAGTAAAAGTTGGTGCTCTCTCTCTCTCTCTCTCTCTCTCTCTCTCTCTCTCTCTCTCTCTCTCTCTCTCTCTCTCTCTCTCTCTCTCTCTCTCTCTCTCTCTCTTTGCCGTAACAGAAGAATCCCGGAAGGAAAAAGAAGGACACACAAAATGGAAATAGAAAAAGAGACTCGAGGAAAAAAAAGATTGGGTGAATCTAATAGAGAGAGAGAGAGAGAGAGAGAGAGAGAGAGAGAGAGAGAGAGAGAGAGAGAGAGAGAGAGAGAGAGAGAGAGAGAGAGAATGTTAGGGAAAGGAAGAAACAGAGAAAGAAAAAGAAGAAAAAGAAGGAAAAGAAAAAAAAGAAAAGTGAAGTGAAGTATCCTAATCATCGTACACACACACACACACACACACACACACACACACACACACACACACACACACACACACACACACACACACACACACACACACACACAGTTCATCTTGTCACCGTCACACATTACCGCGTCACCGCCCTATGTCTCTCTCTCTCTCTCTCTCTCTCTCTCTCTCTCTCTCTCTCTCTCTGAATCGAATGTGGATGCAAACGAGGATGAACTGAAGAGAGAGAGAGAGAGAGAGAGAGAGAGAGAGAGGGTGCGCCGTG
>NC_059271.1:507500-517500 GCF_017591435.1 Portunus trituberculatus
CTAGTATAGCACGAAGAAAACGAGAGAGAAGAAAGGGAAGAGAGATATATTGAGGTAAGAGAAGTGTTGTTTCTTCTCATTCTTTACGATTTTCTTTCCTAATTCGAACAAGATAAGAGTTTCCTTTTCATCTCGTATCTTTAACGCGAAGGAACCGAGGAAGAAACGAACAGGAGATGCTGATGTTTGGGAAGACTAATTTCTATTTGTCTTTTTCTATCCGTTTATATATGAGGTTAAGAGTCCAAGTCTATTATACAAGAAAATTATAAAAAAGGGTGAAAAATGATAATTGAACTCAGAGCTATTATTATCATCTCTCAATTCTATCTAATTAGATAACCATAAAATAATAATAGAACGATGCAGAAGGAAAATAAAAGAACGAGAACAACTAGAAAAACTACAAAAGAAGAAGATATACTGCTATCACTAGCGTTCATCTCTTCCTACCTTTCCTCTCCTCTTCCCTCATTGCCCCACATGATCTAGTTTGCCACGCGGAGAAAGGCGACGCAGTGGTGGTATATTTTCACCTGCAGGGGAGCAGCGACTCAGTGAAATGTAGCTTTAGTGCGACCCGGAACAAGAGGCTTAGTTAGGGCGGTGCAGGTGCGACTCCCTGAGGTGGAGGGGACAGAGAGCTGAGAGGTAGGGTGGTGGTGGTGGTGTTGGTGGTGATGGTGGTGGTGGTGGTGGTGGCTGAGGCTAGAGAGTGGGGAACATGATGGGGAGACAGGGTAAGGACACGCAACTTATAGACACAGTGACGTGGTGGGGGGAAGGGATCTACATGGGATTTGTGGGGAAAACTGCCTAGTTTTCATCTCTTTCTGCTTCCCCTCGTGTCTCTTGTCGCATCACGGGGCTCCAAATCTTTCATCAGCCTCCGGGGGCGCCGCACCGTGCCTCTAGACGACCCTTCATTTTTCTTTCCTTCATTTTGCTGCCAGATATTGCTCACACATGAGGCTCGTTGGCTGTGCTGCGGCCTGAGCCATATTGTGATATTGCCATATTGCGATATTGCTCATCCGCTCCTCCGCTCCCCACGAGACTCTGGTTTATTTGGTGATTCGCAGCTCTGGGGACTGATTGGCAGTGTCTAGGAAAGGGACGGCGCCGTGGTATCTCGGTGTTGTGGCGCCCTGAACCAACAGAGCTTAGGATGGAAAAGGAAGATACAGTGGTAGGTTATGTCTTGGATGCACTGAATGTATTGATATATATTTTTATATGTAAGAAGGCGTCTGATGAAGGCCAACAAAACTGGTGTGAAATGGTCCATTGCAGGTGGCAGCCCGTAAAGAGGACAGTCCGAAAGCAATGTCAGCATTACGTGATGGATTGCTGGCTGGCTCATAGATTGCTTTGGAATTCAGAATTATTTATTACTTTCCTATTTACTGTTTATTTATCTACCTTCTTTACTTGTACTTCAAAAAAACGCGAGGAAAAATCCAGCCATTCTTTACTTATACTTATTTCTGGAATATTGATTACTCACCTATTCACTATTTGTTTATTGACTTTCATTATTTAAACTTTGAAAAACGCGAGCACATCCAGTCATTCTTATGCAGATTATTCTCTTTTCTTTTCTAGCTTACTTTTTCTTTGGTTTTCTTTGTAGCAGTGACACGTAAGTACAAGATGAACGGGGGCTGGCGAGCAGAAATGATGGAGAACACGTATATATAACACCACTGTCACATTTTTTATACATACATTCATACATTCGTCATCACCATCGTCTATGTCGTTGTTGTCGCTTCTGTTACTGCTCGTGTCGTCCAGTTCGGCAGTAATGTTCAGTTGGTGACGTGCAAATTCCACCGATGTCCTCGTGTGTCTTGGAACTTGGGGCGTTTGTCATGCACCTCCACCATCCATACCACCACCACCACCACCACCACCACCACCACCACCACCTTCACCTCCAGCTCCACCTCCACCACCAAGAGATATTTTGAAAGTATAGAGCATTAAAGGTGGAAAAACATAACTTAAATTCGATTAAATATAAGTGTTTTGAAAATACAACATGAATGATAAGAAAAATAATGAAAGGTGGAATTTTAATGAGATAAACGACTAAAAGAAGAGAAAAATATGTCGAAACTGAATTAAATATGCGTAGTATTTGATCTTATTAATAGAAAATTACTTTAAAATTTTCTCTACTGTATGACCACCACCACCACCTCCACCTCCACCACCAATTGTCGGTATCTTCACCAACTGTACCTCCTCCTTCTCCTCTTCCTCCTCTCTCCTGCTGCTTGGCTTTCCTTTTTAGTCCTCCTCCTCCTCTTCCTCTTCGTACCAAGCGTGAGTAGTTGTTCCCAGCGCGTGCAGTGCAGTATATATAGGTGTCCTGTGCATCTCATAACACGGAGCCGCCAGGTACAGGTGGGTGAGGCTTGTGGGTTTTGCTGAGTGCCGTTTTTGTTTCTTACTAGTTTGCATTAAGTATTCGCCTCTCATCGCCAAGCTTACCTGATGAGCTAAAGCTTAAATGACCTAATTTGACCTGACTTGCTTAGCGTAATCAAGCTGACTGCGTAATGTTAAGTGAAGTCAATGAGTATAAATTGCATAGTTAGATAGATAGATAGATAAGTAGGTAGGTAGGTAGATAAGTGGATAGACAGATAGATAGATAGATAGATAGATAGATAGATAGATAGATAGATAGATAAATAACTGATAGGCAGCAGATTATACATAAGAGAGGACATGACTTGCTCTGTCTGCCTATGGGGGTGTTAGATTCTCTCTCTCTCTCTCTCTCTCTCTCTCTCTCTCTCTCTCTCTCTCTCTCTCTCTCTCTCTCTCTCTCTCATTAGCGCTTCTCTCTTCCCGAGTGTTGGCGTCGTGGACAAGACCATTAATCCAGCGCCTTTCCTCCTCCCCCCCTCTCCTTCTCCCCTTCCCTCATTCCCCTCACCTCCTTCCTCCTTTTTACATCTTTCCCCTTTCTCTTGCTCCTCCTTCCATTACCTTCATATCGCTTACCTTCCCTTCACACTCTCCGTAAACTCGCCATCCTTTCCTTCATTCCTTTCATCTTCCCCTTTTGCACCTTTTATATTTTTAGCCCTCTCCTTTCTATCACTTTCTTATGACTTCCTTTCACTTCCTTCTCTTCCACTTTCTTCGTCTTTTCCTTTTACCTCGTCCTCCTTCTCCTCGTCCTCCTTTCCTTTTTCTTCTTCTCATGCTTCTGCTCCTCCTCTTCCTTTCTTTTCTTAAAATCATCATGAATCTCTTTTTATCTTCCTCTTTCATACTTTTCACACGTTTCTCCTTCTTTTCATCTCTCTCTCTCTCTCTCTCTCTCTCTCTCTCTCTCTCTCTCTCTCTCTCTCTCTCTCTCTCTCTCTCTCTCTCTCTCTCTCTCTCTCTCTCTCTCTCTCTCTCTCTCTCTCTCTCTCTCTCTCTTTCAAGCTCTTTCTATTCCTTCCATCCTTCTTTTCATCATCTCTTCCACACGACTATTCTTTATTTTATCTCTCTTTTCTTTTTTCACTCTTGTTTTCTTCCTCTCCTTTCAAAATCATACTCTGTTCCTGCCATTCTTCCTTTCATCGTCTCTTCATCCTTCGTCTACTTCACAACCTTCCCATCTTGCCGCCTTCCCTTACCTCTCCTTCAGTGTGTTCCCAAAGAAGGAACCGCGGGAAATCTTCGTCAGGTGGGTCCTCGCGGAGTGTTTGGGAAGCCCTCGGGGGAAGCGTATGGCGGAGAGCAACTTGCTTTCGTCTCGGTCTGTGAAGTCGAGAAGAGACGCTTTAGTGTTGATCTCGACTTATCCCTGATGGCGTTTTGGAGTGGTGGTCATGGTGGTGGTGGTAGTGGTCGTGGTTAGGTGGTGGCGGTGGTGGTAGTAGTAACTTTTCTACCTAACTTTTGAACAGGAACAAGAAGTATATAAATATAGTTTTCCTAATTTTCTAACACTCAGCTACACGGAATATATTTACAGGATTATTATACTACTATTACTACTACTATTATTATTAGTCGCAGTAGTAGTAGTAGTAGTAGTAGTAGTAGTGAATTATATTATTATCGTTTTTTTATTACTGGCATCATGATCATGAGCTAAGCATTCTTAATTTCACCCACTAGGATATAGTAGTTTTATGTTTTTAAATGTGTTTTCGTGGTTCTAGGCATAACTTCACAAAGCATTCTGCCTCACATTTCTGGCAGAGCTTCAGTGGGACTTTTATTTATTATTGTTTTTTGTTGCCCTTGGTTGGTGTCCCTCCTGCATAAAAGAAGATAAATAGACCCAATATCCTCTGTGGGATTTGAAAAAAATATATCCTTACAAGAGATCGAAGCATTCCAAAATACAGGACCACACACCCACACAAACACACACACACACACACACACACACACACACACACACACACACACACACACACACACACACACACACACACACACCCGTTAACACAGCGTAACACAACACACCCACACAATCACACATGCACACGTCAACACTAACCACATTTTGTATACTTGAGCCTCACCCTTCACCTTCAACGCCTACGCTTAACTTATACAAACCATCCGTTGCACATCTTCCCACGCACGCACACACGCACACTCACACCCCACAGCCTATGAAACCCTCTACTACCTCCCTTCTTCCCTTCCTCCTCCTCCTCCTCCTCCTCCTCCTCCTCCTCCTCCTCCTTCTCCTCCTCATCTTCATCCTTCACAATCAACATTATTGCTGCCCTTTGCGTCATTCCACATTTGCATATTTTTTTGTAAAGGGCATATGTTAATGTTAGAATGTTTTTCCACACGTGTCTGTCTTGCTGTGTTTTTTGGTGCAGTGGGAAGAGCCTCCGGGACGAGACTCAAGGGAGCAAGTGTTGTTCCATCAATCTTCAGTCCTCCCGCTCCATGTGATGAGTTAGTTATCGACGAAGATCAGACAGGGAGAGGATGTAACGCGGTGGTGGTGGTGGTGGTGGTGGTGGTTGAGTCGCTTGTTCTCTCATATTCTCGATGATATCTATTCTGAAGACTTTGCTCTCTCTCACCACTACTATTTTTTGATGCCACGGAGATAGTTAGCCGGGTTTTCAAGAGTGTTTCTCGTGTCGAAAACGCAGAAATCGTGTTGATCTGCCACTAAGCCAGTAAAAACATACATAAATTGTCTTCTAACATCAATTTCAAAACCAAAGGTGCTTCAGAATGTGTGTGTGTGTGTGTGTGTGTGTGTGTGTGTGTGTGTGTGTGTGTGTGTGTGTGTGTGTGTGTGTGTGTGTGTGTGCGCGCGCGCGTCCTTTCCATGCATGAATAACTTTTCCTCTTTTCTCTTTCCCAGTTTTATACTAATTAATTGAGTCTGACCTTTTACTATGAGATCAATGTTAGCTTTTCAAAAATGTCAGTCCAGTGGAGACGAAGGAAGCAAATCCGAAACAAGTATAAAGAGAAGTGAAGTTGTTCCCAAAAGTGTCCTTAACAATTCTCTCTGAGCGAGTTTAAGCTATAAAGATTAAGATCAAGGAAGTCAGACAATTTCTTGCTGTAACAGATTAATAAGGGAATTAGATGGTTGCTGTTGACTCTCACTTTTTGAAGGTGGTTAGAGCTGGATGACGAGGCAGGACGGGGTGCAGAAAGTACAAAGGATAAACCATATATTTCAGGTTCTTTCTTTTCTGTTTGGTGACTTTAATATGCATGAAGTACAATCAGAACAAACAGAGGGAAAGTTACTAAAAGCTCACATATAACAAGCACTATTCTGCAGCGAACACTGATACAACAAATAGAGCAGAGCAATGAAGATTTCGAGGCCAATTACTCACAGAAAAAAATAGAACAGCATAGTGAAAATTGTCGAGAACACACGTAACAAACAGTATTCTTCACCAGTTCCTCGTGGAACAAACAGACAGAACATCACAGTGAAAGCCAGAGACAATATGCAAACACGAAACAAAATAAACAGACAGCTCTCACAAATAACACTCAACACAGCAGTGACAGGGAGGGAAAACTGAGACACGAGATATGAGAAACACATTCATTCCTTCTGCGAAAGATTGAACACAGACAGTTGATGAAAGACAGGACGGTGACATGAGGTATATAAATTACAAGCTGTTATAGTCACCACCTCCTTGACAAATGCATGTATTGTTTCCCTCACCTCTTCAATAAACTAGACCTGTACACCACTTCACTTTATCAAACACAAGAGAGATGTGAATTCTTCCTTCATCATCACTTCCCCCTTCTTTATCTGTGAACTTTAGACTCAATTTCTGTCCCATCCCTCACCTCTTCTTCAATAAACTAGACCTGTACACCACTTTCCTTTATCAAACACAAGACAGGTGCAGGGGAGCTTTTTTTCTTCATCATCACTTCCCCTCCTTTATCTGTGAACAGTGGACTCAATTTCCTATCGTAACTGTAGGCTGATATCCCTCTTTCCCTGCATGTCTGTCTCCCCGCGTGTGCCTCTGTTATTCACCACCACACCGCCGCCTCCCACTCGTCTGTCCGTCAGCGCTGCTTAGTGAGTCTCCACCCCGCTTAGTCTGAGCCAAGGGAGAGGAGACGAGACAGTAATGGGAGAGCAAATAACTAAAAGAAAATAATAATAATCAGAGAGAGAGAGAGAGAGAGAGAGAGAGAGAGAGAGAGAGAGAGAGAGAGAGAGAGAGAGAGAGAGAGAGAGAGAGCACCTGAAATGGAAGTGATGCAAGAGGGAGATGAACCTTTAGCACGAGTCATGTGCGTATCTAGCTTAGAGATACGACAGTGTTACCAATACAGGCGTGTCGCGGCGGAGTGGCGGAGTGGCGGAGTGGTGGATTGGTGGAGTGGTGGAGTGGTGGAGTGGGTGGCTGTCTCCACGGCGACCTCCACGTACGTAAATCGCAAACGACTATTGACCAAGTGTTCGGCCAGGGATCATAGTGGACGTGGTGGTGGTGGTGGTGGTGGAGGTGGTGGTGGTGGTGGTGCTGATGGTGGAGGTAGTGGTGGTGGTGGCGGCGAGAGGTCAGAGCGTAAGTGTGGGTATAGTGAGTGTGGGTGATGCAGGCGCCTCGTCTTCGTCTAGACAGTGAGACTTATTGGGTTAATTATCTGAGGGATAAGATAGGTTAGGTTTGGTCTTTATGTCAGATAGTTTAAGTTAGCGACGATGATGACAAAACGACAAGCACCATCACCACCATCACCACCACCATCAGCAACAATAATAACACCAACCACTCTCATAGCAAAATCGAGGAAAGAAATGAGACTTCGATTAGATTTCCAAGAGTATGCATAAGTCCGCCGTGGTACAGTGGAACCATGCGTACTTTAGGGTCCGAGGGCCTCTAAGCTCACGGGTTGGAATCTTGTCCACGGTCCGAGTGTAGGTTGGGCTTCCTCACTCGGGGCAACGATTTCTTAGCGGGTAGGCTTTGATATAGGAGGTACCCCAAAAAGTATCCCCTTTAGCCCATAAACTCCCGTGAAAAGCCCACATGGTATAGATACAGTCCAGTTAACAAAACATCCTCGCAGTCAAAATAGTCAGGATAGGACAAATAAATCACAGGCTCAGGTTGGATAAAGTTAGATTCCATAAAGTTAATAAAGAAGGTAGTTTGTAGATAACGTGGGAGATCAATGGAATGGACTCAGTAATCAGGTAGCTAATGCCTCATCAACAGAGAGTTTTAACCCCTTCAGTGCTATGACGCGTTTTCATATTCATTCTGGTTACTATTTGGCGATTTTATACAGCTTCTGAACCTAATGTGGGGATTAAAATAGTGTAGACTCTGGCCATTAATTTTCTCATCTCCATACATTCTTCCTAATGTAAATAAAATCGTCTAATTACATCCAAAACTCATGGTAAAAAAGCGTCCTACTACTAAAGGGGTTAGAATAGGATTAGATACCTTTATTAATGGGAATAAAAGATATAAATACTCTTAGGTAAGCATATTTTATACACAGGCTGCCACGTGTAGGTCTGGTGGCTTCTTAAAACTTATATTTTGTTGTAAAGAAATGGAGAAGATAGGTGTAAATAAGTGGATAGGCATATTTAGTAAAGGATATGTAAGCTTGATAGTTTCATACGATAATTCTTTTCCTTATATTACAAAGACAAGTAAGATCGCACCTAGCCAAAGAATTCACACCTAAGTCAATTAGTTCAGAGTAAAACACGCAGGAGAGCCCAGCAGCGGCAGCGATAGTACCAACACAAGTGCACGCGGCGGAGACAAACGGAGGCGGCTTGCCATTAGGGTGACGAAGAGGCCCATTCTGTCCAATGTTTAGCGAAACGAGGGTGTTCATTAGTGGCGCCGAACGTTCTATCAAATGCTTAGTGGGTCGAGGCAGCGTTGGAGTGTTTTACGTAATGCCTCGCTGGACGGCCACGTAAAATATTCCTCTGGTTTGAACGTTGTAGCGATAAGGTGTGTGTGTGTGTGTGTGTGTGTGTGTGTGTGTGTGTGTGTGTGTGTGTGTGTGTGTGAGAGAGAGAGAGAGAGAGAGAGGGAGAAGACTTTTAGTAGTCTTTCACTTTTTTGTACTAGAATTTCTTTGTCAGTTTCTTTCTCCCATTTATATTTTTCTACGATCATTTAAATTCTCTCTCTCTCTCTCTCTCTCTCTCTCTCTCTCTCTCTCTCTCTCTCTCTCTCTCTCTCTCTCTCTCTCTCTCTCTCTCTCTCTCTCTCTCTCTCTCTCTCTCTCTCTCTCTCTCTCTCTCTCTCTCTTTGTATGTGTGTGTCGCCTGCTGGTCACCCAGCCAGTCTTCCCCATTACGGAGCGAGCTCAGAGCTCATAGACCGATCTTCGGGTAGGACTGAGACCACAACACACTCCACACACCGGGAAAGCGAGGCCACAACTCCTCGAGTTACATCCCGTACCTATTTACTGCTAGATGAACAGGGGCTACACATTAAGAGGCTTGCCCATTTGCCTCGCCGCGCCGGGACTCGAACCCGGCCCTCTCGATTGTGAGTCGAGCGTGCTAACCACTGCACTACGCGTTGTGTGTGTGTGTGTGTGTGTGTGTGTGTGTGTGTGTGTGTGTGTGTGTGTGTGCAGTAACTAATTCTCCATTCGCCTTCTTTAGCGCACCGATTTTTATGTTTATTTGTTTTATTTATACACCATTGTTTGATTAAAAAGTTATACAAATAAATCTGAAAGGGAAACAAGTACGAGTGTTTAGTGCATACCGTGGAGTGTGTGTGTGTGTGTGTGTGTGTGTGTGTGTGTGTGTGTGTGTGTGTGTGTGTGTGTGTGTGTGTGTGTGTGTATTACAAGGACTGTACGTGTGAACATTGGCCTATATTATTCTTTTTTTTTTTTTGTCTATTTATTTATTAGTGAGAGAAACCTGAACAGAACACAAATATTACTGGGGAAAAAAAAGCAACCAAGATAGAAAAAAAAAACCATGTCAATTTTCCTCTAACTAAAAATAAAAGGATGAATAAAATAAATAAAAAAAATGTAAATTAAAGAAAAAATGTATAGAAATAGAGCAATGAATAAATAAAACATATAAATAAGTAAATAGATAATGTGTATAAAGTGTGAACGTTTCTCTGCACGTTTATTACCAAGAGAGTTAAGCGAGAATACTCTAATTATGGCGTTTAAATGTTGGCCGGGCGTGGAATGTTTCGTGAAATTGGTGCAATGTTAGTATTTCTCTCTCTCTCTCTCTCTCTCTCTCTCTCTCTCTCTCTCTCTCTCTCTCTCTCTCTCTCTCTCTCTCTCTCTTTTTTTTTTTGTGTGTGTGTTTATGTCCATTTCTGTGTGTTGTTTTTGTCTTCTTTCTCTCTCTCTCTCTCTCTCTCTCTCTCTCTCTCTCTCTCTCTCTCTCTCTCTCTCTCTCTCTCTCTCTCTCTCTCTCTCTCTCTCTCTCTCTCTCTCTCTCTCTCTCTCTCTCTCTCTCTCTCTCTCTCTCTTAGCCTAA
>NC_059271.1:527500-540000 GCF_017591435.1 Portunus trituberculatus
TGGTGTGAGGGATAGGAGGCTGGTGTGAGGGGTAGGAGGCTGGTGTGAGGGGTAGGAGGCTGGTGTGGTGGGGGAGGAGGCTATAGTGTAGAAAGTAGGAGACCGGTAGGGGTAGGAGGCTGGTGTTAGGGGATAGGAGACTGGTGAGGGGTGGGGTGGGTGGTGGGGGCGGGTAGGAGGCTGGTGTGAGGGGTGCGGAGGCTGGGTTAGGGGGATACACGGCTGAGATGGTGCTTAGGAGGCTGGGGTGGTGGTAAGAGGCTGGTGTGGTGGGAGAGTAGGTGGCTGGAAGTGAGGGGTAGGAGGTTGGGCTGATATGGGGGATAGGAGGCTGGTGTGGGTGGTAGGTGGTTGGTGTGGGGTATAGGAGGCTGTTGGGTGGAGAAGGAGGGGAGGTGCCGTGAGAGAAGAGCCTCATACCTTGGAGAACAATGCCGCGCCTCACATTCTCAGAAGACGGGTTAAGCTTCCCGTCAGCTGGCCGATGACGAACTTGGAAGAGAATGGCGAGCCTCACAAACTTGTATGGTTTTGAAGTGACCCTGAAATGAACACTAACGGCTCGAACACTGCCTGTCCCTGCTGAACACTGCGGCCCAGAACACTGTAGCTCTGCTGAACAATATGAACAAATTGTAATGGCCGCCTTGTACACCACTCAGTCTCCATCAACTTTCTACCAGAGCATTTTATATGTGCTTGTTTATTACGACTTTATTTCCTTGTTTGTTTGTGGGAGGCTGGCAGCAGCGGCGGCCTGAGCGAGGGCGCCGCTAACCCAACACTCGCACACCCTCGGGACTTCTTTTATGGCCGCGGTGGGACATTAATTTCGATAAGTGGAGTATATTTGGATCTGTAGCGTTCGATTTGTTAGTGGGCGAGGCGGTGGGCGAGGCGATGGGCGAGGCGGTGGGCGAGGCGATGGGCGAGCCTGGGCGGGGATCTGGCTGGGCGGGGCGGGGAAGGGTGATAGGTGGTGGTAAATGAGGTGAGAATAGGGGTTGAGTAGGTGATGATGATGAGGGCAACACAAGAGGAGGTGGAGACAGGATGATAGGTGGTGGTAGATGAAGTGAGAGTCGGAGTGGAGTGTAGGTGATAGGAATGGAGGCAGACCGCGGGCAGGACGAAATGGAGACAGGGTAGTGGAAGGCAGGGTGAGGAGAGGTATAGATGCAGGGTGAAGTAATGTAGAACCAAGAAATACCTCGTTTAGCCCATATATTCCCGTGAAAACCCACATTGTATAGAAAAAAGAATATTGATACGGTAAGCTGAAGTGAGGACAGGAGAAGTAGAAAAATTTAATTGGAGAGCAGGGTAGACAAGACAGGGAATTACAGATACAGGGAGGACACAGAAATTACTATAAAGGAAAAGGCAGAGCAGAACGGAGAGGCGATTGGACAGAATTAGACAGGATCGGGTAGAGCATAGTAAAAACAGGGAAGGTAGAGCAGAGACATGTCTAGGCATGGATGAAGCAAAGACAGAGCAGAGTGTTGCCGGGTAATGCCAGGGGAGTACAGTTCAGAGAGGGCTGAGGGAGGGGATGGGTTGGCCTGACAAGCACATTAGCCCGGCTGTCATAATATTGTACTAATACGTATCGTCTGACAGTCTTAGCCTCTCTGACTCCTCTTGAAGTGAAATACCAGAGGGAGAGAGAGAGAGAGAGAGAGAGAGAGAGAGAGAGAGAGAGAGAGAGAGAAACCGGTGAAGTCTATAAATGGCAGTTCCTGTGTAAAAACATTTATATTTTTGTTTGATAGTGCTTATACCAATGCCTTTGTTGATATCACCTTCAAGACACCACCGTCATGTAGCAATATTGTAATTAATTCCATGAAGAATAAGGGAATTTGTACAAAACAAGTAAATGCTAATACCTTTAGAAACACAACGTTGAAAATACCACCTTTGTAAACAACAATACTTTCAATACCTTAATAAACTCAGTATGTACCGGGACGTGGTTCACCTTTGCTACTTAGGGACTGGGGACACCATGCCGCCTTAATGAACTTAGCAGGTGTGACAGAGATTTACCGTCTTATCTTCTCTCCTTCTGTGCTTCCTTCTCCTCCTTTCCTCTTTCGTTCCTTCTCTCCTTCCTTCAGTGCTTCGTCTCATGTTCTTCCTTAGTGTCTCGTTCCTTCGTTCCTGTCTTGTTTTCCTCTATCTTCCACTTCCTTCATCGTAAGTTTTTCTACTTATTACATTCTCTTCTTTTCCGAGGTTATTTTCAATTTGTTTTTTCGTCTTTTCCCTCTTTTTCTTTCCCTCTTCCCCATCTTTTTTGCTGTATTTTCTTTATCTAATCTTTCGTTCTTTTTCGTTACTCGTTACCTATTCTCTCCATTTCTTCTTCCTCTTTCTCTCTAGCTTACCTCATCTTCTTCTGTCTCTCTCTCTCTCTCTCTCTCTCTCTCTCTCTCTCTCTCTCTCTCTCTCTCTCTCTCTCTCTCTCTCTCTCTCTCTCTCTCTCTCTCTCTCTCTCTCTCTCTCTCTCTCTCTCTCTCTCTCTCTCTCTCTCGGTTTCCCTCCTTCCGCTCCCTTCTGTTCTTCATTAATTTCGCTTTATCTATATTGTACATACCTCTTTATACCTAATCATCCACCACCACCACCACCATTACCTCCTCCTCCTCCTCTTCTTCTTCTTCTTCTTCATCTCTCTTCTCTATGAAACTTCGAAGCATCATTTTTCTCGGCCAGGAGTGAGTGAGAGAGAGAGAGAGAGAGAGAGAGAGAGAGAGAGAGAGAGAGAGAGAGAGAGAGAGAGAGAGAGAGAGAGAGAGAGAGAGAGAGAGAGAGAGAGAGAGAGAGAGAGAGAGAGAGAGAGAGAGAGAGAGAGAGAGAGAGAGAGAGAGAGAGAGAGAGAGAACACCAAGGAGGCACATGGAATTAGTGTTTTCCTCTTGCTTGTGGTTACCTTCTCAATTTTTTACTTCCCTCCCTCTCTCTCTCTCTCTCTCTCTCTCTCTCTCTCTCTCTCTCTCTCTCTCTCTCTCTCTCTCTCTCTCTGTAGCCTCGCCTTATGTGACCTCAAATGCCCCTTAACCTCCTCCTCCTTCCTCCTCTTCCTCTTCTTCCTCCTCTTCCTCCTCTTCCTCCTCCTCTTCCTCGCCTTCTCTCGTCAGTCAAGGGTGTGCTGATGTTGACAGAGGCTTTATCAAATTAGTCGATGGGTTGAGAGATGGAAGTGTGTGGTGTTATGTTGTGAGGTTAAGTCTCTCTCTCTCTCTCTCTCTCTCATCTTTTCGTCTCCTCTATATTAGTTGAAAAAAAGAGAAGAGAAGGAGGAGGAGAAAGAAAAAAAAGGGAGAGGTTGAAGAAGGAACAAAAATAAGAACTAGAGGAAGAGAAGGAGGAGAAGAAAGAGGAAGAGGAGGAGTAGGAATGTTGAGGAGAGGGGTGTGGGAGGGTGAGAAATGAGGCTTTGGAGGGAGGAAGGAGGAGGAGGAGGAGGAGAGTGAGGGAGGAGGGAGGGAGAGGAGAGAGGGGGAGGAGAGTGAGGGTGAAAGAGTAACAGTGGTGATGCAAAATGTTGTTAGTTCATACGCAAGTGTTGTGCCGTGCCAGTGTCTTCATTCTTGTTTCCTTTCTTGCGTTATTTCGTTATTTTTTTCTTTCTTTCCTTCTCTGTTGTGTGTGTGTGTGTGTGTGTGTGTGTGTGTGTGTGTGTGTGTGTGGGAGGAGGAGACGGGGGTTCTTGTTGCTGTTGTTGTTGTTGTTGTTCATCTTGTTCTTTTGCTCTTGTTTTTTTTTTTCTTTTTTTGCTTTGGATGGATGCCATATTACATCACATACTTTATCACTTTCTCCTCCTCCTCCTCCACCTCATTCTCCTTTTCCTCCTCTTCCTCCTCCTCTTCCTTCTCCTCCTCCTCCTCCTCCTCCTCCTCCTCCTCTTCCTTCTCCTCCTCCTCCTCCTCCTCCTCCTCCTCATTATCATCATCATCATCATCATCACTGCTTCTACTATCTACCTTATTAATATGCAAGCGTTACGGCGTCATTCTTTCTTATTACTTTTTCACATCTCTCTCTCTCTCTCTCTCTCTCTCTCTCTCTCTCTCTCTCTCTCTCTCTCTCTCTCTCTCTCGTTCCTTCCTTTTTTTTCTTTCTTCTTTTTTTCTCTTTTTTTGCTGCGGCAGGGAAATGTTTTGCATGAAATTCCTTAAGCATTTTGCCAGTTTCTTGCGCTGGCCACTCTCTTCTCCCACAACCTTGCAACAGACACACACACAAACACAGGCGGACAGACAGGGAGGCAGACAGACAGACATATAGACACTCGCCAAGCAGCCAGCCAGCCAGCCAGCCATCCAGCCAGCCAACCAGCCAGCCATCCAGCCAGCCAACCAGCCAGCCAGCCGCCGTGAAATAAACAGAGTAACATGTGTATTCATTTTCCTTTAACGTTTTCTCTTCCCACATTTGTCCTCGCGTTCTAATTAAACCTTCGCCATTTCCTGCGAGTAAAAATTCTGCTAATGGACGTCGCCGTAAGTGGGAAGTTCTGCCTAGCGTCTTAGGGGGAGGAGGAGGAGGAAGAGGAGGAGGAGGAGGAGGAGGAGGAGGAGGAGGCTGTCTCGTTGGTGCAAAGGTGACTGGGAATCAACACCTGCTGATTTTGAAAGATTTTGCATTTTTGTTTTTTCGTGTGGGGAAAGGAATTACTAAAATGAAGAGCTAAGAAGATTGAGGAGGAGGAGGAGGAGGAGGAGGAGGAGGAGGAGGAGGAGAAGGAGGAAGAGGAGGAGGAGAAGAAGGAGGTGGAGAAGAAGAAGGTGAATTAGAAAAAATATTTACTAATCTCTTTATGAAGTATTGTACTCTCTCTCTCTCTCTCTCTCTCTCTCTCTCTCTCTCTCTCTCTCTCTCTCTCTCTCTCTCTCTCTCTCTCTCTCTCTCTCTCTCTCTCTCTCTCTCTCTCTCTCTCTCACACACACACACACACACACACACACACACACACCTGGCCGCTGAATATTCCACCTTTTTTATGAATATTAAACGCTGCAGTTTTCATTCCCTATAAACGTGGATGGTGTACAGCTGCCGGTTAGTTTTTATTTTCCTTTTTTTTCCCTTTCTCTTTTTCCTTTTTGGCCGCTGGTATTTTGAGCAATGGCGTGTGTGTGTGTGTGTGTGTGTGTGTGTGTGTGTGTGTGTGTGTGTGTGTGTGTGTGTGTGTGTGTGTGTGTGTGGTTAGCTCCGATGTATTTCAATATTTCTTTTTTCAATATGTTTTTTCTATCATTATTATTTTTGTTATTTTCATCGTCAAGGGAAAGTCAGTACACATGTTGACTGTATTTGTTTTCCCCTTATCTTTGCCCATTAATGTTTTGCTTTGTTTTGGTTGGCGAGTGTTTCCACCAATGTTAGTGAATGATGCCGAACATCACATCAATCCCGGACCAACCATTGTGCGGGATTGTGTTGGCTGCACCTGTAATTCATGTAGCAGAGTACTCTTGTGTAAATGTGTGTGTGTGTGTGTGTGTGTGTGTGTGTGTGTGTGTGTGTGTGTGTGTGTGTGTGTGTGTGTGTGTGAGAGAGAGAGAGAGAGAGAGAGAGAGAGAGAGAGAGAGAGAGAGAGAGAGAGAGAGAGAGAGAGCTAGCGTGATTTTACGTCGAGTACATTTATGAATTTTCTTTTCTGTCTAAAAACTTCCTGCCACCACCACAACGACCACCACCACCACTACCACCACCACCAACAACAACAACAACATTACTACCACCACCAATATTTCAACCACCACCATTACCACCACCACCACCACTACCACCACTTTCATCACAAAATAGAGAAGCAAACCAAAGCAGTGAAGTGAAATACGTATGCAGGTTTGAGTAGCGGTGTGTGGTCAGTAATTAGCATTGTTATAGCGCAACAGAACAGTGCGTTGCCTTGGAAACAAAGCTGAAGAGGCGAGACAGGTGGCTTGGGAATGCGAGGAGATAAAGCTGAGGAAAATGCGGGGAGGAGGATGTTGGAGATATATCTAACGGGCAGGGAAAATAGAAGATCTGAGAGAAAGTGTATGAATGCAGTGGAAAAGGATATGCTTAGCGTGAATGTGACAGTGAAAGGTGTAGAAGACCCAGAAGGATAAGGAAAATAAAGGAAAAATCAAGAGAAACTGTGGGTGCTATGAAAAGTATATTGTTAGTGTGGTGTAGCTGAGAAAAGAGCAGAAGATAGAGCCCACTAGAAGAAAATGATCCTTTGTGGAGACTCTAAACGCGAACAACCAGGAATAGACAGGAGATTTTGCAAGGGAGATTGCAAGAAGACTGAGTTAGATTTATAGGCTTGAAACTTGACTGAGTGCAAACCTGTAGCACTAAGGCCCGCATATAGAAACACTTCCTCACCACGACTGTTTTCAAAGGCCACAGAGATGATTAGCAGGGCTTTCACATGTATTTCTCTTGTTGATGATATAGTCACTTACACCGTAAAACACCTTTAAAAAACACCGTAGCATCAAATGATAGAGCCTCTTGAAATAATGGAAGTGTTTCAGAATACTGGACTAATTCTCATGTGTCTTTTAGTCTCTCTAACAAGACCCGAAGAATTTAAGTGTTGGTAATACAAAGTAGAAGAGAACAGGAATGCTATTGGCTGGGTGTGAGTCTGCCATTATTCCTCACGTTTCCTTTTCTTTCTCCTGCAGGTGGGTGTGGCCAGCGCGGGTGCTTCAACAGAGGGCGGTGCATCGAGGGCCAGTGCAAATGTTCCCGCGGATTCTATGGACAAAGATGCCAGTACGGTGAGTGGCTTGCTGTGTTTTGTATTCTGGCGGCGCCGGTCGCTCCTCTTAGGTATTCAGGTCCCGCCAGTGTGCTCTTAGTAATTATTGTTTTTGATGTCCTTCGCGGCGCCTTTCTCTGTTTTTATTTTTATTTTTCTTTACTTTTTTTTGTCTTCTTCCACTTAAGATTTCCATGGCGAGTGCTGTTTTGGGTTTCCGTTATTCTTTTTCTTTTTCTTCTCTTCTTTTTTCCTTTCCTCTTTCCTCTTTCTCTCTCTCTTCTCTCCTCTCTCTCTCTCTCTCTCTCTCTCTCTCTCTCTCTCTCTCTCTCTCTCTCTCTCTCTCTCTCTCTCTCTCTCTCTCTCTCGTCTAACTTTGAAATATCTCCTTCACTGATAAAAACTTCGGGAATTTCACCAGCAATTATTAAAGGAAATATTATTGATAAAGATACACAACTTGGATGAAAATTATATTTCTGTATACCAACGATTTACTTCATCTTCTCTCATTGTCATCTCTTATATTTTCTCGAGACACACAAATTCTAAGAAACTCGCTTATGTGCACCTGATGTTCGGTCGGTCGGCGCTGCAGGAGCTAAGTGGCTATTACTGGTGCTGATTAAGGGCGTGGTGGTGCAGACGGCACTTCTCGGGTTGATAGGAGGAGTTGTGCGTGTGAGTGGTGGTCGTGTGGCTCGCTGTGTGAGAGAGATCAGATAAGAGAGAATCCAGCTGGCGAGCGGTACTTGTGAAGATGGAGAGCAGGGTAGAGGCAGGGAATGAGATGGAGAGGTGGAGTGGAAGCGAAATTGTATAGTGCAGCAGATAGTGCATTGGACAGGAATAGATGGTGAAGGTTTGCAGCTAAATAGATAGATTAGTGAATGAATAGATAGACAGCAAGATATATGCAAAGATAGACAGGTAGATTGATAGATAAGCAGAAAGTTAGGTAGATAGACAGTCAAACAGATGGATATATAGATATCGATATATAAAGTATGTTGACAGCAACTTTTAGTATACGATGTAAACAAAACAAAAAAATCATGACATTTATAAAAGAAAAAGAAAAAAAAGTAACACTCAAAAGAACACGACAACTCAATCATTCCACTGCAGACCAACATAACAATCAGTCAAAGCATTAAGTACACGCACTCCTCCAACACCTGACACCTCGAAACATGACAGGAAAAACCCGACTTGCATGGCAGTAGAAGGTGTGTGGCTGCCGTTCCCTTGCAAGCACTCTCAAGAACCTGTTAGTTATTTTCGCAAGTTTTGATGCAGTGACAAGGAACTTAACTAAGGCACCGCTGACATGAACCTTTTTTCTCGGTAACCCGGTCCTTGTTACCACACATCCAAGTAATAATGTAGATATTTATAGGAAACAGCGTTGAATTTATAGGATGTCAAGACCCTTACGAGCCATAATTACTCTGAAACACTCCTGCTCTCCTCAATTACATTCATAATTCTTTAGTTGACGCTACACTTTTTTACGTTTTTTTTTTTTATAGTTCTAGTGATAGATTAAGAATATTTTTGCATTATTGCTAAGAGACATGCTATTGAAAACCCTCCCAATCGTCTCCGTGGCCTTGGAAGATTGCTGTGGTGGGAAAGCAGTGTTTTTGAAAGTGGGTTTTAAAAGAATTAAACCTTTAAATTAAATCTTTCCTTAATCAATAACCACTCCAAGACATCTTTCATATTTTGTAGCCACTTCCAAACATTATAAACGTTAAACATTGCAAAATCCATTCCTCTTAATCTCTTCTTTCCTGGAGACGATTGCAAAGGTTTCATACATTACTTTTAATGTTATGAATTGTCTTATATCGCAATTTAATGTCATGAGTGATTCACTTTAATACGGCCCTTTAATCTTCTTCCTCCCCGTCTCTTCAATTTCTCATGTTTGTTTCATAGATTGAAGAAATTTGGTAGTCAGAGTACAGTGTAATAGTGTCGGTGAGTTTGTTTGCGTGTGTCGGGGAAGGGAGGGAAGGAACAAGCAAATTGCCACAGAAGTTGAAAGATAGCCAGTGGGAATTGTGGCCCGGGGGAAAGAGAGAGAGAGAGAGAGAGAGAGAGAGAGAGAGGGAGAGAGGAGACATGGTGCTCCTAAAAAGGTTACGAAGTGTCGCCTTGGGCCATCTCGGGTCTTCTATGGCCTATTATGGGGTTATGATGCCGCCCCTGGATCCATTCTTGACCCTCCCCCGTATACTATCCTGTGTCACCCCCCACCACCCTGCACCTCCATCTCAACGCCTCCATCCTTGCGCCTCCTTCCCTGCACCTCCATCCCATCACCTCCATCCATGCGTCTCCATCCTAGCGTCTCCATCCTAGCGCCTCTATCCCATCGCCTCCATCCTTGCGCTTCCTTCCCTGCACCTCCATCCCATCGCCTCCATCCTACCGCCTCTATCTTAGCGCCTCCATCCCATCGCCTCCATCCCATCGCCTCCATCCTAGCGCCTCCATCCTAGCGCCTCTATCCCATCGCCTCCATCCTTGCGCTTCCTTCCCTGCACCTCCATCCCATCGCCTCCATCCTAGCGCTTCCATTCTAACGCCTCCATCCCATCGCCTCTATCCCATCCTCTCCATCCCATCGCCTCCATCCTAGCGCCTCCATCCTAGCGCCTCCATCCCATCGCCTCCATCCTTGCGCATCCTTCCCTGCACCTGCATCCCATCGCCTCCATCCCAGCGCCTCCATCCCATCGCCTTTATCCCATCGTCTTCATCCCAGCGCCTCCTTCCTCGCTGCGCCTCTCAGTGAACGCCAGGCTGTTCGCTTCTCGGGTGCGCTGCCTGTTGTGGCAATGCCCGTTAGTGACCCAGTAACGCTGAGTTACCGCCACCTGATCAGCATTAGGTAACGGCAGATGTTGATACAGCTCCAGAATAAACCGTTTAGCGGCCCTCACTACGCTGCGTCTGGCCAACCTCCTCCCATCTCCTTCCTCCCTTCCTTCCTACGTGTTTTCGCTTTAGTTGCCAAGTCTTACGCAGCGCACAGTCTGTCTGTCTTACTCACACACACACACACACACACACACACACACACACACACACACATTCTCTCTCTCTCTCTCTCTCTCTCTCTCTCTCTCTCTCTCTCTCTCTCTCTCTCTCTCTCTCTCTCTCATATTCATTGATGATATTAATGATGATAGATATGATGTAAAAAAAAAACTATATGCTTTTCTTTTTTAATCATCTATTTGGTCCTTTTTTTTCCCTTCGTCTTTTTTTTCCTCCATGTTGCTAGTCCAGTTTTTCTTTTCTTTTTCATTATTTTCCTTCCTTCTCTTGTGTCTTGTTTGTTAAATGTTGTTCTGATTTACACGGCCATTAGTTATGCTGCCTTCCTTCTTGTCTTTCTGTAATCCTTCTTTATTTTTATCCCAGCCAGACGAGTATTTCTCCCGGCTGGTGTTTGGTGTGGCAGCGACGGGGTTTATGTTGTATTCATTCCTGCTGCAGTGAAATATAAAGGGCGATATTGATTTGTTGATTTGCCTCAGTGTGTGTTTTATGTCCTCGTGTGTCGCTTTATGTGTGTTTTGATGGCGGCCGGCTAGCAGAGAGAGAGAGAGAGAGAGAGAGAGAGAGAGAGAGAGAGAGAGAGAGAGAGAGAGAGAGAGAGAGAGAACACACACACACACACACATACACGAGCAGCAATCAGTACACCCATAAATTAAGTAAGTTATCTTCAGTTAATCTATAGCACGGCAGCAGCTCCCGTTCTGTGGTCTTCTGTCTCCTTCCTTCACTCCCTCCTGCTCTCCTCCTCTCCTCTTCTTCCCCTCCTTTCTCTCCTTCCTTCTCTTCCTCCTCCTCCTTTGCCGCTTTCTCTTAGCCAATCCTTTATCGATTTGCTTCGTTCTGAACAGGAATAGAATAAAGAGAGAATAATAGTTAAAGTTATAGTAGTGGTTGTACTAGTAGTAGTGGTAGTAGCAGGAGTAGGAGTAGGAGTAGTAGTAGTAGTAGTAGAAGTAGTAGTAGTCGTAATAGTAGTAGTAGTAGTAGTAGTAGTAGTAGTAGTAGTAGTAGTAGTAGTAGTAGTAGTAGTAGTAGTAGATGAAGTTGTTTTTATTGTTGTAGCAGTAGATAATTAACAAAAAGAAAAAGTAGAGCTATAAAGCACAGAATAACGATAAAGAAAGCACACACACACACACACACACACACACACACACACACACACACACACACACACACGCTCACTTCTTCTCTCTTCCCTTAATTCTCCACTCAATCATTCACGTCCTGCCTCGCCTCGCCTCGCCGCTGCTGCTGCTTCGATTCCTCAAATAAGCCAAAAAGAAGAAGAGGAAGAGGAAAAAACAGCAACAGCAGGACCACGGAACCTTAACGAGCCATGAAAAATAATTCATTGCCGCATTAAACTGATTAAATGTCCAGCAATTGGCATAGAATGACTCGCCGTAACCTTGAACTCTTTGTTATTACTTTCCATTACCTGGCCCTTCATTCGGCAGGTGTGTGTGTGTGTGTGTGTGTGTGTGAGAGATATAGGGTAGGGAGGTTTGCAGTTACTGGTTGGATAAGTGAGTTAGTATATGGATGTAAATGGATGGATTAGTCAGTGGTTGTTTGGTGATACAATGATGTGTGGATAGATGGATGGACTTGGATGGATGGATTGGCATGTGGATGGAAGGGTGAGTGAGGGGTATGAGTGGATAGATAGATGGAAGAATGGAAGAGTGGGTTTGTAATAAGATGTGTGGGTGGTGCTCTCTCTCTCTCTCTCTCTCTCTCTCTCTCTCTCTCTCTCTCTCTCTCTCTCTCTCTCTCAAAATCAACATTAAAAGAAACGAAACGAAAGGAGTGAAAGGAAAAGAAACCAGGTCAAGAATTTGTGAAGAAAATATTTGAAAAAGGATGAATGAGAGAGAGAGAGAGAGAGAGAGAGAGAGAGAGAGAGAGAGAGAGAGAGAGAGAGAGAGAGAGAGAGAGAGAGAGAGAGAGAGAGAGAGAGAGAGAGAGAGAGAGAGAGAGAGAGAGAGAGAGAGAGAGAGAGAGAGAGAGAGAGAGAGAGAGAGAGAGAGAGAGAGAGAGAGAGAGAGAGAGAGAGAGGAAGTCAAGCGGAGAAGAGAATTACGTAAGACTGAGAGAAGAAAAACACAGATTGACTCAAACGCAATCAGTTAATTATTCAAAGCAAGTGAGGGAAGAACAGCCGCCATTGTAGGAAGAGAGAGAGAGAGAGAGAGAGAGAGAGAGAGAGAATTGACGATAGACACACACGCACACACACAGACACACACACACACACACACACACACACACACACACACACACACACACACACACACACACACACACACACACACACACACACACATAGACTTACAATACTTGTAAATCAAAAATAACGAGGTCAGTATGCTGTCTCATCAGAACGACTACGAGTTTTCAAAAGACACATACAACAATAATAATCAGACGCCACCTCATCAATGTCTTCTTACGTGACGGTACAGTAACTCACTATTTTTTTTTTTCTTATGTAAGATGGGAAAGCTGGCTAAGGGCAATATAAAACGAAATAAAAAAGCCCACTTAATTGTTAGTCCCCTTGGAGGTCCGAGTGAGTTAGCCAAAAATAATGGGTTAATTTTTTGAGACCTCCCTCATAAATGAAGTCAAGTCATAGGAA
>NC_059271.1:545000-575000 GCF_017591435.1 Portunus trituberculatus
GTGTGTGTGTGTGTGTGTGTGTGTGTGTGTGTGTGTGTGTTTCGTGGACTTTTCTCATCAGACGTATGTTAAGTCACACACATTAGACGGAATTCTGAAGCAGTTTGGCATCTTACCTTCCCCAAATTTCATGAGGTTCTAATGGAAGTTGTAGAGTTTTCAAGGTAATATCAGGCAGGCGTACTACAGGAAAGGATTTTTAGTTTATACTTTAAAAGCTTTTCCTCTCTCATCTCGTGTGTTTATTTGCAAATGCTACGAAGATAAAAGGAAAAGAAAGAGATGAGTGGTTTGGTATTCTTAAGTGTTTTTCCTCTGACAGAGTACAATTCTTTTTTTAATCTATCACTTTCACTAAGTTTCTTCCATTTATTATTCATCGTCTCCATTTTCTCTCTCCTTTTCCAGGCTGTCTTTGCGTCTATCATAATGTCATCACTCCAATCATTGTTTTTTTCTTCTTACCTTTTTTTTTCTTCTTTTTCTACCATTCCTCCGTCTTTGATCTTTCTTCCGCTTGTTTCATCCTTGTTTTATTTCCTTCTCCCTTTTGTGTCTCCCTGTTATAACTCTGTTTTCTTTCGTCCCCTTCCTTTTCCAACTCTTTCTTCTCCTCCTCCTCCTCCTTTTCCCATTCATTCTTTTTGTATATTCTATTCTTTCCTTTCCTCACTTCTTGTTATCCGTTCGACTTCTTTCTTCCTCCCATTCATTCATTCATACTCTCTCTCTCTCTCTCTCTCTCTCTCTCTCTCTCTCTCTCTCTCTCTCTCTCTCTCTCTCTCTCTCTCTCTCTCTCTCTGAATGCGTATGAAAAACTGATTGGAGAATTAAACACGTGTACATTTAAGGGTATCAGAGAGAGAGAGAGAGAGAGAGAGAGAGAGAATAATTTTGCGTCAACAATAACAATAACACCAGCAACAATATAGAAGAAGAAGAAGAAGAAGAAGAAGAAGAAGAAGAAGAAGAAGAAGAAGAAGAAGAAAAAGAAGAAGAAGAAGAGAGAGAGAGAGAGAGAGAGAGAGAGAGAGAGAGAGAGAGAGAGCGAGACTAATTTTTTCATCCTCTTTCCCTGCAGACCGCAATGAGTGTCTTGTGAACCAGGGCGGGTGTGACCACTCCTGCAGGAACACCATTGGCTCCTACAGGTGTTGCTGCCGCCGAGGTTTCAAGCTCCAGGCAGACCGTCACTCCTGCGGTGGTGAGTAAGGAGCATATTGTCAAACACTTCTGTACACCAGCTGCTCTACACTAAAAAGGCTCTAGGTGAAGTTACACGGGTTTTTACGGATGTTTTTGTGTTTTTTGTGGTTCTAGTGATAGGTGAACAGGACTTCTACATTATCAGGAGGTAAGACACTCTGGGAAATCTGGCTGTTTATCTCTGTGGCCTTGGAGGATTATCATGGCGAGAGAGCAGAGAGTCTGAAAACACAGGAGTAAGATACGTTAATCTCTTCAGTACCATGACACGTTTCCGTATTAATTTTGCTTACTATATGGTGATTTCATACAGCATTAAAACTTATGTTGGGGATTGAAATAGTTAAGACTCTGGCCATAAATCCTCTGACCTCCATAGACCCTTCCTAATGTAAAATAAAATCGTCTAATCGTATACAAAAGTCATGGTAAAAATGCGTCTCACTACTGAAGCAGTTAAATAAGACATGTCCCTGACTTGTCTCGTCCCGTCATCTTCCTTGTATTCTTATTTTTTCTCTCAATTTTAAGTTACTATTTTTTTCATGTATTTTTTTGCTCCCCGTTAAATAAGACATGTCCTTATTTTCCTCAACTTGTTCCGTCCTTCTCCTTGAGTTCTTGTCCCTCTCTTCATCTCTATTTGTCATTTTTCATTCTTAGATTGTTCTTTCGCCTCTTTCTCATTCTCGTTCTCCTCCTTTTCATTATATTTACACTTTAGATTTTATTTCTTTCCTTTTATTTTGTCTCTGTTTTTCTCGTCTCCCTTTAGTCTCCTTATCTTGCTCCTCCTTTCCTTTTCTCTTTTCGTTGTCCACTTTACTTCTAGTCTTCTTTATGCTTTTCGGCCTCTCATTCTTCGTCTCCTCTTATTCCCTTTCTTTTCCTTCTCTTCCTCCTTCTCCTCTTCGCGTTTCTCATCTCTCTCCTCTTTCTCCTTCTCCTTCTCCTTCTCCTTCTCCTTCTCCTCCTCCTCCTCCTCCTCCTCCTCCTCCTCCTCTTCCTCCTCTTCCTCCTCCTCCTCCTCCTCCTCCTCCTCCTCCTCCTCCTTCTTTCTTTTTTCATTGTGTTTTTGGTCTTCCACCTCTTCTTCACCTTTTTCTTTCTCTTTACTCTTTTCGTCTTCGTCCCTCTGGTTCGTGGCCTCCTCCTCCTCCTCCTCCTCCTCCTCCTCCTCCTCCTCCTCCTCCTCCTCCTCCTCCTCCTCTTCTTCTTCTTCTTCTTCTTCTTCTTCTTCTTCTTCTTCTTCTTCTTCTTCTTCTTCTTCTTCTTCTTCTTCTTCTTCTTCTTCTTTTCTATCCTTCTCTCTATTCACAAAGTCAGTGTGGCACAGTTGAATCAAATATAGCTCTGTAAGAACCTATTGGTGTATTGGTGTTTGTTTGTCTTTTGTAATCCTTTGTGTTCCTTGCGGTAGCCGAGAGAGTTCTAAGAAAACACGTTCACTCTCTTTCCTTCTTTCCTTTCCCTGTGTTGCTTTGTTCCTCGACCGCTCCTCCCTCGTCCTCCTCCTCCTCCTCCTCCTCCTCCTCCTCCTCCTCCTCCTCCTCCTCCTTCTCCTTCTCGTCCTCCTCTCTCGACCAACTCTTCTTCCCTTAGGCTATCTCCGTTTTTATTTTTTTTTTATTTTACTCTGTTCCTATTCTTTCCTCTCAACGTTGCCTAATATTCTGTTTCTCTGTTTCTTGTTCAGGAGTAAGGAATGAATGAATGTTTGAGTTTTTGGGTGTTTTTGGGAGATTAATATATGTTTTTTTTTTATGAAATAATGTGTTTCTTAAGTGTTTTTGTGTGTGTTTTTTTTTGTGTGTATTTTAAGGTGAAATATACGTTGGCATTATGCGGAGAGCTCATTAAGTACTGATATATTTAAAGGTAATTTATAGTTTGCAGTGAACTTCATTAAAATAGTGTTCTTTTATTCATTTAAGATAGTGTCCCTTTTCTTCTTTTATCTCTCTCTCTCTCTCTCTCTCTCTCTCTCTCTCTCTCTCTCTCTCTCTCTCTCTCTCTCTCTCTCTCTCTCTCTCTCTCTCTCTCTCTCTCTCTCTCTCTCTCTCTGATAATGAATAATAGATAACACCAAACCTGTTTTGTACTTAAGGCTCGAGTTTTTTTTTTTTTTTTTTTTTGCCTTTTCGCCGTTGTTGTTGTTTTTTTCTTTTCAGTAACTGTATAACTGTAAAAGAGGGGAAAAAAAACCCTGCCTTATAATCAGGTCCATCTGTCCATTTCTTTTTTGTTCTTTTTTGTCTTTCTTTTTGTCTTTTTTAGGTTGTTTTTTTTTTTTTCTTTGTCGTCGTCTTCCTTTTCCCTTTGATAGCCACACGAGCAAGGAGAAGTGTTGCCACATCCACACCTTAAACACGCGTACTCCTCCACACTCCTTTCCACTCCACTCCAGCCCACTTGTCCCCCTTCATCTCTTATTCACTAACATGTCGAGAGAAAAAATTATCTTAACACGTACTGCAGGAAGCAAAACTACGACTTAACCCAATTCAGTGCTGCAGATATTCTTTCATTCAGTATAAGTGAAGAATAAATGTAGGGGAATGAATGAAGAGCTAGATAGATAAGTAAGCAAATAATTAAATAACTAACTAAATAAAATTCGTATTTCATAATTCAGTAATAGAACTTAACCCAACTCAATACAGCAGATATTCTTCAATACCGCGCAAGTGATATGTTAACATCGTGTCATAATTGTAGGAGATTCCAATACAAAAGTAATGGTGAAAGTGAATACCGCACCACTGAAAGAGTTGTTTCCTTGACTGACTTTTGAACATAAAAAATAAATAAATAAAAGAAAAGAAAAGAACAAAAAGCAGGACAAATGGATCTTTTAGCCAACAACAGTTCAAGAAGTATTGCGGAATGAAGGCGACTGTGGCATTAAATTAACGTAAATTCATGTGGCGAAGTAATTTATATTGACATTACAGCAGCGGCGAGACCGTTTATCTTCCAGAGGTCGGAGTTTAAGTTCGTATTGTAATGTATAGCTGAAGTGTTTATGTCTGCATCCAGTTTCCAATGTCAGACAATTAGTATGAGGAAAACTATTGAGGTGCGCCTTTCATTAAATGTTAAGTAAGTGGTTAAGTTGGTCAGGTTGTCTATGACGTGATTGTTTTTATTTAAAGCAGCAGAACAGAGAAAGACATATGTTATGTTCGTAGCTCGTTTGCTCATATTGTCACGTCAAGAAGTAAAGGAAGCTTATCGAGGCGCGTCTTTCACCAAATATTTCGTTATTCGATTTATTTGGCCAGGTTGTCTGAGTCATGATGAAGTCTTTCCTCATCTCAAGCAGAACAGCAGAGGATGATTACTAAGACATTTCTCTTGCCAGATGTGAATGAATGCGAGGTGAACAACGGCGAATGTTCACACGAATGTCTCAACACTCAGGGATCTTACCTGTGTCGCTGCCCGGCCGGCCGATACCTCCTGCCCGATGGAAGGAAGTGTACAGGTGAGTGAGAAAAAAATTCTAAATAGGAAATGAGTAACGTTATGAGGTGCCGTACTTAATATTCAGTATTGGATTAGAGAAGGCAACTCCATCCTTCTTTGTGCTAGGTATGTGGAATAGGATTTCGCCTTCCTCTTCTCGTCGAGGTACAGAAATGTAAATAAAAAGGTGGGTAAGGGTATGTATATTTTGGAAAGAGACTGTTAACTATAGCCTTCCTGAAGCTCCCCTCATGTTACCTTGTTCTGTTCAGGCACAGACACCTGCAAGGCGAGGAACGGCGGCTGTCACCACATCTGTCACGACGACGACGACGGCAGTGTAACCTGTTCCTGCCGCCAGGGGTTAGTACTGACGCAATAGGTACTGGGTGTCCGATGGTTAGCTCACACACACACACATGATGGTGTCAGCGTGGGGTGCCAGATGGGGGCGGAGGACGAGCATGGCATCATTGGCACAGATAACGCGGCATCGGGCAAGCCGCCGCAGGAAAGAATATACCACTTAGGATTTTATCTGTGAAGTTTGAGCATGAGCGTCTCGCGTTGGTGTCTTGAGGCAAATTTTCCGTGGAAGACTCTACGACCCAAACTTGGGAAATAAAATAACTAGCAACACATTCCCCGCTGCAGCTTCAAGCTTTTTCGGCACAATTCAACACTGCCAGCACCGCCAGCACAGTCCAGCACTGCCAGCACAGTCCAGCACCGCCAGTACAGTCCAGCAATGCAGCACAGTCCAGCGCTGCCAGCACAGTCCAGCACTGCCAGCACAGTCTAGCACTGCCAGCACTGCTCAGCAGAGCGACCTGCCGGTCGGAGCCACTCTCCGGGTTTTGTAGAGCCAAGGATAAAATATTTTCTCTCATCAAATGATAATAGTGATGAAAATTGCAACAGCTTCCTGGTATCTGATTCCACCATTAAAATTCGTGGAGGTGAATCTAACATTTCATTTAACACCAAAGCCATTTTTTTGAGACAGAATGGTAAACGGTGTAGCACAAAGGAAAGTAATTTTTATGAGAAGTCATGCAAGATTTTGCCAACGTTATTTTCAGGCATCACAAAGTAAGCCAGCAAAATGTTTAATTGCTCTACTATTTGCCAAGCGAGCGGGTTTTATAATGCCACACAAATGACGATCAGAAAGCCGCAGCGGATCCTCACAAAGTATCTCTCAGTTTTCCTTTCATTCTTTCCGGCGCGGCACTCGAGCCATTACGCTGCCGGGGACCACAGTGCTCTGGGGGCCTGGGAGCCACCGCCGCCCATTAGGTGCCGTGGTGTCAAGTGCCTCCGCCTTTCAGCGGCGCGAGGCGAGGTGGGATTCACACAAGGCCAGGGAAAGAATGAAATTCAGAAGATGACACCTCAAAGCGGAGGACGGGGTGAGTGGGGCGCCGCGCCTTCCATTACCACTCTGGCATGGCGGACCAGAAAACCTATTTTGAAGAAGTACTCTATTTTGTAGCTCAGCACCACAGCACCGCAGCACTGCCGGTCACGCCGCCGTGTTAGTGGAAGAGCGAGGCATCCAAAACATTCTCTCTTCTCCTCGCAATCAGACAATCACAACAAGCAAGTCTTAAAAAGGGACCACATTGCTATACCGTTCATGCCAACTCTATGCCCTTCTCCCTCTCTCCCTTTCCCAAGTTCCTGTCTCTCTCTCTCTGTTCCCCCTCTGCTCCTTTCTGTTTCCCCTCTGCCTCTTTCCACTCCCTACCACTCTCCGCTTCCCTGCCATTTGCCGCCCGGGGTTCGTGCAGTGAAATCCCGTGTTTTATTATTTGCCTCGTGCGTACAGATCACTCATTGTTTAATCTGGAACGATGCCGGTTATTGACGTGTGTGTGTGTGTGTATGTGTGTGTGTGTGTGTGTGTGTGTGTGTGTGTGTGTGTGTGTGTGTGTGTGTGTGTGTATCTGTGTCTGTGATGTGAATGCTATCCCTCTGAAGGGAAAATGTTTCCTCATTTTATCAAACCCAAGAATCTTGAGTTAGCTGGAAAGACTGAAACCTTGGGTCGATGGCAAAACACACACACACACACACACACACACACACACACACACACACACACACACACACACACACACACACACACAGACTGCGCGCGCGCGCGCACATTAATAATGCACCACAGAGCCAACAAGGATCAACCAGAAACGTCAGAATGGAACTGATATAAATATTAATCGAACGCTGTGAGAGACGGAGAGAGAGAGAGAGAGAGAGAGAGAGAGAGAGAGAGAGAGAGAGAGAGAGAGAGAGAGAGAGAGAGACCGTCTGAAAGCGTAGGGGCGGCGACCTTTTCTCCTCCACGCCCTTTAACAAATCCTTTCTTCCCCCACTCTCCCCTTGAACGTTCCTTTCCCCAGCGAGCCAGAAAAGAGCCACGTAAACAAGCTACGTCAAGAGCTCAAGATTAACTCCGCTCCGTCTTTCACTTTCTTTGATTTTCCCTTTTGCCTTCAGGAGTTCCTAAGCCTCGTGGCCGTGTGTGGAAGGAGAGGTGGTGGTGGTGGTGGCGGTGGTGTTTGATGGGGATGTGGTGGTATGTATGTGTGTGTGTGTGTGTGTGTGTGTGTGTGTGTGTGTGTGTTTGTGTGTGTTATGGTGTTTGGTAGAGTGTGTTGTGCTGTGGTTGTGGGTGTGATGGCAAGCGTTTTTGTGTGTGACCGGGATGTTGATACATGTGGTGGTGACTGTGTGTTGGTGTGTTTTCATGGCTGCGTGTTGGCGTCTCGGCGTTGCAGTTTGTGGTGCGACAATGGCGATGCTTTGGTTGAATGGTGATTGGTGCTTTGTGGTGATTACGTGTTATTGAGGGAGAGTTGGTGTTATGAAGGTGTTATAGTGATAGTCGTGGTGTTGGGAGGGCTATTCCTGTGGTGGAGGTGGTGATATGTGTCGTGGTTAAAGTGTGGAGTAATAATGGTGTTGGTTTGGTGGTAACACAGGTACAGGCTGGCCCGTGACCGCCGCACCTGCCTGGCGGACGACCCGTGTGAGGTGAACAATGGCGGGTGTCAGGACCAGTGCCGGGATGACAGGGGTCGTGCCCAATGCTCCTGCCGTCCAGGATTCACCTTGGCAGACGACCAAGTGTCTTGCGTGGATGAGGATGAGTGCCAGCGGCCTGGCATCTGCAGTCAGCAGTGCCATAACACGTGGGGATCCTACCAGTGCCTCTGTGACTCCGGCTACCAGCTTGGTACTGACCAGACCTCCTGCTACAGTAAGTGTTCTCCTCATCTCATGTCGCGTCACCTTCTCCATCTTCAGTGTTGTCGCCTCTTATTTGCTTCATCACAACTTCCTTCCCAGCATTAGATTTTTTGCCTCTCTATAGTGGTACCTTTAATCTTTATTCATATCAGTTTTTTTTTCAAGACAATCTCACGTCTTTTTTTATTACGTCTGCCTCATCATCGCTTGCTCTCCTCAACATCTAAGTCTTCTTCTTCTTCTTCTTCTTCTTCTTCTTCTTCTTCTTTTCTATATTCATCTCCACTTTCTTCCCAAAACACTTCTCAGTCATTGTTAGCCGTCACTGTCAACTCCTGAGCCTTGTTATGAGGGAAAGTGACGCACCGCCTCCCCGCAGTGATCGATATGGAGGTGATAAACTACTGCCTCGAGAACAACGGTGGGTGTCAACACATGTGCGAGCACGGCCCCTACGGTCCCGTCTGTTCCTGCCACCAAGGATACCAACTCAAGGCCGACGACCGATCCTGCGAGGTAATCCGAGGCTCAGGAATCAATTCCCTTGTCATGCCTGTTCTTTTATCCACGATATATATGATGTAAATGTAGTATCAGGGTAGTGAAATACCTGTCCCAGAGTGGTAAGATGTAACGAGGTAGACAGAAAACTGATTGAAGGAAAGATCAAATATATCTGAGTGTTTGAGTAATGGGATACCAGTCTGAGGATGTAAGGAAAAACAAGATAAAAAGTGAGAAAAAGAAAAAAAGATCACTTCTACTCTGGTTGGGAGTGGAGAGAGAGAGAGAGAGAGAGAGAGAGAGAGAGAGAGAGAGAGAGAGAGAGAGAGAGTAATGGAAAAGACAGGAAGATTCCTTTAGTAAAAGATTCTGTGGTAAAACTATAGAGGCTGGTGATACTGAGGTGTCATTTTTTATTCATTGAAGTCTGCGGAATAGCTACCATTGTATTCAAGTCATCGAATTCACCGCTTTTTATTTGTGCCTCATAATGAATAGTCCTTTTCATTTCCCACACCTGACGATGAGGAATGGAAAGCAAGGCAGACAGGAGGAGGCTGGTGATAAAGAAATGCTGCTTTTACTTACTCAGTTCCAGGAAATATAGTTGTGTTCTGGTCATCGAAGTAGGAATGAATTAACTAAGACTGCGGTGTGGACTGGGAGAGCCGTGTGTGTTGCTTTCATTGGTATCAACACATTGTATAAATGGCTTATGTCAATCTCCCCCCTACCCGAGGACGAGGACGAGTGCGCAGCGGCGAGCCACGACTGCCAGCAGGAGTGCATCAACACGGAGGGCAGCTACGCCTGCGCCTGCACCTCTGGCTTCACGCTCAACGAGGACTCCCACACCTGCACAGGTACACTCACCTTCAACTAATCCTCAGCCTCAACCACGAGTAGTCTCACTGTCTAGCCTCGTTTCTGCCATCTGTACTATATTCACTAATTGTCTTCCTTTCTCATGCACACAATTCAACTCACAAGGAAAGAATCAAAATACATAAGGGACTAAATTGGTCAACCACGTTTACATTTCCTTTCTTTCTAATTAACTTCTAAGCAAATCCTGAGTAGGTGCTCTCTCTCTCTCTCTCTCTCTCTCTCTCTCTCTCTCTCTCTCTCTCTCTCTCTCTCTCTCTCTCTCTCTCTCTCTCTCTCTCTCTCTCTCTCTCTCTCTCTCTCTCTCTCTCTCTCTCTCTCTCTCTCTCTCTCTCTCTCTCTCTTTCTCGTTGTTTAGATAAGACTCCTTAATATGTAGAATAGAAAAATGTAATCAATAAAATTGCCGACGCATGCTTAGTAAATCCACGTCATATTCTTTGAAGAGTAGTCTGTTCTGTCTGTCCTGTCTTCCCATCTACTCCGTCGCGTTACAAAGACCCGTCTACTCTTTTCTGTCTGCCTTGTCTTCCCTTTTGTTATGCTGCGTTTTAAAGAGCTATATGTTTTATTGTGTTCTGTAAATTCTTCCTCGATACTGTTCTTCATGTCTGTTCTGTCTTGATTCTCGTTCTACAATACTTTAGGGAGTAAAGAGAAGGAAACAGAAGTTGAGAAGCTGTTTTGGCGAATGCAGTATCGCTTGTATTTTCAAACACCTGTGCTTCACCTATACACCATTTCAAAAGGCTTTATTTAAATTTACACGATTTTTTAAAGATGTTTTTACGTTTTTAGAGGCAGATTGACAAGATTTCCGTATTATCAACTTGAGAAACACTCTTGAAAACCCCGCTAATCATCCCTATGGCCTTAGAAAATAGCCATGGTGAAAGATCAGAGAGTTTTTAAATACCAACTTTGTGATTTGTTTCCGCAGATGTGGACGAGTGTGCCATGGAGAACGGAGGGTGTGAGCAGGACTGCACCAACACACCGGGCTCCTTTGTGTGTTCCTGCCGCCAGGGTTACGTCCTCGTCGACCGCACCGACTGTGATAGTGAGTCGTGTGGCTGCCGCTGTTATTTTCAATGATTTTTTTTCGTTATTTTTCTTTCTTTCTTTTACAGTATTTTATCTTTATATTTTTTTCGATTTTTCTCCATTTTTCATCTCTTATTTTCATTTACTCCTCATTATCATTTTTATTATTTTTTTCGGCCTATTCTTTTCTATTTTGTTAATGTTCTTTTCAGTATTCTCATATTTTCACAACTCTTTATAAACATTTTTTTCAACATCTTTATTTCTGTTCAGAATTAGACTGTTGATATTATATATATCTTTGAATGGCATTAACATCTATAACTGTGTTTAAGAGTGAACCTTTCGTTGCAGACATCCATACAATGTATTAATGATGAAAACTATATAGTGTCAAGTGTGTTATATCATTAATTTGCTTTCCTTCTTTCCTTCTTTTTTTTTTTTTTTTTTTTTTTGCTTCTGCGCTCTTTTTGAACAATAAATAAATAAATAGCTAAATAGATAGAAAAGCATTAAGCATTGATCTGATATTCTCAGTGATCAAGCCATAAGCGTGTTAAGAATGCAATATCCGTGTATTCATTTGATAAGTAAACTGGATCATTATGATTCTCGATGTATTTTTAAGTCTCTTCAACTTAAAAAAAAATATATCATCCATGAATAAAATAAGAACGCACGATAAACATTCAACTAATATCGCGAGAGATGAAGATTATGAGCGAAGTAAGTATTTAATGATTATGTTTGATAAGGAAACTGGGCCGCTATCACTGCCAGGGATCATAAAGTCACGTGGCGCTGGCCGTGCACAGCCTTAACTGAACCTTCCCTCAAGCTTGGGAGAAACTCACTTAAACCATTCATCTTCACAAGAGCGTCCTGCTTCATCCACCACTACAAAAAACACACTAACTGGCACTTTCTTGTTACTGTCAAGACCGAAGGGATACCACACATGTATATCCAATTTTTTCCAGGCTGTATTTAGAGCTAAACTCTTATAACCATTGTTTTCTCATGAGCATTTACATATTCTGGCCAAGTTTCATAACTTTTGGGTAATAAATAGTATATATTTTAATTGTTTTTATATGCGGTCATATAAAATTCAATTTAAAATCAAAGATTTCTTTCTTTGATGAGATATTTATTCCAGCTTATTTTGAAGACATTCAGCAATAAATCTATAGAATGAAATTTCCCCTATCCCTCCGAAATATGTTAAAAAATGCCATTCGGAAAAAAATTATAACTTTTTTGCCTCATTCGTGATTTTTTTGCAAGTCCCGTAATTCTTTTTTGTACAAAATCGTTCTGTACTTTTATACATATGTATTCATACAAAAAGTGTGCAAAGTGTCCGTTCTGTATTACAAAAAAGACAGGAGATATTGTCCATGGAAGTGGGAAAAATGTGTTTTGAGAAAATCACGAATACTCTTTATTTTCTTACAAGGCTTGAATGCCAAGTTACTTTAGTGTACCCTTTTTTTTATACGAACTCTAGAATATGTAGATGATAGAAAACGTGAATTGACAATGGTGTTCCATAAAAAAAAAAAAAAAAAAAAAATTACACGAAAAAAAAAAAAATTATATATACGCACAAATACACCACACATGTTGGCACACACACACACACACACACACACACACACACACACACACACACACACACACACAGACTATGCAGAGAGGTTCGTAAAGAGTATCAGTCCTCATTTAGATGGACAGAAAAGGAATCATCTCATTAACTCTATCTTAACTCTGTGTCTGTACCTGTGAGGCTCTGTGTGTGTGTGTGTGTGTGTGTGTGTGTGTGTGTGTGTGTGTGTGTGTGTGTGTGTGTGTGTGTGTGTGTTTATGTGTGTGTGTGTAGTGATGTGTAATTAATTTTTCTGTTTTCTTTGTGTGATCAGAGAGAGAGAGAGAGAGAGAGAGAGAGAGAGAGAGAGAGAGAGAGAGAGAGCATAAATGGTAAAAATATACGTGCATTCTCTTATCACCACTTTCCTTACTTACTTTAGTTCATATAGAGAGTATAGATAATCCACCGTATATCAATGTCTCTCCAAAACTTAATCTATGATAAGAAATACATGAATAAGACATTGGGTAGAATTTTGTAGGTGTGCCTTTACAGATTCCGAGTAAGTAACTTTTTTATTTCTTTTCTCTCCAAGTTTGATGAATTTCTATTGGACTGCAAACGGTTTTCCTCACAAACAACATTTTTTGTGAAGGCGATGTGTGCGTGAGTCAACATGCGGCAAGGGCGAGTGATATTTCTTTAATAAAAGGATCTGAAAAACTTATGACGAGTACAGCTTAGTTGTCATGATATACCAGTTTATTTCTCTCTCTCTCTCTCTCTCTCTCTCTCTCTCTCTCTCTCTCTCTCTCTCTCTCTCTCTCTCTCTCTCTCTCTCTCTCTCTCTCTCTCTCTCTCTCTCTCTCTCTCTCTCTCTCTCTCTCTCTCTCTCTCTCTCTCTCTCTCTCTGCAGTGGCTGGGTACTCACGACATATCACACTACGAAAGCGTCATCTGTTCTCAAAGGTGCATTATTTATTGCCAAACTCTCTACTGGATCTCATATACTCGCAGTGTCGGTATACTTGATGGGAGTGAGAAACCAAAGCAGTCTTTTAGCAAACACTGGAGTATTGGGCTGCCATCTCCTTTTCTTATTCGAGCAATATCTTACAAATTGAAAAAAAAAATATGATAAAGAACGTTAATGTTTCAATGGAGTTTTTTTTCGCTCTTCTCGGAAAAGCCGCTTTGGTGTACGTTATCATTTATTACTTCATAGCTTCACTATTTGGTTGCACATTTTATTTCCAAAGCGCTGGCTTGTGAAAATGGCCGTGATTATTAAAGCAGCTGAGCGGACAGAAGTGCTGCAGTTTCACCCTTCCTGCTGACTCAAATTCTTCGAATTCCACGCGGTAGTTGCATCATTAAACCTACCTACCTATTTTCACTATTGTCCCCATCCATTAATATGTCTAATTTTCTTTTAAAACTACCTAATGACTCAGTGCTAAAAACTCGATTATTGGATCTATTTCGTTCATCTACCACTCTATTTTAGAATCAATGGTCACTCTATCTGAGACCCAAAAGAAGTGCAACACAATCTCATCATTCCTGTCACCTTTAGTCTTGTGACATCCACCATAACACTCCACCACAGCAAACCAAAACAAATCTAGCACAGCCTTACCCTCTCTGTTAACGCGTCTTAATACTAACCCATACACTCACTTACAAAACACTTCATCTTTTGGCAGTGTCCCTGGATGACAGTGACCAGAGTCCCTTCGTGCTGTTTGAGGGACCGACGGAGGCGAGCAAGGTGGTGCCGACAGCGATCTGGATTCCCAACGACGCGACCTTTGTCGAGAATGAGCAGGTCAATTTTGCTACGATCTTGACGCGTGAGTTTCTGACTTTGCCTCTCGCTTGGACTTGATTGGGAGGTATGTGGGGGGGAATGGGGCGGCGGAGGTGGAGGAGGTAGAGGGGGAGGGGAGACAGATAATTTTTAGTAGTATGTAGTAATAGTAGTACTGGTAGAAGAAAAAGGAGGAGTAGTAGTAGGAGAGAGAGAGAGAGAGAGAGAGAGAGAGAGAGAGAGAGAGAGAGAGAGAGAGAGAGAGAGAGAGAGAGAGAGAGAGAGAGAGAGAGAGAGAGAATAAAAAAAAATAAGATAAAAGGATAAGAGAAGGGAAGACAAAGAAAGCCTACACAAACTCAAACTAGCCTCTTATTTCTTCCTTCTCATAGTACGAGTAACGAGATATTCGAACACTTTTATAAACACTTAGTTACTCTTCTCCACTTGCACCAGACACCAGACACATAACTCTGGCACGTCCCGGGGCGGTGCGAGACACCAACACTTGGACGTCTTCAAATTCACGTTCGCTCTTTGGTAATAGAGAAATAAGTCAGATTTAGAGCTTGTATCCAATATTGCTCAGAGTGTTGGTGCTGCAGGCTGTGTTGCTGGATTCTTTGGACCAAACTGCTCGCTCACGTGCGCTGACTGTCCCTTTGAGTGTGGCGAGGAAGGCTGCGTGTGTCCCCAAGGCAAGACAGGACCCACGTGCGCTCTGCCATGTCCCGCCGGTACCTTTGGCTTCAACTGCACAGAGGTGAGTAGCTGTGGATCTTCCCTGTAACTCAGTCCAGCTGCTAAATTGGTCTCGGGGCTGTCACTATCCTTTTTGTTCTTACTGTTTGGTGTCAGTCTATGTTGGTCTTTACGGTCACTGCCAGGAGGAATTCTTAGACGAGAACGCCTTTGACTCATTACCGATATGTGGCAGAATTGCATAGCGGCATGTTTCTTCTTCACTTTTCATGTGTCTCACTTTCCGTCGTCCTGTATCATCAGGAATGTCAGTGCAAGAATGGCGGCACCTGTGAGCCTGTGTCCGGGAACTGCACGTGTCCTCCCGGCGTGACGGGCGATCAGTGCGAGGATGGCTGTCCTGCAGGTGAGTGGCGCGGCGTGTGGGAAGAGGCGGCTCTTTCAGACAACATGCCAGCAGAAATCCGTGAGGGAGAAAAGCAGAAATTTTTTTCAGGTTTTATATTAAGGAATATTATGCATATTTTGATGGTAAGAGATAAAGAAAAAAGTCTCGAAATTGAGAAGGCCTTTACATTTTTCCCGATTTGTTTTATCTCACAAAAGAAATATCATTTGAAATATGAGGGAAAAAATTAGTGCGGAAGCACTACAAAATCAATCAAATTAATTGTATTTCTCTAAATGAACGGTTCAGTTTTTATTTGCCCACTCTTTGAAGAAAATACGTAGTAAGAACATGAGATAAATGGCACATCAGTTTAATGAAGCTTTCTCACCCCCAAAGTTCACTTGCTTATTCTTACCAGCAACATAAATCATGACAGTTAGTGCATGAGGTTTTCTTACTGCACTATAGGTTGAGTCTACTGTGAGCGGGATATGGGAGTAAGCGGAGAGGGGAGAGGTGTGCAGAAAGGGAGGTAAGGCTGGGACATTGAATAGGAAACACTAAGTAATGTCCTGAGGAGTGTGGATGCAGTAACCAGTGCCTGCAAAGTGTGGATGCATCATTACCTTGAGAGGTGTGTAGGCACTAAGTAATGCCCTGTAGAGTGTGGGAGGCAGTATTGCAGCGTACCTAATGGCTGCCACGTCCACCAGGGTACTACGGCGAGCAGTGTGAGCGGCGGTGCCCCGTGACGTGTGCCAACATGAGATGCAACAGACTCTTCGGCTTCTGTGAATGTGATCCGGGTCGCTTCGGCTCATCCTGCAACCTGCCTTGCCCTGATTTCACGTGGGGCGCCAACTGCCGCCACCAATGCCGCTGTGACACCAGGACCACCGCGCGCTGCCACCCTGAGGTACGGAGGCGTGGCGATCCTGTCAGTCGGTCTTTATGCTCTCCATTCAGAAAGTCAAGGCGGGCATTTACTCTTTCCTTTCTTCTTTCTTTCTTTTTTTTTCTTATTTTCATCCGTCCTCAAGTAAGCTCAAGTAAGTGTGATCCATTTTCTGTGAAGTTGCTTTCCCTCAGACTTGTTGCATTCTTTAACTCCTTCACTGCTAAAACAAAATTTCCCCCTTCTCGAATCTTAACTTTTTAAACTCTTAGTTTATATCAAGGCCTTTGAAAATATTTTTGTTTCATAAAGAACACAAAATCAATGTTCAGCTTCCTCTCTTTTCTCTCTTGTGTCTCTGTGCAAACAACTATTGCTGTACTATGCAATCTAATAGATGATGACCATAGTAATAAAATTACTTATTAAAGATAGCGACGCTCTCCTACAATAGAGCGGCGTGTGCGAGTGTGTGCCGGGCTACGTGGGGCCAGACTGCTCGGAAGAGTGCTCGCCAGGGAAATGGGGGACCGGCTGCCTGCATGAGTGTCAGTGTGCCAACGGGGACGCGTGCCATCCCGCAACAGGCGTATGCATCAAGGACTGTCCGCCGGGCTTCACGGGACCAGACTGTGAAGAGCGTAAGTATTTCTATACATGTATGAAGACTGTATTCAGAAACGCTCTGCGGTCTCTTAAATACACTTAAAAAAAAAAAGTCATAAACTTAAATGAAGTCTTTTGAAATAGTGAAGGTGAAGCACAGAAGTGTTTGAGAATACGAGCCTGAGTCCCACCGCCACTCCTGCCAGCTTGTCTGTTTGTGTGTCTAAGTATTTATCACTTCATTCATGTCAGTCTGTTTATTCAACTGCTTTTCTTTCTATCTATCTATCTATCTATCTATTTATCTATCTATCTATCTATCTACCTTTCTATCTACTGTGTATTTATCTGTCTGCCTACTTGTCTATCTAGTTTATACCTACTCACCTACCTGACTATCTATCAGTCTATCTGGCTGTCATTTATCAATTAATCTGTCTACAATTCATAGTTGCAAGCTCAAACAAAGCTTCGTTTCTCCTTGTACTAAGAATTAGTATGCTCTGGTTGCATAAGAAATCACTCTTAGCCCTAACAGGCAACAAACAAAGTTCAAGTCCGAAGAAAAAAATAGTTTCACAATCTCGCTGTTCCTTAACTCCGCCATCCCTTGGTATCCGTTACACTGTTAACTTCAAGTGGCGGTATTTATCACCATTGCACAAGTAAGACTAACTTGAATCATCCTTCCCGCAACGCGCCTCGTCCTTCCCGCGGAGTCTGATTCACACTCCCAGTCATGCTCCATAAACTTGCCAAATATATCGGTTGATCAATATTTCCGTTTGTTCACCAAGTAGATTTGTCACCATGGAAGGGACACATTTTTCTTTCTTTGCCTGACACTTTTACTCAGGAATGAATATCAACACATCAACAAAACAGTAAAACACACGTATTGTGGGATACTTTTGTTATGGATTTGGTTTATACGAAACAATAGTACATGTATTCGTTATATTCATCTCTGTTATCTAATATGTAAGTTTTCTTGTAATATTACTTAACTTACTCTTATTCTCAAAGACTAATCTTATTGAAACGATTGAATGAATAAAAAAAAACTGATTATGAATGAAAAAAAAAACAAATAATTTGGAATTGAACAAAAGAAAAATCGAAGACGGAGAAAGTGAACACGTCATTCTTTGCCAGCAAAAGATTTTTAATTTCAAAAGCGAGAGGAAAAGACCGAGAGAAAAAACAAAACTTCATTCCATCTTAACAAATACCGACAATTATGAGGTGAAAGGAAATGTAGGAAAAATACGAGACTTAACTTCAATTGAAAAAAGTAGATAAAGAAAAAGAGGAGGCTTAATATTCCCAGTAGATCTCCTAAATAAAAAAGAATAACAAGAGAACGGTAATGAAAGAAAAAAGGAAATGAGAAAAAAAACAACATTCAGTACAAGGGAGACACTATGCAAAAGTAAGATTCTCCCTCATTACCTGTGTAGGGTGCGAGGCGGGCCACTACGGACCTGGCTGTATGAAGATCTGCATGTGTGGCGGCATGCGGCCCTGCGACCCCATCACCGGGGAGTGCCTCTGTCCCCCTGGCACGCACGGCCCCAGCTGCCTCCAGGGTCAGTGCACCGCTGCCTTTGCCTCCCATCATTGCCACCATGGAGATAATGATGACAAAATACTAAGAATAGTCCCAATTATTGTTTATTTTCAGGTGTGAATCTGTGTTGGTTTCGTTGCAGTGTGCGCCCCTGGACGATGGGGGGAGAGCTGCTTGCAGGAGTGCCAATGTGAGAACGGTGCCTCGTGTGATCGCGTTAGTGGGAAGTGCCACTGTCTGCCGGGATATGTCGTGAGTACCCAGCCACTGCCACTGCAGAGAGAGAGAGAGAGAGAGAGTGGGGGGTGGGGGGCAGGAGGAGGAGGAGGAGGAAGAGGAGGAGGAGGAGGAGGAGGAGGAGGAGGAGGAGGAGGAGGAGGAGGAGGAGGAGGAGGAGGAGGAGGAGGAGGAGGAGGAGGAGATGTTTGTTGATTTTATCCTTTACTGAAGAGTTCAATGAAAGGCACGAGGCGTGGGAGTCGGCGTAGTAAGCCAGAAGGAAGATTGAATTGTGCATTTTCAGGGTCCCGCATGCGAGACTAAGTGTCCCTCAGGAAGGTTCGGTGTAGGCTGCCGCGAAACCTGCAGCTGTCTCAATGGCGCCACCTGTCACCACATCACCGGCAGGTTGGTCATCCCCACCTCGTGGACTGTCAGTCGTCTTACTTTATATAGAGCATTTAATAGAGCACAGTGGTGTTAGTAGAAGAAGGCAACAAGGCAGTTGTCGCTCTGGCTCCGTCTCAAGTAATTATTCAACTTTATTTTATTCCTCTTATTGTTTAAAAAAGCTGCCGAATGTGTTTCCTGCATCTACTTTATTGTTCCTTGTATGGCTACTGTTTTTCATAGTAAAAAACATATGAAGAAGAAATGATTTTTTTAGTCCGTATTGAGTAGGTAATGCTTTCTCTTCACTACCTAAAGCTCCCTCGTCCGGCAGGTGCGAGTGCGTGCCAGGTTTCACGGGAGCAGGCTGCAGTCAGCCCTGTCCGTTGGGACGCTTCGGGCAGGACTGCGTGCACATGTGTGACTGCAACAGCGGCCGCTGCGACCGAGTGACGGGCGAGTGCACGTGTCCGCCCGGCTGGCGAGGACCTCAGTGCCAGCTCCGTGAGTGTTTGAGTTGGGTCGGCCTGACTATAGGCTGTGGTGCCTTACACGCTCGGGAAAGAATCTCTGATAACACGTGTTCTCGTCGGCAGCATGCGACGCGGGGCGGTACGGGGCCGGGTGCGCCATGAACTGCAGCTGCGCCAACGGTGCTAAGTGTGACCACATCTCCGGCGCCTGCATGTGCCAGCCAGGTGCTGCCACAATTCCTCCTTCTTTTTGCATTCCACAGTATTATTACTAATATCACGATTACACCACAGGTTTGGTTATCTGTATGTGAAATTTCTTTAAGATAAAACGGATATTCGTAAAACAAAGTCAGATTATCTAATTGCCAAATTTACAAACCAGTGCACAGTGTTCACTGAAATTAACATTCTCATTCTTGGTCTCCTCTTACAGCCTTGCCTTTTACACTCCTTCTCTGCAGGGTGGCTTGGCACTTTCTGTTCCCGGCCTTGTCCCGAGGGTTACTGGGGCCCCGAGTGCCGCCACAGGTGTGGGTGTGGAACTGGCGCCACTTGTGACCCTGCAATAGGTGCCTGCTTGTGCCCACCCGGCAAGTATGGTCTCCACTGTTCCAAGGGTAGGTTTTTCTGTTTCTCTGTCTCAAGGCTTTCTCTTTTTTTTTTTTTTTTCAATTGACTATGAGCTAATTCACAAGTTTTTTGTTTTTTTTCAATAACATTGTGAGGGCGAGGCAAGCAGTACTATAACCTGATCCCCAACAGTGTGTCCGATCGACCGATGGGGCACCGACTGCCAGAACAACTGTCTCTGCTACAATGGTGGCTCCTGCGACCGAGTGTCCGGCGCCTGCGTGTGTCCCCCGGGTTACACCGGTACCATGTGTCAGGACAGGTGTCCTGAAGAAACATACGGTTTCGGGTGTCAGCACAGCTGTCTATGTCAGCACGGGGGCACGTGCCAGCACGACACAGGAGCGTGCCTGTGTTCTCCAGGTTATGCTGGGGCCTTCTGTGAAACAAGTGAGCGTTGCCGGAGTGCTGAACCTCGCCTACTTCTGTGTGTTTGTTTGTTGTCGATTTAAGCATTAGGTTTTAAGCGCAAAGATAATTTTTCAGGTAAATGACAGTCTCGCCTCCAGATTGCAAGCTGCCGCCTGCTACCTAATACTACCCCACTACCCCCGTCCCCCGCCCTTCGTCCTACGCTAGCAACCGGCGAACCAGTTTATATGGCCTCAAATTTAATTCTTAACTATGTCAGTACATCCAAACCTTGACTTGCCGCCCTGGAACTATAGACTCAGTTTTTTTTTATTTGTAAAAGATTTACATCAACGTCTCCTCTCCCTCAGCTTCCGTGTTGGGGCCCATCAGTGAAGGGTCGGGCGCCTGTGTCACAGATGACCACTGCCAGCACGGCGGCCGCTGCAATGCCGCCTCGGGCACGTGTGAGTGTGCCCCTGGTTGGCGCGGCCACCTTTGTCATAAACCTTGTCATCAAGGTAAAGAACTTTGCTGAGTAACTACTGTTTTTCACAATTATGAAAGTATAGTATGTACTTTATTCTCAATAAGAGGTGTGCATGTGTTAATGTCTGCCACCAGTCACCACAGCCAATCGTGCAAGTGTAACACATACAGTAACGCAGACTTTTCCTTTCATCATCCTGGACAAACCCAACTTCAAGATATTTTTTATATTGAGTCTCTCAGAACAAAAAAAACTTTAATAGTTGGGGCGTCACTTACTTGCCTAAATTTTTATACAACAAAGTCGCAAACTACTATAAAATTAATGTAATGACTTCCATTAGAATAATAGCATCCACAGCCTTCTTATTAACCGGAAGAGAAAGGAACTTGTCGATGCATGGTTGAATGAGTGCTTCACCATTATGTTTCGAGTATTACAGTGCCTCCTGGTGCCTTCCTGCAGGGTTCTGGGGAGAAGAGTGTCAGGAGGCGTGTTCCTGTGAGCATGGAAGTCAATGCCACCACATTACTGGGGAGTGCAAATGTCCCCCGGGATTCAACGGTGACAAGTGCCAGTTTGGTGTATGTGTGTGTGTGTGTGTGTGTGTGTGTGTGTGTGTGTGTGTGTGTGTGTGTGTGTGTGTGTTATGGCTGATGAGCGAGACAGAAAATTGTGTGTGAGTCACGAATGACGCTAAGACAAGAAATATGAGTAACAAATGGGATGCACCTTTGCAGTGTGTCCTGTGGGTTCCTACGGCAGTGGGTGCGAGTCCTCCTGTCAGTGTGAACTTGGGCAGCCCTGTGACCACGTGACGGGCTCCTGTATCTGTCCTCCAGGCCGCCAGGGTCACCAATGTCACGAGTGTGAGTAATGAGTGTCAATAATTTCTTCCCTAATCCTACATCTTCTAAGAAGGATCAGCTCCGACAGTTTCCTCACCCCATCCTCCACACCACCCCTACTGCCCATCCGTCCGTCCATGTATCGACTATATATATATATATATATATATATATATATATATATATATATATATATATATATATATATATATATATATATATATATATATATATATACATATACACACACACACACACACACTGCTATTTGAGACAGGATGGTATAAAAAGCTTTTCGTCTTACCAACTCCTCTCTTGTAACTGAGTGTCTTCAACCTCATTCTCATCACCGCAATGATGCATCTCTTGTTATCTTCTACAGCTAATATCATACAAACTGCCCTTTTGTTCTAGCTAACTGTATGCCTCCCATCCTCCCGCGTCCTCGCTGCGCAAGATTTTCATCTTTTGTCCCAGCCCTATTATGTTTACCTCTCAGCGCCATCCAGTCTTTTGTTTCTTTGATGCTTAGAAGAAATACAGTTCTCAACACAAGTAATTTGGCATTGACTTCACCAATGACCTGACTGGGAACGCATAACATGTCTAACGGCGTGACTAGCAATAGCCCTGCCATCCACATCAATATAAACGTAATGACTCGAACCACCTCCGACGTGTGCCCACAAAGCCACACACACACACACACACACACACACACACACACACACACACACACACACTATAATCTGCATGAACCACCTTCCGCACTTAACCCAACACGGTGCCTCCTTCACAGTCTGCTCCGATGGCCACTGGGGGGACGAATGCCGCGAGAAGTGCCAGTGTGAAGGCTCCTCGCTGTGTGACCCTGTGTCCGGCGACTGCTTCTGCCCCGCGGGTCTCCGGGGTCGCAAGTGTCGCTGGAACTGCCTGAAGGGGAGGTACGGCGTGGACTGCAAGCAGGTGAGGAGAGGTGGAGGAAGAGGAGAACGGGAGGGAAAGGGATGGGCGCAAGGATGTAGAGATCAAAGAAAAAATTCTGTGGTGAAGTTGACCGAAATAGGCTTTGTGCATTTGAGGAGAGGCAGTGAAGATGGAATATTATATTGATGATAACAGTAAACAAGTAGAATAATAAAGATTGATAAAGAGATAAATAGTTGCATTGAAAGTTATAATTGTGAAATAGTAGTTGAATATATGAAGTAGATAAAATCGATGAATAGAGTAACATGAATAGATAAAGAATATAAGAAATACTACAAATAGTGACACACGCACTAATAAATAACTATACAGATCATTGTTATCATCTGTGTTTCACTAAAAAGAAACACACACACACACACACACACACACACACACACACACACACACACACACACACACACACACAACACGTAGTGTAGTGGTTAGCACACTCGGCTCACAACCGAGAAGGCTCAGATTCGAGTCCCGGACGCGTCGAGGCAAATGGGCAAGCCTCTTAATGTGTAGCCCCTGTTTATCTAGTAATAAGTAGGTACTGAATGTAATTCGAGGGTTTGTGGCCTCACTCTACCAGTGTATGTGGCGTGTGGTGTGGTCTCAGTCCTACCCGAAGATCGGTCTATGAGCATTGAACTAGCTCCGTATAATGGGGAAGGCTAGCTGGGTGGCCATAAGGCGACCGTGGTGAATTACACACACACACACACACACACACACACACACACACACACACACACACACACACACACACACACACACACTTTTATACAAAGTCTGCTTTTACTGCGGGCAATAACTGTGGAAGGTTCGCTGCACAGTTTGTGAGCTTCCTTGCAACTATGCAGGTAGGCCTTAGTCAGCAACGGGAGCGCTAAGTACGGATAGAATGATGACGGCATCAGACTGGTATGTGGGTAACTTTTGCAGAAATGTGAATCTTACCTGTCTGTTGTAGGGGATTTGAGGATGGTAAAAAAAAAATACGTAAAAAGAAATAAAGGCAAGACAGATGAATAACTAGATACAGATATGGGATAAGTCTTGCTGTGATACCCATTAATAGAAGGGCTCCTGACGAAAGATATAGTGAGGAAAGCTGTGTGAGGCCTTGGCGTTGGGTAGGAATCATAAAGGCTGGTTGTGTTAAAGAATGAGACCAGTGTAGTGCGGACGCGGGCCGACACGTCTTGCTAATATTTCTGGTATGGCTGCAAGGATGGGTGGAGGCCTTGATAGTGTTGAACTAGGTGCAGCAAGACTCGGCGGGAGCTGATGATTTGCGCTCCGAGACGTAAGGCACTTTACGTTGAACCAGAAATTGATCTGAATTTAAGACAAGGCATTGAAAAGAAACTATTGGTATTATTCTTAAAGCGCATTAGTTAGTATCTCAAAGTTCCATTTCAAGTGTTTTCATCAGATTTTAACATATAAGTTACTTCACTGATGTTTTCAGTATTCTAGTGAAAATATAAAAAAAAATCCGCATCATCAATAAGAAAAACACTCATAGGAATCTATAGTCATCATCAGAATGATGGAAAATACGAATCCTTGTCAGTGTGTCTCCCACGTCGAGGTGAGAAAGCCCTTAGTACCGTGAACAACTTTTCTTATTTCATGGACCATTATGAGCTCTACAATATCAAGAAAACACAAATAACAATAATGAAGGATACCTAAGAACATATTGGAAGAAAACTAGGGAAGCTGTAAGACGCTATGAGACCTGGATGCTTGCCTCTCATCCTCATCTCCAAACTTATTCTATACATATGAAAGCAAGCCAAGAATAATAAAGGCTTAAACTCAATTACAAATAACTAAACTCGTAAGTATTTTAATCTAAAAAGCATGCCAACAAGATCACTGAATAAATCTTAAAATCCTCAACGCACGAATAAGGAAAAGCTGTGTACCGAGAATTCTTGAAGACACACTGTGAAAAAAAAGAAAGAAAAAAAGTATAGAAAAAGTGGTAGGACATGAATAACTATTACGTCAGGAACTTACATGAGGTCCAGGGCACGATAAACACAAACCGGTTCCCTATTGGCATCCAATCAGCCACTGAGGACCATTACTATTTGAGCCCCTTGCTACCTTCCCTCCTCGTTACCTTGTTATCTTTTTACCTTTCTCCTCGCTCACCTTCATCATTGCCGCGTTACTCGCCTCAATGCTATAAAGAACGCTTTTCATTGACATCTTTATTTGTTTTGTACTTTTTACCTTCACTTTTGCTTCTTTTATAATGATGTGTGTGTGTGTGTGTGTGTGTGTGTGTGTGTGTGTGTGTGTGTGTGTGTGTGTGTGCATCACGGAATGAATTATCACTCTGCCTTCCTCTCTCCTTGACAGAAGTGTAAGTGCAGTAATGGCGGCACGTGTGACCCTGTGAGCGGACAGTGCCAGTGCAAAGACGGCTACTACGGCCCCACCTGCTCCCTGCCCTGCCCTCCCGGCACCTTCGGCCCGGGCTGTAACGAGGTGAGGTCTGACACACACACACACACACACACACACACACACCGCTACTGAGATCGTTTAGAACGTTATTTTGATCTGGTCATAGTAGCGTAAGCCACAGGAGGGCTTAGGTCTTAGCATGTGATGATGAAAGCAGCAGTGTGATAGCCTTATTTTCCTCGCCAGACTTGTGACTGCGAGCACGGTGGCGTGTGCACGGCGGAAGGGGAGTGCAAATGCCAGGCTGGCTACACAGGTGCCCGCTGCCAGGCTGCATGCCCCGCCAACACCTGGGGCGTCGGCTGTGCCCACACTTGCAGCTGCAAAAACGACGCCTATTGCCACCCAGGTGATTTAACCTTTGTTCGTAAATCTATAAGACTGCTGGGACAATTCTGACAGACCAATCATCTTTCGTCTTATGTTAACTTCTCCACTAGTATACTGTAGTTGTTTAATTAGACCTGTTGGGCTTTCTATTATCATGTTTGTGTTTCTTGAGTCATGTCATTGCTTCAGTATTTGCTATTGTGTTTCATTATCTGTGTGTATTGCAGCGACGGGAGAGTGTCAGTGTGGCCTTGGATGGACGGGGCCAGACTGCAGCCAGGCTTGCCCCTCTGGCCGCTATGGACCCAACTGCCTTCTGGACTGTGCCTGTCACCACAACGTGTCCTGTGATCGCTTCTCGGGCTGCTGTCAGTGTGGCGCCGGCCACTATGGCCGCTTCTGTGAGCTAGGTTTGTATTGAGAGGGATGTATCACAGTTTGAGCAGAACTTTTATCACCAAGACTTTTCTCATTCAAATGTGAGACATTTATGAAAGATGTATTGGGCATGTCTCTCGTGTTCTTTAAATTCCAACTCTCCTTCTCCTGCAGACTGTCCGAAGGGTTTCTACGGGGCGTCCTGTATGGGCGTCTGCGACTGTCAGAACGGCGCCACGTGTGATCACAAGACGGGCCAGTGCCGCTGCTCCCCGGGATACACCGGGGAGAGGTGCAGCGAGACATGTGCCCCAGGTAACCTTCATTTCGTACACCAATATATTAATGGGATTCCCAGAGGCTGATGGATGTATATGATGAGTTAGGTGTTGCGTGTGAACTTAGTCCCATCCTTCTTTGTCACACAGGGAGGTTTGGGCCGCAGTGCCAGAAGGACTGTGAGTGTGGGCAGTACCCGTGCCACCACCACACCGGGGAGTGCCTCTGCCCTGCTGGTCTCCATGGGAAGAACTGTGATACACGTGAGTAATGCACTCCTCCCTGTACTTCATTGTCGCTCCTCCACTGCCTCCACTCCCTTGCCATAATCACAATCTGAGTGGTGTGTCGAAGCTAAAATTCATTGGGTTTCGCAGCCTCAAACGTCCCATCGATCCAGCACGTGCTCGTTCACCTCGAAGATGAGAACCGACTCTACCTCTTTTTTTTTATAGGCTCTCTATCCGCCGTTGTTCCCGATGAAAGGAGCAGAACGGACCGTAAATATCTGGAAACCAATTATTAGGTGACTTTCGCTGCAGAGGTCTTTCCTTCATTGCATTTTACGCACGTTTGGCTCATGCGGCACATTATCAATACCCAATATCATCACGGGCTATGCTAATGTTCTTTCCGAGACAAAGTTGCCTACACAAATCCCCTCTGGATAATGGTTGTCCTAATTCTAACGGAAATTCATACATTCATCAGTGAAAACACATGAAGCGGATATAATTTTATGAGTGGAGTACAAAAAAGGAAGATGAGGTGAGAGTCACAGATGAATTATATTATATGACACATACATGATGATTTAGTTTATGGGTGAAAATATTACAGAGGCAAGACAGACCTTTAGGTCTCTGACTGACTCACTCTAACTGTTGGGCGTGTGTTGCAGCGTGTGGCACTGGAAGGTACGGGCCCGGGTGCCGCGAGGCGTGCCAGTGTCTCCACGGGGGAAGCTGCCACCCTGTGAGCGGCCACTGCTCGTGTGCTCCGGGATGGTTGGGCCCCACCTGCAGCCGGAAAGACAGTGCGTACCTCTCTCTCTCTCTCTCTCTCTCTCTCTCTCTCTCTCTCTCTCTCTCTCTCTCTCTCTCTCTCTCTCTCTCTCTCTCTCTCTCTCTCTCTCTCTCTCTCTCTCTCTCTCTCTCTCTCTCTCTCTCTCTCTCTCTCTCTCTCTCTCTCTCTCTCTCTCTCTCTCTCTCTCTCTCTCTCTCTCTCTCTCTCTCTCTCTCTCTCTCTCTCTCTCTCTCTCTCTCTCTCTCTCTCTCTCTCTCTCTCTCTCTCTCTCTCTCTCTCTCTCTCTCTCTCTCTCTCTCTCTCTCTCTCTCTCTCTCTCTCTCTCTCTCTCTCTCTCTCTCTCTCTCTCTCTCTCTCTCTCTCTCTCTCTCTCTCTCTCTCTCTCTCTCTCTCTCTCTCTCTCTCTCTCTCTCTCTCTCTCTCTCTCTCTCTCTCTCTCTCTCTCTCTCTCTCTCTCTCTCTCTCTCTCTCTCTCTCTCTCTCTCTCTCTCTCTCTCTCTCTCTCTCTCTCTCTCTCTCTCTCTCTCTCTCTCTCTCTCTCTCTCTCTCTTTACACACACACACACACACACACACACACACGTTTCTTACATCTTGAATTAATGATGACACGTTAATTTGTCATATGATGAATAACAAATAACCCTATCCTCTTTTTCTCCCTTCCTCTCTTGCCATTATTTTTGTCTTACCCGCCTATGTCTTTTCTTCCTCCTTCCTTCCCACCTGACGACGTTCTTCTAAACCCATCTCTTTCTCTCTTTCTATGCCATACAGATGAGTGGAGTAAGTATTATATACCTCTTGCCCTAAAGCTTAAACATAATACTGAGCCACAACTTAAGCAACCGCAAAGGTAGTAGTAGTAGTAGTGTATAAGCTGCAATAGTAATACAGGAATGTAGTAATCTAGTCTTTAAATGGATCCCGACCACTAACGAAGTAACAGCAGCTCGTCAGTTCCTATAACGCTCTCCTACTGCTGTTTTTCTGTGAAGATATTCCGGATCCAAGAAAAGCACCATCCCCGCCATGAGAGCCGCAAGAGAGAAGAAAACATCATAATCTATCTTCCTGTCACAATGTTTGCATTCAATTATAATCCGCGTTTACTTTACTCGAGATTATAGTTTCACTTCTCCAGAAGCAAGTTGTTTCTTCCATTGCTTGGCCTGCTTCTCCTGCTCTCACGGGACTGTTTGAATGTTGCTGCCTTCCTGTAGTAGTAACTTTGACTAGAATTAGAGTTTTCGTGAGCTTTATATACTACTGAGTGACTGACGAGGTCTCTCTCTCTCTCTCTCTCCCTCAGTCTCCTTCTTGGCCAGTCAACACCGAGGAAGAGCGGACATCCCGGTGGAATTTAGCTGATTTCTCGCTGGTCCCGCTGCCAGGAGAAGAGTATGATAACGAGGTAGTGTTTGTGACGAAAAGAAGTGGAAAGAAATGCAGGAAAAGACTTGTTATGATGAACAGAGATACTCAAGTTAATAAGTGTAAGAAAAGACTTGTAATAAAAAAACTAAGGACGAAGAGGCTATAACGGAATGTAGTGTCCAGCGAGTGTTCCATCCGCCTTGCCTGAACAGCGTGTTGGTGGTGGTGGTGCCGCTGCCCGCTCTGCCGCCACTAAACATGAACACACTGTTAATTGTGCGACAGCCCTGACACGAAATAAATAATCCATTACTTTAATTGCTATTTCATAAGAGACCAAGGATATGAAGATTCATCTCTAGTGCCGTTAAAGCCACCATGGCGGAGACACTGTGGCCGCGAGACTGCAGTCTGCCTTAGTTTTGTGAAGTCAGCGTGAAGGCAACTTAATTTTAGTCACTTAGTAAAATGTTGCACTTTAAGTTCAGCCACAGAATCATAAAATAGTAATAGAGGAGTTTTTCGTACAAATGAACTTTTTAAATCTAGAAAGGAAGATCAAGCAGACTGAAGCAGACGAGGACTCAACGCCGCGCCAACCTGTGCCATGCCATGCCACGCCGCGCCACGCCGTGCCCCGCCACGGACTCCTTGTGGAAAATCAAATATTGACAAACATTCTGAAAACACTGCATTGCAGTAGCACTCTAACACATTTTCCCCAGAGAATCATTTCAGTTGAACCAAACATTTCTTGTTCCTCTTTGTTTAACTTTTGGTCCTGCAGTGGTGCGAGTGTGTCTGTCAGCCTTGATGCTCTGATTCTGATGTATTTTGTGTATGCAGAAAGGGTCAAACTAATGTAAATGATAGATAACCATATACATTTTAAGATAATTAGGTCAGAGTGTTCGTTATGTTATACGTAGAATAAGTGTTGTTTCACTGCTTCGGATAAGTGTTACCAGATTTATTGTTGATTTGCATTGTACTGTAATAATAGTTGGTTTCTTTCTACTGCATAGTCACTGACATGTTCAAACACTCACGTCTTTACTTCACCGCCATCAGTAATTGTCATTATAGAGACGCCTGTGAACCTCAAAGTTAAATATATATGACTTTTTTTTCCAGCTGTGTCATGGCCATTCAGTGATTCACGTAATATAATGAATACCATGCTGTACTCAGGAACAGTGACAAATATTGCCGCTTCAGAATGCAGTATATGACTGTGTTCTGAGGGTCTTGGTTAACTGCCGCACTATCGCTATCGTACCAACAAGCACAACAGCCTTGTTATGTGGTCATCAAGTCAAGTACCGCACCGCCCCTCCCCGCTCCTCATCCCTCTTCTCCCTAATAAACAACCCCACACGACACACTGAAGAATTTTCCTTGTTTTCCACTGAGAAAAATGAGTTTATTTCTCAGTTTATGCTGTTTTGTCATGAGGCTGTTAGTTGTCCCATGGGCGTGTAGTGCAGTACAATGTTAGGCCACGGTGGTGCAGGAGAAAGACGGCAAGGAAGGCAGTGAGTGATTCGCGCTGCTCGAACTAGTGGTTCATATGAAGTGAAATTCAGTTTGGAGTCAGTCCAACTCTGGATTGTTTTTCGATTCTGAGATGGTAGCGAGTATTTTCTGCAAGATAACACATCTCAGATCGACATATTTTCGTCGGATCCTACGATGAAGTCACTTGGCCTCACCACAGCAACACTCAATTACTCTCACCTGATTGGACCAAATCGTTGAGCTTCCCCCTCTCCCTTAACCCCCTCCAACACCATCACCACCACCACTACCACCCA